>NC_139222.1:270011474-270518974 GCF_055691185.1 Crinia signifera
CTTCACAGGTATCCGCGTCCCATCGCGGGGCTCGCTGCGCTCGCCACGCTTCGGGCTCGGTGGCTTTCTATTCTCAACTCCATGCCGACGTGGATAGTGGGGGTATGAAAAGGTCGGAGGACGCGTACCGCCGCCCCTCGCGGGCTCGCTTCGCTCGCCACGCTTCGGGTTGATGTTGATCGTGGGGTGGCGTTAACAATTGGGGGGGCCATTTCACACTTCAGGGTGGCTATTTGTGGTCTGTGGGCCATTTAACATTGTTCCCTATGTAAAATCGGGTCAATTGGGCCATTTAACATTGTTCCCTATGTCAAATTGCGGTAATCGCGTCGGTCCCATAGCATGCGATTTTTTGGCCGCATGCGATGCGACCGACGCGATTTACATTTTAACATGCATTTCTATGTAAAATCACGGGCATCGCATCGGTCGCATCGCATGCCATTATAATGGCATGCGATGTACATGCGATGCCCACGATGGGCGCCGTTCTAGGTAAAAAGTACCGTATATTCTACAACATTATATACGGTACTTGTGTATTATCACGGCGCCCAGTTTTGCCACGTACGGAACCGTAGGGAAATCGCATTACATGGGCCATTTTAGGGTCATGCGATGCGATGCGATTTTTTACTGTAATTTATTCACTGCTCTCTCAGCCCCGGGTGTGCGATGCCATGACATTGGCTATACCATAATATCATTGTATGACATACAATGATGTTTTAGGTCACCCCCCCCCCCCCCCCACACACACTATTGACGCCACCCCAAAGCGTGGGTTTTGGGGGTGGGGCTAAACCCACGCTTTGGGGTGGGGACCCTAAAACATCATTGTATGTTATACAATCATATAAGGTATAGGTAATATCATGCATGCGATTTTGCCTCCCGCGATGCGATGGCCCGGGGCTGAGAGAACAGTAAATAAATTACATTGGATAATTGACCATGCTGGAAATTGTCAAATGCACTTTTTTTAGATAGAAGTTAATGAACTTTGACTCATGTTATGATTATTTGGAACTGTATATGGCCATAATTATCTGCTCTCTTGTAACGTCTGTGAGAGTCCTGTATCTTGTATACCTCTTCCGATTGCCTGCAAGAATCCCACAAATAGAAGCCTCCTACTGCCACCGAATTACACCATTTGTGCTAAATTGCACCATTGTGGCCCCATTTTGCAATTCCAAGAATCATGGTTTTGCATATTATGACGGTGCCATGATAATGCAATAGTAGCAATTATGTGCATAACTTGCATTAGGCTTTTGATGGCGGGCCCAGGACATAGTTGCCTACCCTCATTCATTCTGCAGGAGACTCCTTGAAATAACAGCAATCTCCCTCTCTCCCTCATTAGTCTAGCAATCTCCCTCATGTCACCTAGCCCACATTACATTGTTACATTTTGGGGGTAAAACGGAATGAGAGTAAAGGTGTGCACACACGTACAGATTTTCTGTCTGATCTATCTGGTGGGACAAAAACCTGGAAATGTATGGGAGCAACTGACAATCAAAAAATTGTTTCCAAACACTTGAAAACAGACAGTGATCAGTCTGACAAATTGTTTAAATCATTCTGATATAACAAATTTATCAAAGCATATATTATTTTTCTGTTTTCCTGCATTTGGGAGGAAATTTTTGATTGTCATACGCTCCCATACATTTCCTGGTTTTTGTTTCCACCAGATAGATCAGACAGAAAATCTGTACGTGTGTACGCACCAATAGATAGATTTACATTGAATCATTAGCACCATTTTTCAGCACTTTAACAAGTACAGTAGATCTTACTTACTGCTTTGGGGCTCATCTACATTTGGATATAAGTCATTTAAAAAGACTCCACTCATGCCCCTTTCATACCGTACTTAAAAAACGGTATTCTGCCGATTTTTAACCATTTTAAAATGGTAATCTGTGCGGTCTGAAAGGTGCAGAACCACTTTAACGTTTTAAAAAAGCCGTTTTTGTAAAATGGTTAAAATGGAGGGTCCTACCCGTTTCAGACCCGGTATTTTGGCATCAAAATCGGGTCTGAAACGGTATTTAGGACCCAGCCAATGAGCGGACCCAGCGCAGTGAATATTTAATGAGCGCTCATTAAATATTCATAGGTACTTCACCCCCTGGAGCCCCCCCGCCCCCCCCCCCTCACGCACGGGTTATCATCCCCCTAGGGTTAACATCCCCCCCCTAGGGCTAACACCCCCCCCCCCCCCAATGTGTTTAAGAAACCCCCCCGTGCGGCCGGTACCTCCTGCGTTGCGGATCCCGGCTCCTGCTGCTTATAAGAAAAGTGACTTTCAGGAAATGGCTGCCCCCATACGAAAGACAGTTTTTTGAAACAGGTTTTCCTATGGGGCAGCCATTTTCCGAAAGTCACTTTTTTTTATAAGCGCATCCGTCCAAACTGCCGGGATCCGCAAGGAGGTACCGGCTGCACGGGAGGGGTTTCTTAAACACATTGGGGGGGGGGGGGGTGTTAGCCCTAGGGGGGGATGATGTTAATCCTAGGGAGGGGGGGGGATGTTAACCCGCGGGGGCAGGGGGGCGCGCTGAAGACCGCACTGGCTTTGACCCTGTATTTGGAAAGTTTCCAAAAACGGGTCTGCCAATGTAAAAAAATGGCACTTAAACGGTAATATACCATTTAAGAGATGCGGTGTGAAAGGGGTTTTACCTGGCAGACCCGATTTTGGAAACATTTTAAAATACAGGGTCAAAGCCAGTTATTCGGTCTGAAAGCAGCATCAGATGCAGCAGTACACACCCACGCTTCTAGGTGCCACGTTCACAATCTCTTTTCACAATCTCTCCATATATGGAACTATGACAATCTCTCCATATATGGAGCATGATACGTCCCCTCAATGGGGCGCTGTGCAAAATTCTATTAAAAACTATAATCTCCCTGAAACTAGTTTTACAAAAGTAGGCAAGTATGGCCCAGGATTGTATTTTTGAGGGGCATGGCAATGGTTTGCAATAATAGCAATTTATTTGAGGGCCAATCTGCTAGGTACTTTACGGTTATGCCCCGCCTCTTAGTATTCAGCAGAATCTTCCTAAGACATTACCTATCTAGAGTTTGAATACAGTTTAAATTTAATCAAAGAAATCAAACTTTAATAGACAAATTAGACACTTGTTGTAAAAATACACACATTCTAAGTAGAGATGTGCAGGTTCTGATTTACTCTGATTTCAAAGCAGGATCTTATTGGCTATCCCAAATCACATGACAGTTGTTTACAGTTGATAGCGAATAAGATCCTGCTTTGAAATCAGAGTAAATCAGAACCTGCATATCTCTAATTCATAGTATGACAAGCAAATGTGACCTCAAAGCAGGAAGGAGGTCTGGAGCGGTGGTGATGCCTCTGACGGACGCCCTGGGGCCACCTGTTGCCCTTCCATTGTGTAAACCATGCATGTCCAAACTGTGGCCCTCCAGCTGTTGTGAATCTACACATCCCAGCTTGCCTTGCCAGAGTTTTAGCATTCCCTAATAGCAAACCTGTGGCAAGGCATGATGGGACTTGTAGTTTCACAACAGCTGGAGGGCCATAGTTTGGACATGCCTGGTGTAGATATACCGTCCGTAGTAGGGATGGCCATCGTTGCAATTGCCATCGATGGCAATTCTGCAACTGGCCATTGATAGTGCTAAACTATGCAATGGCTGACCATCAATATTTTTACATATTGATGGTCAGCCATTGTGTTTGATTGATTGGCCTGTGGGCCAATCAAAACACTGGGGCGAGTGGGCGTCGGTGTCGGTGGGCGGAGCTATGCTCCGTGTCCCGGCACTTTGAAAAAAAAAAACAGCAAAACATCGTTTTGCTGTTCCATTGATGGTTCTCCCCCATCGATGGCAAAAGTATTCGACATCGGCCATAAACCATTGATGATTTCGAATCATCGATGGTCGATGGCCATCCCTAGTCCGTAGCTCAATCTTGACAAAGGAGCAACTAATGTTATACATTCTATTTGAAGCCACGGTACGAGACAAGCGACTTTGAGATAATCCCGTGTAAATGTCATGTTTCGTTATGTTGTACAGAGTATAATTAAGCAAATGTACGCTCCAATTAAGCAAACTGTTATTTCGGAAACAAGTATATCAGGCGCCGCTGGATGAGCTGCCTCTTCCCCCTGGTTCTATTCACACCTGTACATTTGTATGGGAATAGGCATGTTCTGCCGAAAGCTATTAAGGAAGGTGGATAGTTCAAAGCCGTCTGGCTATAAAAGCAAATTACAATAGCAATATGGGTTTAAAATGACTAATCATCTTTTATGGCACAAACAGCGCTATAAATTGAAGATAAAAAAAAATTCAAATTAATTGAGATTTTCATGCAACAGAACGGCCCTTTTTTTTCCTTAAATATCTTTATTGCTGAAACGGAGGTGAAATCTATAAATAGGCCTTGAAGACGACGTTGCACATTTTTTAAATGGACTTAAATTATGGAAGGGGGTGAGAATGGTCCCCTTCCTTAGTTAATAATTCAGGCGCATTAGAAGCAGCGATATGTCACAGAGGGCGAGCAAATGAAGGATAAAGCAATAATAGGAGACGGATATATATTTCTGATATATTATGTAATGATTGATCATAATGACCAAGGTCAGGGTTACGGAATTATAAGTCGTCTGGGTATTTTTATGCCTGGCTATGCAGGGTAGGCCCTGACAGTTTCTGGCTTTCAGAAAGATTATTTGCATTGATATTTATACATCAATGAGTTAATTGAGAGGGGAACCAACAAATCCTGGAAACGCTGACTAGGGCAGTGGTTCTCAACTTCGGCCCTCAGGACCCCCCAACAGTTCACGTATTCCAGGTCACCCGGCAGGCGCACAGGTGCACTCATTATTCACTGACACATTTTAAAAGATCACAGATTGAACTAATTATGTCACCTGTGATTCTGTGAGGAGACCTGCAAAACGTGCACTGTTCGTCCCCCCTCATCCATCCGTTCGTGTCCGTCTTCGTTGCCCCCTCTCCCCTCCTCCCCTCTCTTAGCTGTCCGTGTTCCTGGCCGGATGTCGGGACCGCAGATCTACTTTGCATTCCTAGCCTCCTCCGGGCTCCGAGTCCTTATGACAAAATTTCCCTCAAAAAATGGCCGCCCCCTTACAGCAGTCCGCTTTGATGGATGCTAGAGGAGGCCGCTGCTCCCCCTCTAGCATCCTAAATACTGTCTGCTGCAAGGGGGTGGCCATTTTTTGAGGGACATTTTGTCATAAGGAGCTAGGAGGAGGCTAGGAGCGCCGGGGTGGAGAAAAAGTAGGTCCCGGCTCCAGGCCACGAATGCAGCATAGCTCCCGCAGCGCAAACCCCGGCACCCACATCACTCAGCGCCTCCCTGCCACCGCAGGGTTTGCTGCACGGTGGCTACGCCACTGGCAGTGTCGGACTGGGGCATGAAGGGCCCACCAGGGAAATCACTCTCAGGGGCCCACCAAGGGGCGTGTTGCGCGCCACAGGCGCGCCGATTTTTTTGGGGGGCGTGGCCTAGCAATATGGGTGTGGCCTATTTCAATTAGACCACATCCCCATTTTTGACGCTGTGGGGCATGGCTAGTGGCTCTGAGCTGCTGGCTATGTCCCCGGCAAGGACAGAGAGAGTGACAGCAGACAGAGAGTGACAGCGAGGACACAGAGAGAGCCACATATGTATATTGAGGTCCCCCCACTTAGATAATAGTACAGCACATAGGCCCCCATACAATACATAGGTCCCCCCACTCATATAATAGTACAGCACAGCACGTAGGCCCCCAATAAAATACACTACATATGCCCCCCACTCAGATAATTGTACAGCACAGCACATAGGCCCCCAATAAAATACATTACATAGGTCCCCCACTCAAATAGTACAACACATAGCCCCCCCCCCCCATATAGTACATTACATAGGTCCCCCACTCAAATAGTACAGCACATAGGCCCCCATATAGTACAGCACATAGGCCCCCCATATAGTACAGCACATAGGCCCCCCATATAGTACAGCACATAGGCCCCCCATATAGTACAGCACATAGGCCCCCCATATAGTACAGCACATAGGTCCTCCCTACCCAGATAATATAGCACATAGGTCACACACATACACCTAAAAAAAAAAAGGGACTATAAAAAAGTTAATACAGCACCAACACATGGTTAGGTTAGTTACCTACCATTTTGCAGAAGTGGTCCAAAAGCAGCAAGCAGCTCCCTCTTCACCAGCCGGGAGGTCTCGGGACATCTACCCCCGCAGTTCTTATCCTGCAGCTGGGGGGAGGTGGTTACCATGCGGGCGGGGATCTTTGTTTGGGGCCATGGTGGCAGTTGCTCCCGTCCCAGTGCAGAGTCCTGTGCTGCGCCGGCGGGAGTCGGGAGAACTGTCTGTGGCGTGTGGGTTCGATTTCACTATTTCAGCAGTGCCAGTGCGCAACCAAAAACGGCGCTGGCAGGGGATTCAATCAGGCTGCGCCCACCCTCTCCCCCCATGAGTGACAGGCTGCCTGCGCTGCGCGCCCAAACAAGGTGCCTCCCTCCGTCCCCTGGGGTGGCCAATCCCCACACAGGAGGGGGAGGCACCCGCTCTACGCCGCCGCCAGCCGCCCAGCCTCCCTTCGCAATGCGCCCGGGCCGCACCGCACACACAACAGGGGGAGAGGGGGGCGGGTCGGCATAGCATGATGCGCAGTGCGCATCATGCTATGTCGACCCGCCCCCTTCTCCCCCTGCTGTGTGTGCGCTGCGGTACGGCCCGAGTTCTCAAGACATGCGTGTTGCAAGTGAGTGTTGCATGCTGGGACTTGTAGTCCCGGCTAGCTCCCCCCCCCCCCCTCCCCCGGTCTGTGTGCCGCTGCAGCGGCGCTCACAGCCTGCTGGCCTGGCCTGGCTGTCTGTCACTGAGAGTGACTGACTAAGCCAGGGCCGGGACAGAGAACACCGGCGACCGTCTCAGAGCTCTGGGTGTCACCCCAGAGACTGGTGACACCCAGTGCGGCCCGCTAGCCCCGCCCCCTAAACAAGTGGGCGGGGCTAGAAATCACCGGGGCCCACCGGGGGATTCCCCGGTTCCCCGCCAGGCCAGTCCGAGCCTGGCCACTGGTCATGCCCTTGTATGCAGCTAAGAGCCCCCTCATGCCCTTATATTCCAGCCTAGAGCCCCCTCATGCCATTATATGCAAGACAAGGTCACACTTATTTGTGTGACGCTAAACTAAGTACAATGCCCTCATCATACTGTATTTTTGCTTTCTTTCCCGATGAGTTCTTCACACTCTAAAGGATTAGGTAGAGAACAAGACAACTGTTGACTTCAATTTCTAGGTTGATCCTGATTACCGGCAATATTACACAATAACTCACCTAGCAACGGGGAGATGCAAGCACAGAAAGGTTTCTTTAAGTGACCCTGGGCCAGATGCACTAAGCTTCAAAAGTGATAAAATGGAGTGAAAAAAATAAACAACCAATCAGTTCCTGCCTGACATTTTTTAAACACAGTCTGTGACATGGCAGGTAGGAGCTGATTGGCTGGTGATTTATCACTCTCCATTTGATCACTTTTGAAGCTTAGTACATCTGTGCCTTAGTACGGTATCTGTATCAACTTGTGCATCTCCCCTTACAAGAATAGGAGGGGGGGGGGGGCAATGGCATGACTGCATGCTGTGGTGGGGGCAGTCAGGAATTACGTACTACATAGAAGGTCCAGAATTTAAGCCGAGCATGACCCATGGAGTGCGTGAGATGTGAGGCGGTCAGGTAGTCTCTGCAGAGAAGTAGAAGGTCAAGTTTGTGGCCAAGGTTGATGGCAGCAGTCTGGATGAGTGCAGAAAGGTTGGGTCCAAGCAAAGCATGATTGTTGTGCCAAGGTTGCCCTCTACCAGTAGCTATAGGTGACCACTAGAGGCTAAGTAGGCAGAGTGACTCTAGGGAGGTGACGGCAGTTAGAGGGGAGACCATGCTGAATCCCTTCCTCCTGGCAAAGGGGGACCAGCAGCTGATGCTTATATGGCTTGGCAAGATGGCAGCCACGGACAGGTCCCATTGCTATTTCCTCTCAACTTCATATGAGCAGACAGCAGCAGGCTGAGGTGAGACTCGGGTAATGTGCCGGTGGTGCTGGGGTCTTGAATTTAATTAGCAGCTGCGGACCTGGTGGGTCATGGATTGGAGTGGTGGGTCATGGATCATAGCTAGGTCCTAGACTGAGGCAGTAGTCAGAAGGGTGGCTTCAATCAGTGCAGCTGGATTCAGAGAGCGGTGGGTCAGTGCAGTATAGGTGTAACTCTCCTGGGCCTGGAAGAAAGGAAGGACTCCAGGAGAGGGGCCCCAGGCACGTCTGCTGGGGTCAGCAGCCAGAATAGTATGGCATTCTCTACCTCCACCCAGCCTAACAATGATTGCCATTCAGTATGTTGATTGGCACATGGGCGGAGCTATCCACCAATCCGTGTACTGACATCCAATCACTGTATGGAAGTATGTAAAGAGATGGCACCGGACTCAGGTGAATGGGTCTATCGGTGTCCAAGTGCATTGTTTTTGCCCAAGGCCCACAATGCTGTTTAGATGACCCAGCATACAGTACGGTATACAGTACGGTAGTGCCTGTGCCCCATGAAGGACCATAGCAGGGTTTATTATATCTGTATTAGACCACCCTGTTTCAGGGAGTGTATGGGTCATTGGGTCGACATGCATTGGGTTGACAACTGAAGATCTACATGGCTTAGGTCAACATGGATAAGCATTAGGTCAACAATGGTTATGTCAACAGCCAAAAGGTCGACATGGAGTTTTTCCAGTTTTTGGTCCCGGATGTTTACATAGTTTACATGGACTCCGTAAAAGTGTACTGCGCCCCCCCCCGAATAACTCTCTGAGCTCACCACGCTTTGGACACGGTGCCTCGTTGCGCTTGGCACACTATTAAAATCTCCCTCCATGCCCTGGTGGATGGTAGGGCATGAAATACCGGCACGTCGGCTCAAACAAAAGTGAAAAACTCATGTCGAACTTTTGACTGTCGACCTAGCCATTGTCAACCGAATGCTTGTGTTGGCCTTCCAACCCTGTTGACCTTAGCCACGTCGACATATTTGATGTGTCCTCCTAATTCAGAGGTCAACTCAATGCATGTCAACCTAATGACCGTATACCTTCAGGGAAAGCACAGGGTATATAGGTTCCGTCACAGGTACATTAAGGATGTAAACACGCCATGTATAAAACACAAGCAATTCTAATGTTGTGTTAAAACTTTGAAATAAATGATTAATACAGAACAATAAAAAGTGCGAAGAACCATAAAATCTAAATAATAATAAACTGAATGGGATTTAAAATCTGCTTACTTGATCATAAAAGTTATTCTAAAAAACAAAATCTAATAAAAAATGCAGAATGTAACACACCTCACAAAACAGCTACTACAAAAGCGCAAATAAAATACAGAGTACGACTGCAATAAACACATTAATCACAATAACATCTGCACATTAGTAGAAAAGTATAAGAGACATCAATGGAGCGATGATGTGAGTATACAGAATACAGTACCACAGAAGCAGCAGTTTACCCTGTCCTTGAATCGCTAGGCAGTTCCTCTAAACAATGCTAAAAATCACATTCAAAACATCCTTCATGCCTAAAGCCTTCAGACCCATTTACTAGGCAGATTTTACCCACTAGGTGTGCTTAGAACTTGCCTGCGTCTCCGTTCCTGACTAGAAAATGTCCGCTTCACTTTCCGACTTGCCTGGCATGCATTATTGCCTGATGAGAGTGAGACTCCTCTGCCCAAATTCAGGGGTGGGGGGTGGGTGTGTGTGCAGGCAATAGAGCAGAATTCTTAAACCCTTTAGGCGCATAGCGTGCTGAACACGATTTTAAAATGAATAAGGTACACTACCAGTATATTTAGGACAAGAGAAAAAAGATGTGTCTCGGTGTGGTGCACCTTTAATGATTTTTACACATAAAATTTAACTTTTATTTGGTGGTATAAAACTAGCGAAATATAAAAACACACAAGACAAAAACAACATGAATATGGTGTGTTTAAAAAGCGGTGGTTCACTCTCTTAGCTAAGTGTCAATATTGCGATACACTGTCAACAGGTATTTCCGTCAACACCTGTTTTATTTTATATCAATTGGATTAATATCCTATATACTGGTGTTCAATTCGGGTTCCAGTATGGGGTGCGTATCAACTGTGTGAGGTATCCTTACATATGATAGACTTAATATGACTTGGTTTGTTTAATCAAAGTATGACCATTGTGTCATCTTTCTTGTAACATTTGCGTCATATTGACCTGTGTCAATTCTATGTAGAGATTTGCTAGGCACATGTGTTCTTATGAGTCAAGGCCAGATTGAGTAGGCGATGTTCCCCAGGCCAAAATTAAATATCTTGTCACCTACTACAGGTCACCACACTGAGTTATGCTACAACAGTGTGTTTTCACTATAGATTCTAGGTATTCCTATGCAGTATTTCCTAAGTGCGGCCACACTTTATTAAGGATATAGATGTACCTAGAAGACATATAGTGCTCCTGGATAAGTTTAAGCTGTATAGCAGTACCCTATGCAGCTGTGTTTAGTTACCATCCAAAATTTTCTTTAGCGTGTCTAAACCCTGTTCATCATGGGTTATATCATATGCTGATATCCGATATCACATTTATCTGTTATATATACAAGTCTGTGTGTTGCTTAAATAATCAGTCTGATAATCCACATGATAAGTATTATTTGAGGGTGACACAACTGGATGTCGACCTTTATGTCCACACTTGTATGCTGGGTTCTCACTTTACCCGTTTTTTGTGGATACAGAGCATATAGTCAACACTATCCGCGTAGATCAGCGCTGGCTAGTATGTTTCTGTTTCAAGATTTGTAAACAGTAACAGTTTCTGTTGGTATGACTGTATCTGTTATATAACAATAGCTACAGTTGCTATCTGTTACAATGTAAAGGTCGAACAGTCCTATATAGGAGTAATCACTCCTTATTATGCACAGGTGTTATGGACCAGTAGCAGCAGACAGGGTCATTGAGTATGTACTCTGTCTGCACATGGGCCCTTATTCTGATCGGTGCGGCCGGAGCCGATTATGCGGCCAGGACCGTGCGTGCGAAACCCCGCCTTCCATACGGATCGCCAACTCCGTCCGTACGCGGTAAGAAGCTGTCCGAACGGACCGCACGTGTATTTTTCACGGAATACGCCTCCTCCATCTAAGGGAACCTCCCCCATCATTCGATGGTCGCAGACCATCGAATGCAGGACCGTGTGCTCCACCAGCACCCGCAACCTCAGACCACACGGACATTTTTCCGTGCAAAAGCAGGGATCTGGGCGGGCAGCTGACATCCGGCGATGTCATATGTCCGCCCCCTACACGTGCGTCACGGCCGCATTACCATACGTACGCCCAGCGTTTTCATGGGAACTCCCATGAAACGCGGGGCGTATGCATATGGTAATGAGCCCAAATAGCCCTTCACGCCCCTCTCCACCCCCTGTTCGGAGTGTTCACATATCATGCGGGATTTGGCCGTACGCCCCGCTCGCACATGCGCAGAGACGCCTCTGCACATGCGCAGACACAAAACATCGGCGGCCCGAACGCACGCGGATATATCCGCACCGATCAGAATAAGGGCCATGGTCTGGCTTAAGGTATTAACACAGCGTGCCTAGGTTCTATTAGCTCAATGTTGGTAGATAGTCACACAGTATGATACCGCGCTCCCCTCTGGTTGTACCTGTTAAAGTAAATACAGATCAGAAATACATTCATAAATGCTGAGTAAGAGTGAACGTCACCGCTAGCCGGCGTACGCTTCGCTATTAGCTTTTTCAAGGCCCTAGTATATTTATCAAGAGATTTATCATTATAATCCTGCAAGTTCACAATATGCTCAACTGTAGTGCCCAGACTTCCCATTATACCACAATTTAAATCCCATTATTCACATTATGCCATAGTGCTCCTAGTTCACATTATGCAACACTGTAGTGTTCCCTGTTCACTGTATGCCACACAGTGTCCCCAGTTCACATTATGACTCACTGCAGTGCCCAGAGTTCAAATTGTGCCACATAATGTCACCAGTTGTAATAATGGCACACTTCAGTGCCCACATTTCACATTTTGCCACCAGTACCCACAGTTCATTGTGCCACAGTGCCCTTCTTTCACATTATGCTACACCGTAGTTCCCAGCCCAGTTCATATTATGCCACTGTGCCCACAGTTCACATTATGCCACTGTGCCCACTTTTCACATTATGCTCCATATAGCCCCTTTTTACATGATGCCCCATAATGCCTCATCTCACCCCACTGGTAAACCGTTTAGCAGTCTTGCATGGTGGTCTCCAGCTTCTGTTCCTGGCACTCTGTCCTGAACTCGGACTGTTTGAGTTATGTGAGGAGCGGAACAGCTCTGACTGAGAGACAATCCAGCACACAGAAGGGCAGAATGCCGCACAAGCCCCTCCCCTAACTGAAGATGGACGACAGGTAACCAAACAGAGTTGAATAGTGGCTGAGCTGCCTCCTCAATACCACCTGCAAAGCTTTCCATTCTCTGCCCTGTGTGCCCTCCTTTAGGTGCCACTAAGGACAAGTACTATGTTAGGAAGAGCATATATTCCGGCCTCTTCCCCCTGGCCATGCCCCTTTTATGTTGGACCTCCCCCGGCAATCATTTATGCGAGTATGATGAGGGTATAACTGCCCTGAGAACTATCATAGCTTATTAGCTGTCTTTGTCTCATTAAATCATTAATGGCTTTTTCACACACAGCAAATTCTTTTGTCTCCACAAGAGCCACCTTTCCGCTAATTACCAGAATCCAAACCATTGCAGATGCAATTATGTCTAGAGAAATGACACACACAAATTGCTCTCATGGGGATAAGAATCCCTCTCATGTTGTTCTTATAAAGATCATTTGCTAGGACTTGAAAGACAAATGAGTGGAAGAAGTAGGAACATATTTATTCTCTGCTTTGTTATCTACTAGTCATGCTTTGGCGATTGCTCCTTACTGTTGTATAAAGGGCAGTCGTCCATAAAAAGAACAAACGGATCTCCGCGTACCCACAACTCTGTAACGACTGAAGTTTTCTCTACATACCCTGACTTAACATGCGGATCCTCCATAGCCGCTCACTTCCAATTAGGTACAAACTAAACGCGACTTGTAGGGCAAGGCCGCCATGCATTCTGGGTCCCTCAACGTGACGCAATTGCAAAAACTTGCGAAGATTTTGCATCTTTAGGGCAGCCCCCCTGCCTGTGCAGCCTAGATGCAATAGCAGTCACCGGGCCACCATTTTTCCCATTGCAGCGGCACTGTGTGATGTCACCAGGAACTGCTCCACAGAGGGTTCAATGACCCCTCCGCTGACCAGACCATGCCTCCCAACACTGTGTCAATGCCCACAAAACACTGCACCCCCACCCCCATCAGCACTTAGACTGCGGTCGGATTTTTCTTAATGTGACCGAAGTTTATGGACTCATTTGTGGGAGAACTGCAGATGGCTGAAGACACTAGGAGGTGGAGCTTAGGTCCGATGGCAATGCTGCGGGGACTTAGGTCAGCCATAGCTGCACAGGCTGGCTTCTAGTGACTGCATCAGCTGCAGCCCATAGAAACCAGTTAGGTCTGAAGGTATAGCAAGGGACTGGCTTCCCATGGGAACCGCTCACTCTGCTATTGCAGGCGGACTGGCAGTCCCAGGGGAAGAAAACGCTTTCCCCTTGGACTGCCTGTCTGGCTGTTATTAGCAGGGAGCATTTCCTATGGGAAGTCACTGGCACTAGGCAGTCCCTGTCACCCCCTGTTTTGTAACCATGCTGAGCACAGGTTCTGTGTCATCAGATGCCGTATTCCTGGCCCTGGCAGAGGAGTTCCAAAGGCCAATTTAAGTAAACTTTGGCAGTTACAGTGGTTCCAGCATCTTACTGCCTGCAGCCAGGCTGTGCGACTAGGGCTACTCATACCCCTTTCACATCGCACAAATAACCCGGGTCTGACCCAGGTTGTTGCTGGATCGACCTGGTTCAACGTGCGGTGTGAAATGGCCTTTTCAAATAACCTGGGTCCAGCAACCCGGCATTCTCACCCAGGTTAAAAGAAAGGGTTAATCCAGGGTCAGTTTTCACTATAGGGAGGAGGCAGCGTCAGCATCAAGCTCTGCATCCTCCCAATCCCCTCGATGACGCACCGCCACTCCAACCGCCCTCTTTCTGACATCAACGGCTTGTTGCCGGGTCGCTCTGGGGGACTATCATCGCAAATGCCAGGTCACTCGCGGGAAGGGTCTGTGTCCAAATCCCAGTTGTGCTTTGCATTTGCGATGTGAAAGGGGTATGAGAAGGTCGATAATCAACCGATGGTTGTGATTGTGATCCAAAGCTGTGTCGTGGGAAGCTGCGTTTGGATCGCAGATGCTGACAGGAAGAAGTGTATTTTCCTACAGATATCTCAGGCATCATTGGCATATTAGTTTGGAGGTATTGCCCAGCAATCCCGTACATATCAAAGTCAGGCCCTCAGGCTGTTGTTGCTGAATTGTGCCTGCAGCTAAGAGCAAGGATGAACATGTTTATGCGGAGCTTCCCCATTGCCACACGTTCGGCACAGGTGGCGCTCTCAGAGGTCAGAGTACCTTCTGCTTATGTGTCTGGGTAATGAATTCCTATAATACAGAATGACTAGAAATAATCTCTATTACATAGGTTCTCAGTTCTTGCCTCTCAGGACCGGTAACGTTCCTCGGGTCCCCTAGCAGGTGCGCAGGTGTACTCATAACTCACTGGCATGTTTTAAAAGATCCACATGTGGAGCTAATTATTTTGTGAAACTACAAGGAGACCTGGAAAACATGCGCTGTTTGGGCTCCTGACGACCGAGTTTGGGAACCGCTGTGCTAGGCTGTGCAGAAGGTATTATAAACGGGGACAGTGGCGCTGATTGCTGTCAGATTTTCCTGTTTGCTTTTACCAAGAGTAGATTTTGAATAAAGACGCGCGGTAATGAGGGAAGAATGAGTAATGATGCGCCATACGCGGCTGCCCTCAGCGGCAAGCGCAGGATTTTTAGAAGGGAGTTTCCAAATGTAATCCAAAGTCTCCCACTCTGCATTGGAGTAAGTACGGGAGTCTCGGAGAGTGGTAACAGCCCTGAAAATTAGACTTTTTATACACAGTATTAATATTTAACAGTACAGATCTATAGTATAGTATCTATAGGTTTCAAACATTTAAATAATATAAGTGGTCAGGAAAAGGTTAAACATGCCATAATAAATAAATAAATACACAGACATAATAGAACCAGTACTGCACTTTCTAAGCTCACAATCTCCCACTTCATGGTAAGGCTCCTGTCTCTTCCTCCTGGCAGCTACTCTCTGGTGCATTGCGATGTTTGAGGGCTTAGATCCACACATTCAGTAAATGTGGGTAGAAGAAGCTGGTACACTGGGCATGTGCTGCAGCTCTGCTCTGTCCCTTACACTGCATGATGTGGTGGCAGCTCTGTTGAGCATATAATACCCCTTTCACATCGCACTTTTAAAACGGTATATTGCCGTTTTTTTCCCTTTTTAAAACGTTTAAGGCTGCACTGTGAATGCACCACAGCCGATTTACCGTTTCAATTTAACTGGCATTTCGAACCGTGTAAAAAGCAGAGTCCTACACGGTTCCTTGCCGTTTTTTCTGCTATGTGAATGTGTACAGTTTCAATGAAACGGTATTTCAGGCTTAGAACAGAGCTACAGAGCACTGATAGGCTGTCCCCTGCGTGGTGTCACTGCCCAGAACCAGGAAGTAAACTGTGTCACTTGCTCTCTGCTCCCCTGCGTCCTTTCTCACAGGCGCCGGTATTAATCGTTGCCTGGGGGGAGGCAGCCGCACTTCCACCCGGCCGTCTCTTGCTCTCTGCTCCCCCAGCGTCCTCACTCAAGGGAGTTGGTGCTGGTTTTTGCCTGTGACGGGGAGCCGCACTCCCGCCCGGCTGTCGCTCGCTCACTGCTCCCCGGCGTCCTCTCTCACAGGATACGCCGCGTCCAGGAGCGATCCCCGCCGGAGGGGGCTAGCAGCGCACCCGCCGTCAATCACTCGTTGCTTCCCCGGCGTCCTCGCTCTGAGGATACACTGCATTTAAAACGGTAATCTGGCCACTATTAAGGCTCTGACCCGTTTTAATTACCTGTTTAAAATACCGGTTTTTAAAACGGGTCTGCGATGTGAAAGTGGTATTATATACCAGTGCTATTGTCGTCATAATTTAAGGCACTTGCCAAGAGGAGAGGGGTTTCCAGGCAACCATAACCCCCCTCCGCCCTGCATTTGCCTATGGTCCTGTAAGTGTTCTATTTCATGCTGCAGGTTATGGGCTTCGCTCATAGGCGCTAATTACAGGAAGGTTCATTTTTCCTGCTAAATCCTCCCTTATCTTCTGCAGTATTTGGCAGGTTTATTTGCCTGTCCTGTATAAGCTGTCACGTGTGCACTGCATTCATTGTGACAGTCCATGCCAACATCATTATTACAATGCAACTGACTAAACTTAGAACACCCGGCGAGTATAATAATCAATAGTGGTTCTGCTATGGTGGTGGTGGCGGTGAGGTTTTATTTACAAAGTAAGGGCAGTCAGGGAGCATTTGTGGGAGATTATGAGGGAGTGGCCATTCAAATGAAGGCATGATGCAACTGTCTCAAGGGCGTGCCACCGCAGTTACAATACCTCCGGGGTCTGTCTTACTGCAGCCATGCCGCATGGCCATAAAGCTACTCAGAACAAAAGGTCCATTCTTGACCCATGTGCTTCCACTGTCTGGATCTCGGGTGTCCCCATTGGGCGTCTCTCAATTCAAATCCCAGGTACTGCGTAATTTGCATATTTGCACACAGCAGCTGCGTGCTACAGTATATCGCAGCTGTGAGCCACTTGCATGCACTTCTGAATCAGGACCCATGTCGTTTTACCCTTTTACCATTTTACAATGTTTTGTGTCTTTTAAATATAATACATTAAGGAAGGCAAAAAAAAATATTTTTTATAGAGCAAAAATATATTTGTGTTAGTTTTAATTATGTCCTAAAGGCAGAATACAGTGTGAGATTTAAGACCGGGTGTGTTACTGTAGTTCTAAACCTCTTACCTATTACAGTATATGAATTTCTCTTCCACTGTAATTATTTGTCAGCTAACACATCATAAAAGAGGGGATTGTAGTGTTACAGTCATTTTTCCTGAATGGTTAAAAAATATGAAAACAAAAGTCATATTGATTTGGTTAACACCAACTTTATTACATAAAAGATGATAAAATACACAGGGGAAAAAAACAGCATTATGGGAGAATTCAATTACAGTACGGTATGTGCGAATTTGCAAAAGGTGCTAAAGTCGCACACATCTCCTATAAAGAGATTCACACATTCATTTAGAAATGACAATTCCCACTACTCTTGTAAATCGAATGGCCACAAAAATGAACTGGAAGATGTGCATGGAAAAGTGGGAACCCCAGAACCCCCCAAAAATGACACATTTACTAGCACAATCATATAGAAAACTGTTAGTGGGCAGAAGGAACGTTCTGTACATTTTAAAAGATGTCAAGTGGATGATTTGTGAATTCTAAGCGTATAAAAAAAAAAATCAAATAATGTTAAAAACTGACAAATTTCATTTCATTGCAAAGGAATTTAATGAATATTGCAAAGAAAGTAGAAAAAGGTGGGTAACTTGAACCCATTGTTATTAAATTTTAACATTGATTTAAGAAAAAAAAAGCTTTTATTTTTCATTTAAATAAATGCTTTAATTAACTTTGTGGTGTATACATTAATGAAAAAGTTAATTTCAGGGTACAGTATTTTGAAGCCATTTATTTTCATCTCCAAAATGACATGTAATTATTGAACAAATGAAGCTAATTGAATACATCGAAATGCATAGTCATTTGGGTGGGTGGGGGTGCCCAATGTGTTGTGAAGCAAGTTAGGGCATGGTTTACCTTAGAATAAAGATTTTCCCTCCTTTTCACCTGCTCAGAGGAAAAACAGGCACATCTACTCCGAAAAAGTAATACGAGTTTGCAATTGAATTTCAAATGTAATTTGCAGTGCAAATTTTCCGTGAATTTGCCTCATTTGTCGCACAAAGGACCTTATTCTGGTTGGTTTGCAAGGCTGCGAATCCGCTGACATCAGCTGCCCGCCCCTGCAGCCGTGTTACCTGAAACGCTCATGAAACACTGGGTGTTTCCATGGGCAGTGCCCCATGGTGCAAGCGGGATGGCGAACATGCAGTTTGCCGTGCCCACTCGCCCCAAGCCCTGCACGAAAGCGGAAGCGGTACATCTGTCAGAATGAACTTAGGTCTACAGTCATTAGGTCGACCCCACTAGGTCGACTGGCAGGAAGGTCGACCTGACTTAAGGTCGACATGGGCCAAGGTCGACATGACTTAAGGTCGTCTGGTCATAAGGTCGACATGGGTTTTTCACTGTTTTTTGATCCGAATGGCGACACAGTCGACATGGACACAGTTGGCAATGAGAATCGGACCCTAGCATCGCTCGCTTCGCTCGCAATGCTTCGGGCACGGTGCCTCGCTGCGCTCGGCACACTATTTTATTCTCCCACCACGCCCTAGTGGATGGTAGGGCATGAAATACCGCCTGTCGGCACATGTCGGCTCAAAAAACTGTGAAAAACCCATGTCGACCTTATGACCAGTCGACCTTCCTCATGTCGACCTTTATGCAAATTCGACCTTAAGTCATGTCGACCTTGGTTCATGTCGACCTTAAGTCAGGTCGACCTTCCTGCCAGTCGACCTAGTGGGGTCGACCTAATGACTGTAGACCTAAGTTCATTCTAATAGATGACCGCTTCCCACGAAAGCGGGGGTGGGGGGGGGGGATTAAATCAAAATAACCACCATACTGTATGTAAAATTCCCCTCTAATTTCTAGTCATAAAAAAAAATAAACTCTTATTTGTGTGTTTTACAGAATTTAAATATAAAAACACATATAACTGATCATGTAATATATATGTAATAATAGATAGATAGGGAACCGTAGACTTTATCACCTAAGCGTACGCAGACACTGTAAATTTACGTGAAAAACATTCTGGGTGGATGGAAAGTGGCGGCTGAACTCTACTATCTTCTAGAAGGTGCTAAATAATCAGAGGTAGAATCTGGGCTAAATCCCATCTTCAATAGAAAGCCAATCTCAGTACATTTACCCCAAAGAATCCATCCAAATGCAGATTGGGGATTCGCATTAATATGTATGGTATATGGTAAAATATACACACTCGCACAATGGGCCTGATTCAGTTGCGGTGTCACAACTGAGCGATTATCAATAGACTACGCATGTGTCGCAGTTGCAGTATGGACAGTATAAAGTACCTTTGCCGTCTGCAGTGAACAAATGTATGAAGCTTGGAGAAGGGGTATCTATCTCGATAACGAACGTTATGTGCAAGGTGATAATGCACCAGGCAATCAGCTTCAATATGTAAATTGACAGTTAGGAGCTGATTAGCATTATCACCTTGCACATAATTTTCTTTATGGGGATAGATACCACTTATCCAAGCTTCATATACTTACCCCTCAGACGGATGACTGACAGGAAGAGGCCACTTGCCAAGAGGTAACGCAGGGTGTCTGCAAAAGTGCAGGTGCATTTTTGGGGACTGTCTAGTATGCAACTGCAAACAAATAGTCAGTGTTCCTTGAATCTGCATCGTGGTTGCGGCAGAGTACGCAATTATTGAGCATGTTACTCCACAGTTCCATCACAGAACAGGATCCCTGCTGCATTAGTGTTGCGACTGCATCAGAATCCGTAGCAATGTGATGTCACCTGGATTCCTGCATTTATCCAGATGGACAACCGATGATTCCCACATTCTTGTAGCGTCTTTTAAATGCATTTCATGTTTATTTCTGAAAACAGATTCATTCTATAAATGCCATTGTGGGTTCCGTGACTCTGTGGGTTCCACTTTCTTTTCCACCTTGAATGTTTTCTCAACACCGTTGGAAATGAATCATTGGAGAGCCCAAAGTAGATAAGTGACTGACCCAGATGAACAAAATCATTGGTCGCACCATAAAGAAAGTAGAAATGACATGTGAATTTAATTTTTTTTTTTTTTTTATTTACCCATCCGGAATGTGACTCCCATTCAATTACTGCCATAACTCGCAGTTTTCCCAACGGCATTACCGCAATTTTTCATCTTGACACAGACCTTGGAGTAGACCACGCTGCACAAACACAACTTTTTGGAACCCGCCATAGCACTTTTACATAAAGACCACGCTCGAAATGTATTCCCGGAATCCGCTTCAGTCATTCTATTTAGGTATAGATGGGGAAATAAATAAACAAACAGCCCTCGGCTCAAGGCCGTACATGTTTGCAAGGAGGAAGGCCATTGGGGGGAAAAGATCTGGAAGGTGACTGATTAAAACAATAGCGGCTATATTTCAGAAAAATAGAATTCGACTTTTCATTAAAATCCTATTTCCCTCAGTAATGTGTTCTTTTTAAAGAAAAATGTATTTTTTGGCAGCACAATATTTTGTTTGCGGTAAGCAGAGGGAAAACTGTGATTTTGATAAGGTAATAATCTGACTGAGGCAAGGCTGAGAGAAAGCAAGATATATGTGCGGACAGAATATATGTGGAAGAGAGTGAGGTAGAGGCACTGTCCGGGTAATTGAAAGTCAGAATGATAGCGAGGGTTTAACAAGACTTGTCATTGGTGCATTTATCAAACATACAGATGCGTGAGGGCTTGTGCCCCCATTATTCCAGATAACGGGAGGTGACTTCCATTCAAGGTGAGAGAGAGCTTGTCATAAGGAAATCCGATAATATTCATTTTTCTTTTTCCACTGCCAGCGGCCTTCTTACCGCTCTACGTTCTGTTCTGTATTTTTATTGAGTTCTTCTGAAGAAACTGTTAATTACCTGGAAACTTCTTCCTGTTCTAACGCCATCCTGATTGCTACAGCATCATCCTATAATATAAAAGGCTAACGCTGCCCCTCACCTCTATGGGGGGAATTCAAGTGTTGTGCGCGGAGCAGTTCAAGCGTATCGCCGTTTGGGTCAACACAGCAGCCAGCGCTGATGTTACTGTTATGTTGTTCCGTTATTTTGAAAGGCTGCTAACTAGGCAAATTCTAAGCATTGTAGGCAGTAATTTTACTTCTCAGATAAGAAATCAATTATCTGCGATAATACGGGATATAGTTGGACTTTTCACGGACAAAGCCCAAAAATTACAGCAATAAGTGGCTTGTTGGGAGTTTGCATACTTAAAATCGCCCTATTCAATTCTAAATAAGTAGCGAAAAGGTGATTCATGTGATAATTCTTCCCATCAGAACAAGAGAAAATATAGAAGAGAATGGGACAATCTGCCTGTACCCCCCCCCCCCGCCCCCCCCAAAAAAAGATAATGAAAAAAAAAAAACAGTATTGAAGTCTAGTAGTGGTCATAATAAAAGTATATGTTCTGGGATGTATTGGGACCTGATTTTGGTACGGATTTGTGAAATGTCCAATTTTTGGCAAAAAATGGACATCGCTCAAAGTCAGCCAATGTACTAGAGTCCAAGTTCACTAAGCGTCAGATGTTTTTGGTTCTGAATAAGAACTGCCACTCAAAATTGGGTTCCAGATGTTTTCACCGTGTTACCCCAATGTCTAGGCCGATGAAATCAGTTTGAAAGTCGGATACAAAACAGCTCTATAAAGTGGGACAGAATAAGGCGGGTTTGTTTGGGAGATTTGTATTCGGCAATGTGTAAATTAACTTGTAAAAAAAGTACAACATTAGGGCACATTTGTAACAAATAAACATTTTTTTTTAAATTCTAACCTTGAAAATACAAAATATATGTCTTTCAAAATAGCTCATGTACTGTATATGTCATTTTTGTGTTTTATTTTTTTCCTATGCTAATCAGACACACAAGCAGCATCTGCTGATTAAAATGACATACAGCATGCCTATATTCTGTATGTAATTGCTAATGTACAGTATCTGCATCAAAAATGTTTGGTACTTATGTAATATCTTGACTCCCGTTTTTCTTATGAGACTGCGTCCCCTCGCGGGGCTCGCTGCGCTCACCACGCTTCGGGCACGGTGGCTCGCTGCGCTCGCAACACTATATAAAACAACTCCATGCGTAGTTGGATAGTAGGGGTATGAAAAAATGGGGTCCAGATAATACATAAGTACCAAATGTTCTGTTACAGTGTTTCCCAGCCCAAACAGTGTAACATTATTGGGTATTGTTTTTTTTAGCCCAAAAATGGCATGTTATTATAGGCCCATAAGAAAAAATAGGGTATATGTGCCTAATTAGTCATTCAAGGCGTGTCCCAGGGGGTTCTGTTCCAAATCCCAACATGTTTGCCTTTAAAATTTGCCTATTACAAATGTAGCATGCTCCATCTTTGCAGGGGCTCCCACCAGGAGGCACGCGCCGCCGCCACTGACGGTCCCCATCGCCGCCCCGACCCCCCGACACTCCCCCAACCCTACCCATCTCCCTGATGCGGAGATGGGCAAGGTCCTGCTGCCCAGCCACCGAGAGACTGGGATACGCATGAGACGCATGCGCTTCCCAGTCTGATGGCTTCCCAGTTTGATGGAGACGCGCTTCTCCATCTGATGAACGTCTGGGGACGTTCTGGCGAGAGCTGTGCAAAGAAGAGAGGGGCTTCATCTGTATGCCTATAAATAGAGGCAGCCCTGTCTGTCCGCAAAACAAAAAAATATCCATTCTGCACCATATTGTATATAGAGAGGGAGTGAAATGGGATATAGCCGTCTTGACTTGTATGATTTTCTCATTACAGGTGTGGATGACACCTATCAGCACGGACGTGGTGTAGCATTAGCTGACTTCAATAGAGATGGAAAAGTAGATATTGTCTATGGTAACTGGAACGGTCCTCACCGCCTGTTCTTGCAGGTGAACACAAATGGGAAAGTCCGATTCCGGGTAAGAGCATTTCACAAAATATCTACTGCACCCTAAGGTAAATGAATGACGATGTTGTCACTGATGAGTACAGTGATTGTTTCTAATGAATGATCCGTTGTTAGAAGATCAAGAAGATACACTGGAGTGGGTGTTGCTCTTGCAGGGGATGGTGGAAGATTTGCCAGCCGCCATCCCCTGCCAGCTGCCGTAAGGGGACGCGCGCGCACGAGTCGCCTTACAACGGGGCTACCCCCCGGGTCCCCGCCGCCTCGCCGAGGTTGGCCCCCCCCCATAACCCTGTCCGTCTCCCTGAAGCGGAGATGGACAGGGTACCCGTCGACGGGAAACTGAGATGCGCGTGTGTGTGAGACGCACGCGCGTCTCAGTCAGATGGGGCGCCTCTTTGCCAGATTCTAGCGCAGCGCCAACAAAGAAGAGGCCAGCTCCATCTGTACACTGGAGACTAGCACAGTGGCATAACTATGGATTTTGCTCACACCCAGCCAACCCTGCCTGCCGCCCTCCCCCCCCCCTGTGCCCACCACCAAGAAAAGCTAACCCCCCCACATATCTAAGCCAGAAATCTCAGCATAGTGCAGGGGGGGGGGGCATGATGACATCATCTTGCCCCCGCACAGCCTCATGTATTATTATATTAAACTCACCAAGCTCTCCCCTGTGCTGACCCATGCCCCCCACTCCCCCACTGCACCAACCTGGCAACCTCCTTCTAGTATCTTTTTTACTGTGTATGCAACATCAATAAATGATGGTACCTGGAAAAGATCACTTCTATAAGTGTATCCCTAAAGCCCTGTACACACGGGGGGATTTAAGCCATTATTGCTGAGCCAGACCATATCGCCAGTGTGGGTTTTTTCGTGTTGTGGGAGAAAAATCTCTAGGAGCGCGCTCCCGCAGTCAGCCCTTAATGGTTGCTGGTCGCTGGTTGCAGGCTCCTGCGATTATGGCAAAAAATTGCTGGTTGCTGGTGCACAATGCACTGTGCAGCACCTGACTACACCTGTACACCAGTGACCAGCGATTTCTAGTCAAAATGAGGTAGAGACAGAATGAGACAGAATAGCTGCAATTTACAGCCAAAATCGCTGGTTGCTGATGAAAACGGTACACTGAGCAATATATCGCTGAGAGATATTCACATCACGGATGGTGTAATGGTTACATTACTGCCTCACAGCGCTGAGGTCATGGGTTCTATCCCCACCATGTGTTATATATACGGGGCAGTACGGACGGTGTAATGGTTAGCATTACTGCCTCACAGCGCTGAGGTCATGGGTTCTATCCCCACCATGTGTTATATATACGGGGCAGTACGGATGGTGTAATGGTTAGTATTACTGCCTCACAGCACTGAGGTCATGGGTTCTATCCCCACCATGTGTTATATATACGGGGCAGTACGGATGGTGTAATGGTTAGTATTACTGCCTCACAGCACTGAGGTCATGGGTTCTATCCCCACCATGTGTTATATATACGGGGCAGTACGGATGGTGTAATGGTTAGCAATGCATTACTGCCTCACAGCGCTGAGGTCATGGGTTCAATACCCACCATGTGTTATATATACGGGGCAGTACGGATGGTGTAATGGTTAGTATTACTGCCTCACAGCACTGAGGTCATGGGTTCTATACCCACCATGTGTTATATATACGGGGCAGTACGGATGGTGTAATGGTTAGTATTACTGCCTCACAGCACTGAGGTCATGGGTTCTATCCCCACCATGTGTTATATATACGGGGCAGTACGGATGGTGTAATGGTTAGCAATGCATTACTGCCTCACAGCGCTGAGGTCATGGGTTCAATACCCACCATGGCCCTAACTGTGCAGAGTTTGTATATTCTCCCCGTGCTTGTGTGGGTTTACTCCGAGTACTCCGGTTTCCTCCCACAATCCAAACATTTACTGGCAGGTCAATTGGCTTTCAACAAAAGTTAACCCTAGAATGTGTGTGTGTACATGTAGGGAATCTAGATTGTAAGCCCCACTGGGGCAGGGACTGATGTGAATGTTCAAATATTCTCTGTAAATCGCTGCGGAATCTGTGTGCGCTATATAAGAAACTGGTAATAAATAAAAAAAATATTAAGCCAAAATTGCTCAGCGACCATTATATTACACACCTTAACACATATAGGGGGTCATTCTGGTCAACTTGCAAAGCTGCGAATTTCCCAGGTTTTGCCGACCATCATATGATTTCTTAAGCGATCGCAAATCTAAATCACTCTGTGGTGATTTGCGGCGCCCTGCTATGTGAACAGGGAGGGCAGCTGACATCCGGTGACGTCAGCGACTTGACCCCGGGATCCATGTCATGGCGTCATTTGCATGGGAACACCCATAAAACGTTGGGAGTTCCCATGGGCGTGACCCATGCTCACTGCCCCATGCCCCCCGCCTGCACCGCTCTATTTTTATGTAAAAAGAGGTATTAGTGAGAACTGTCTATGCCCAGGATTGTCATGCACATCATGGTTGCAGCTACATGTGTCTGATTTACAGCTCTGGTGTGTGTGCTGCAGGAAAGCAGAAGTAATTATGTGTTATAGTTATCACAATAAGCTGTCAGGAAGCTGCCTCCCGGCCACTGGAAATAATGGTGATTTATAAGTGAGAGATCTGCTGCTTTGTTCCGGTAACTTCGCCCTATTGCACAGCGCTGAAATGTGCTTGGAAATAAAGCCAGTGTGTGCAGGAAACATTCCAATTATAGTTATCAGTATATTATTACTGAGCATAGATCATGGAGGACTCAATGCCCGGGTAAGTATTCAGATTGG
Organism: Crinia signifera; assembly: GCF_055691185.1. Classification (NCBI taxonomy): domain Eukaryota; kingdom Metazoa; phylum Chordata; class Amphibia; order Anura; family Myobatrachidae; genus Crinia; species Crinia signifera. The sequence continues at coordinate 270,037,432 of NC_139222.1, forward strand.
TCACCCCCCTCCTTCGTGCTCTTCATACTGCAGTCCTGCTTGTAAGCAAGATAATTCTGTGATGTGCGGAACAACATACAAGCACTGTGATTTACAGGCACAAAATGCTAGAATATAACAACTTAAGGATATTATTATACTCAGGGCCTGATTAAAGGGGGGGGGGGGATCTTTGGGCCCCCCTTTTGCTAGGGCCCCCTGTGGTCAGCGGTGTAGCTAGGTGCCATGGTGCCCAGAGCAAGGGCATATTTTGCGCCCCCCCGGTAATGAATTGGGGGCGTGGCTAACATGTGTTGGCATGTTACATTTGAAATATATAAGACACTGAAGCGGAATCTGCTGCGCTATATAAGACACTGTAACGGAATCTGCTGCGCTATATGAGACACTGTAATGGAATCTGCTGCGCTATATAAGACGCTGTAACGGAATCTGCTGCGCTATATAATACACTGTAACGCAATCTACTGCGCTATATAAGACACTGTAACGGAATCTGCTGCGCTATATAAGACACTGTAACGGAATCTGTTGCGCTATATAAGACACTGTATCGGAATCTGCTGCGCTGTATAAGACGCTGTAATGGAATCTGCTGCGCTATATAAGACACTGTATCGGAATCTGCTGTTCTATATAAGACACTGTATCGGAATCTGTTGCGCTATATAAGACACTGTATCGGAATCTGCTGCACTATATAAGACACTGTAACGGAATCTGCTGCGCTATATAAGACGCTGTAATGGAATCTGCTGCGCTATATAAGACACTGTAACGGAATCTGCTGCGCTATATAAGACACTGTAACGGAATCCGCTGCGCTATATAAGACGCTGTAACGGAATCTGCTGCGCTATATAAGACACTGTATCGGAACCTGCTGCACTATATAAGACACTGTAACGGAATCTTCTGTGCTATATAAGACGCTGTAACGGAATCTGCTGCGCTATATAAGACACTGTAACGGAATCTGCTGCGCTATATAAGACACTGTAACGGAATCCGCTGCGCTATATAAGACGCTGTAACGGAATCTGCTGCACTATATAAGACACTGTAACGGAATCTGTTGCACTATATAAGACACTGTAACGGAATCTGTTGCGCTATATAAGACACTGTATCGGAACCTGCTGCACTATATAAGACACTGTAACGGAATCTGCTGCGCTATATAAGACACTGTAACGGAATCTGCTGCGCTATATAAGACGCTGTAATGGAATCTGTTGCGCTATATAAGACACTGTAACGGAATCTGCTGCGCTATATAAGACACTGTAACGGAATCTGCTGTGCTATATAAGACACTGTAACGGAATCTGTTGCGCTATATAAGACACTGTATCGGAATCTGCTGAACTATATAAGACGCTGCAACAGAATATGCTGCGATATATAAGACGCTGTAACGGAATCTGCTGCGCTATATATGACGCTGTAATGGAATCTGCTGCGCTATATAAGACGCTGTAATGGAATCTGCTGCACTATATAAGACGCTGTAACGGAATCTGCTGCGCTATATAAGACACTGTAACTGAATCTGCTGCGCTATATAAGACACTGTAACTGAATCTGCTGCGCTATATAACAACCTGTAACGGAATCTGCTGCGCTATATAAGACGCTATAACGGAATCTGCTGCGCTATATAAGACACTGTTACGGAATCTGCTACGCTATATAAGACACTGTTACGGAATCTGCTGCGCTATATTAGACACTGTTACTGAATCTGCTGCGCTATATAATACACTGTAACTGAATCTGCTGCGCTATATAACAACCTGTAACGGAATCTGCTGCGCTATATAAGACGCTGTAACGGAATCTGCTTTGCTATATAAGACGCTGTAACGGAATCTTCTGCGCTATACAAGACACTGTAACGGAATCTGCTGCGCTATATAAGACGCTGTAACGGAATCTGCTGCGTTATATAAGACGCTGTAACGGAATCTGCTGCGCTATATAAGACACTGTAACGGAATCTGCTGCACTATATAAGACACTGTGACGGAATCTGCTGCGCTATATAAGGCACTGTAACGGAATCTACTGCGCTATATAAGACACTGTAACGGAATCTGCTGTGCTATATAAGACGCTGTAACGCAATCTGCTTTGCTATATAAGACGCTGTAACGGAATCTGCTGCGCTATATAACACACTGTAACGGAATCTGCTGCGCTATATAAGACACTGTAACGGAATCCGCTGCGCTATATAAGACGCTGTAACGGAATCTGCTGCACTATATAAGACACTGTAACGGAATCTGTTGCACTATATAAGACACTGTAACGGAATCTGTTGCGCTATATAAGACACTGTATCGGAACCTGCTGCACTATATAAGACACTGTAACGGAATCTGCTGCGCTATATAAGACACTGTAACGGAATCTGCTGCGCTATATAAGACGCTGTAATGGAATCTGTTGCGCTATATAAGACACTGTAACGGAATCTGCTGCGCTATATAAGACACTGTAACGGAATCTGCTGTGCTATATAAGACACTGTAACGGAATCTGTTGCGCTATATAAGACACTGTATCGGAATCTGCTGAACTATATAAGACGCTGCAACAGAATATGCTGCGATATATAAGACGCTGTAACGGAATCTGCTGCGCTATATATGACGCTGTAATGGAATCTGCTGCGCTATATAAGACGCTGTAATGGAATCTGCTGCACTATATAAGACGCTGTAACGGAATCTGCTGCGCTATATAAGACACTGTAACTGAATCTGCTGCGCTATATAAGACACTGTAACTGAATCTGCTGCGCTATATAACAACCTGTAACGGAATCTGCTGCGCTATATAAGACGCTATAACGGAATCTGCTGCGCTATATAAGACACTGTTACGGAATCTGCTACGCTATATAAGACACTGTTACGGAATCTGCTGCGCTATATTAGACACTGTTACTGAATCTGCTGCGCTATATAATACACTGTAACTGAATCTGCTGCGCTATATAACAACCTGTAACGGAATCTGCTGCGCTATATAAGACGCTGTAACGGAATCTGCTTTGCTATATAAGACGCTGTAACGGAATCTGCTGCGCTATACAAGACACTGTAACGGAATCTGCTGCGCTATATAAGACGCTGTAACGGAATCTGCTGCGTTATATAAGACGCTGTAACGGAATCTGCTGCGCTATATAAGACACTGTAACGGAATCTGCTGCACTATATAAGACACTGTGACGGAATCTGCTGCGCTATATAAGGCACTGTAACGGAATCTACTGCGCTATATAAGACACTGTAACGGAATCTGCTGTGCTATATAAGACGCTGTAACGCAATCTGCTTTGCTATATAAGACGCTGTAACGGAATCTGCTGCGCTATATAACACACTGTAACGGAATCTGCTGCGCTATATAAGACACTGTAACTGAATCTGCTGCACAGGCGCAGGGGCGGCAGCAGAAGCCAGAGAGATTCACTCTCCATTCGACCAATCAGCGCCCAGAGCATGAGCTCCGGTGTTTCCGCCCTCCCTACGCCTCTGCCTGTGGTTTGCATCCAATCCAGGTCAGATCTGGGATTTTTCCTGTTTACACTACGATGCCAACCCGCAGTGTAAATGGGGGCGGCGCTTGGAGATGACATCATCTCCAAGCGACGGGACCGACTATCGCCGCGCTGAGTGTGCACAGTACAGCAGGCAGCAGCAGAGGTCATACCCGTTTGTACTGCCCCCCCACCCGGGTCCTCCCCGCTTTCCACCCTGGTCAGGACCAGGGTAGGATTCGTGGGGAAATGGACCCGTGTTTTTTTCAGCTACTAATGGTCCTTGGGGGTTATTTTGGTTGATTCACTTGGATGCGAATTTGCATCCTTGTAGGTCAACCAGATACCGCCTTGGGTGGTATGCCAGGCCCCCATTCGCACGGTGCGTACATTTGCAGGGCATGTGAATGTATGTTTTACATAAACATCCATTCGCAGCCTGCGGGTGAACACCAACATCATTCTATGGTCGCCTAACCCAGGGTTGCCTACACTCCCAGAATGGCCGGGAGGCTCCTGAGAGGTGGACAAGACGCTGTAACGGAATCTGCTGCACTATATAAGACACTGTAACGGAATCTGTTGCACTATATAAGACACTGTAACGGAATCTGTTGCGCTATATAAGACACTGTATCGGAATCTGCTGAACTATATAAGACGCTGCAACAGAATATGCTGCGCTATATAAGACGCTGTAACGGAATCTGCTGCGCTATATATGACGCTGTAATGGAATCTGCTGCGCTATATAAGACGCTGTAATGGAATCTGCTGCACTATATAAGACGCTGTAACGGAATCTGCTGCGCTATATAAGACACTGTAACTGAATCTGCTGCGCTATATAAGACACTGTAACTGAATCTGCTGCGCTATATAACAACCTGTAACGGAATCTGCTGCGCTATATAAGACGCTATAACGGAATCTGCTGCGTTATATAAGACGCTGTAACGGAATCTGCTGCGCTATATAAGACACTGTTACGGAATCTGCTACGCTATATAAGACACTGTTACGGAATCTGCTGCGTTATATTAGACACTGTTACTGAATCTGCTGCGCTATATAATACACTGTAACTGAATCTGCTACGCTATATAACAACCTGTAACGGAATCTGCTGCGCTATATAAGACGCTGTAACGGAATCTGCTTTGCTATATAAGACGCTGTAACGGAATCTGCTGCGCTATATAAGACACTGTAACGGAATCTGCTGCGCTATATAAGACGCTGTAACGGAATCTGCTGCGTTATATAAGACGCTGTAACGGAATCTGCTGCGCTATATAAGACACTGTAACGGAATCTGCTGCACTATATAAGACACTGTGACGGAATCTGCTGCGCTATATAAGGCACTGTAACGGAATCTACTGCGCTATATAAGACACTGTAACGGAATCTGCTGCGCTATATAAGACGCTGTAACGCAATCTGCTTTGCTATATAAGACGCTGTAACGGAATCTGCTGCGCTATATAACACACTGTAACGGAATCTGCTGCGCTATATAAGACACTGTAACTGAATCTGCTGCACAGGCGCAGGGGCGGCAGCAGAAGCCAGAGAGATTTACTCTCCATTCGACCAATCAGCGCCCAGAGCATGAGCTCCGGTGTTTCCGCCCTCCCTACGCCTCTGCCTGTGGTTTGCATCCAATCCAGGTCAGATCTGGGATTTTTCCTGTTTACACTGCGATGCCAACCCGCAGTGTAAATGGGGGCGGCGCTTGGAGATGACATCATCTCCAAGCGACGGGACCGACTATCGCCGCGCTGGGTGTGCACAGTACAGCAGGCAGCAGCAGAGGTCATACCCGTTTGTACTGCCCCCCCACCCGGGTCCTCCCCGCTTTCCACCCTGGTCAGGACCAGGGTAGGATTCGTGGGGAAATGGACCCGTGTTTTTTTCAGCTACTAATGGTCCTTGGGGGTTATTCTGGTTGATTCACTTGGATGCGAATTTGCATCCTTGTAGGTCAACCAGATACCGCCTTGGGTGGTATGCCAGGCCCCCATTCGCACGGTGCGTACATTCGCAGGGCATGTGAATGTATGTTTTACATAAACATCCATTCGCAGCCTGCGGGTGAACACCCACATCATTCTATGGTCGCCTAACCCAGGGTTGCCTACACTCCCAGAATGGCCGGGAGGCTCCTGAGAGGTGGACAACCCTTCCAGATACCAGTGCCGCCCCCCCCCCCCCCCCCCCCGATTTGCTGCTTTTTGGGGAGGGGCTAAAGATGCAAATTGCATAATTTAGCCCCGGCCCCTCCTTGTAGACCCGTGAATTGCGGGATTTGCCGTACTGGGGGGGGGGGGGGGGGGGGCTTGATGACATCTACATCAGGCCCCGCCCCCTGAAGTGCTGCTGACAGTCTCCTCTCCTGGCTTCTCTCGGAGAGGAGACTTTAATACTAGGCAACCCTGACCGAACCTGATGTGATTTTAGGCTGTAATCTTCAATAGGGCAAGGAGGAAATAACAAATATTCTCTTTGTAGAAGTGCTGCATAATATTATATGGGGTAAATTTACTAATGTGAGAGTTTTTAGAAGTGAGAGTTGTTGCCCATAGCAACCAAACATATTGTACTTATCATGTATCTAGCACAGTGGTCAGGGAACTTGGTCCTTATTACCCCACGCAGTGCATGTTTTGCAGGTCTCCTCACAGAATCACAAGTGAAATAACTAACTCCACCTGAGTAATTAGTACACCTGTGCACCTGCTGGGTTACCAGCAAAATATGCACTGCGTGGGTTAATGAGGACCGAGTTCCCTGACCACTGATCTAGCACCTTCTATATAGAGGATAATACCTTGAATCTAATGGGTTGCTATCTCATACTGTACTTCTAAAAACTGACACTTAAATAAATTTACCCTGTTATGTGTGTGTGTTGTGTGCAAATCCAGGTGGAACTCCACATAGTAGTGTATTTGTTTAATCCAGAGGTTCCCAACCCTGGTCCTCAAGTACCCCCAACAGTGCATGTTTTCCTGAACTCTACACACAATGACAAGTGACATAATTAGCTCCACCTGTGGATCTTTTACAATGTGTCAGTGAATAATGAGTGCACCTGCTGGGTGACCTGGAAAACATGCACTGTTGGGGGTACTTGAGGACCAGGGTTGGGAACCACTGGTTTAATCAAACCATAAAATACATGTAGATCAGGGTTGCCGACTTTCAATAAATCCTCTCCGGGAGAAGCCCGGAGAGGAATCTTGCATTACGATTTTTGGGGGCGGGGCTTAACTGTGACGTCATTAAGCCCCACCCCCATTGCGACAAATAGCCGAACTAACTGATATCCATGGAGGGGGCGGGGCTAAAACGACACGATTGTGCCGTTTTAGCTCCGCCCCCTCCCCTGAGACCCGCGGATTGCGGCATATAAATGCCACGATCGGGGGGCTCAGTGGGGGTCCCCCTGATTCCGGGAGGGTTGCCCACCCTTCCGGGGGCCGGGAGGAAGGACCCGATTTTCGGGAGACTCCCGCAAATTCCGGGAGGGTCGGCAACCCTGATGTAGATGACAATGTTTCAAGGTCCGCAGGTCTTTTCATGTCATGCAGTTTGGTGCAAAGCTATTTTTTTTTTTTTTAGGAGTGCAATGATACCCCGGTAGATGCTTGCGCAGTAAGCACGGGCATCCCGAATCAGGAATCAAAGTGGTACTGTAAGCTCATACTTGCCGCAAATCGGGTCCCGCTCCCGCCCCCCCGGGAAGGTGGGCAAGTCTCCCGCATTTTCGCAGGAGCCCCGGCTCCCCCCTTCCCCGCGGTAATAAACTTAGAATTGTGCAGGTCCGCGGGGAGGGGTCGGGGCTAAAATGACACGAATTGCGTAATTTCGTGTCATTTTAGCCCCTCCCCCTGTTCACGAACCCACAAATTGATGCTGCTGCCAGTCATGGGGGCGGAGCTTGGTGACGGCAGCCTCGCCCCGCCCCCCTTTCACTCCTCTCCGGGCTTCTCCCGGAGAGGAGTTTTACAAAGTCGGCAAGTATGTCTAAGCTATCACTTTGCCGGAACAGGCTCTTGGCCCTTATTCAGATCTGATTGCAGTACAATTTTGGTCTCAAAATGGGCCAAACCATGTGCAATGCAGGTGGGGCTGATGAAACATGTGCAGAGAGAATTTGATTTGAGTGGGGTGTGTTGAAACTGAAATCTAAATTGCAGTGTAAAAATAAAGGAGCCAGTATTTACCCTGCACAGAAACAAAATAATAACAAATTGGTACTTGTGTAATATCTGGGCGCCCGATTTTTTCATCGGGTCGGAAAAATCGGGTCGATCGCATCGCATGCAACCAAATCGCATCGCATGCAACCAAATTGCCACACTTCGGGCTTGGTGTCTCGCTGCGCTCGCCACACTATATATAACCAACTCCATGCCATTGTGGATATGGAGGTATGAAAAGGCAATTTCACATAGTTATTACCCATCAGGGTGGGTATACAATTAAAAATGGGGTCTGGGGGGCATTTAATATTGGACCCAATGTTAAATCGGGTCTCAGGGACCATTTTACATTGGATCCTATGTAAAAATTGGGTCGGTCGCATCGCATGCGATTTGGTCACATGCGATGCGATGCGGTGCGACGTATTTTTCCGACCCGATGAAAAAATCGGGTCCCATCGCATCTGATTGTATGCCTTAAGTTTAAGGCATACAATCAAACCAATCGGGCGCCCAGATATTACACAAGTACCTCAAATATTACTCTCTTTCTACACGTTACATCTGCCCCACCTGCAGTGCACATGGTTTTGCCCATTTTGAGGACAAATTTGTACTGCGATCAGATCTGAATAAAGGTCCTTATCTGAGCCCTTCTCTCAGCAAGAGTGCACCGCTAAATTTGCATGAAAATAACATTTCACATTGCAAACTTATGTTCCATCAATCAGTACTATAGTATTTATGTGATGCTGCTTGTTGCATTGAACAGTATTTGACAGAACATAAGAACACCAGGAATGTGGGGTGAACAGATTTAACATTCCCTACACTAATTATAAACAATAAAACACCATCTAGGCTTCGTGCATGTTGATAAACAGGAGGAATCCAACTTGGAGCATCCTTAAAACTGACAATTATTGACCAAGCAGTCATCGTCCTACGAAAGATTTGACAAACGGAAATTTTTCCCCGCTCCTATCATTTAGAACGGTATGACTCAACTCAGAACATTATTTTATTTTAAATGAAAATCTTAATATTTTATTGCATTTCTGAGCACCAACACGAGCGACTAGAAGAATCGTGAGTGATTGCTAATTCCTGCAAATTGCAGCCTTTGTTATGTCGATCGCACAGATAAACTGTAAAATGTAGATTGGGAGAATATATTTTTAGTGTATACGGACTGGCTCAGCAATCCTAAGTATATTTCAATATAGATAATTTATTTTGTGTCTGCAAAACCTGCAAATGAGCCCAATTTCAATTTTCTTCTACTGTGTTCTAGAGTGTATATATTTATTTGTAATTTGCACCTTTGGAGATAAAGTATGGCATCTGAAATGCAAAGCTATATATATAGTTACACATGAACAGAACAGCAGAAAATGGTTTCACACCAGGTGTACTTGTTACCATCCTGTTTTGTGGCAGAATTTAAAAAAGTTATTAATATACAGTATGAGCGGATCACGTGAGATGTCAAACATTTATCAGGCTGTTAATATACTGATTTTCATGTGCACCTGATGGTCCGGCACTTTTAAATCCCAATCACAGGGCACATTTTTTTGCAAATGGACAAATATGTGCACTGCAGGTGGGGCAGATGTAACATGTGCAGAGAGAGTTCGATATGGGTGTTGTGTGTTCAAACTGAAATCTAAATTGCAGTGGAAAAATAAAGCAGCCAGTATTTACCCTGCACAGAAACAAAATAACTCACACAAATCTAACTCTCTCTGCACGTGTTACATCTGCCCCACCTGCAGTGAACATGGTTATACAGGAGTTATGGGGGACCCGGCATTCGGGGGAAGGAAGCCCATGTGTATAAATAGGCTTCCTTCAGTTATTTTGGACTAGGTGTTTGCGTTTCTTGCGTTTTGTTTTTTAACCTTTGGATGCCTACATTGATCTACACTGGATGGATGGTGAGTATAATTTTTTTTTTCGGCACAGGCACCCATTTTGGATTCTACATGTGGAACCTACATGATGATAGGTAAGTATGGATGTGTGAATGATGTAATGAATGTATACTTTATTTGTGTGGGTCTCATTTATTTTGGTATTGGTGCTGTAGTGGGACTACAAGTCCCAGTGTGCCCATTAATGTCCTGCATGCTCGGACTTGAGAACCAGTATGTGAGGGAGGCTTGCTGAGCCTTGTAGTTCTACTACAGAACCCAATAACTATTTTTTACACTTTTATTTAACTTCATTTGCCATCAGCCCAGCGTCCACCGCCAGGGACCCTGGGCTCAGCCCTGGGCTTCGGCTCAGACCGAGGGCCCCTGGAGGGGGAAACCGCTTTATTGGTGGGTCCTCACTCCCCCAGGGACCCAGCCTGGGCTGACCAGTCATGGTGTCATGTTTTGGCTGGGGGAGATATAAATAGTTTCTGCCGCTGTCTGTTGGAGTCCGATGCTGGTTTCTGATATACAGTATTGGGGAATATACGTGCATTCTTACCCATTCGATCTTAGTCAATTTCCCCCAATATCTCTCTACGCCATTTATGATCCTAACACAGAAAGAGGAAACTGAATTGAAACGTTGTCACTTGTCATAATTATTATGTGACTGTGTCTAAGTTTCCGTTGCTGCGTTGTGTTTTATTTTTCTATAAAGTACCCTGTAATTTATCATGCATTAAAACGTATTTTATAAAATAAATTGCACTCACACACACGACAGTGCTAATATGTTAATGGCAAGAAAAATCTGTCAAGTTATTAAGACGGCGGTTCCCAAACTTTGTTGAATCGCGGCGCCCTAGAGAACCCGTATTCTTTCGCGGCACCCTTAGGATAAAAGGTTTTTTAAATGTTAATCTATTTTCTCGCGCGTTCCCTCATGCAGCTTTTATTAAACGCTTTGCTTTTTTCTTTGTAGCTCCCTTCAATGCTAGTCATTAGTCATGTATTTCTATCAATAGTTGTTTATTTGCCATGCTCACGGATAAGAGACAGCTCTGCTGTAATCCCTGAATTTAGAGAACAGCTTTGTCATGTTACCTGGGGAATTGAAAATACTAGACAATAGCACTTTTTGATCTAAAGTCTGATGAAAACAAAAAAAAAGATGAAAAAGCCAACGTATTAATAAAAATTATGTGTCGCTGTGGATCCTTATTCATGTTAGTAAGTAAAGTAAAAAAAAAATTCAAGCGGCTGGGCTACAGCATGCTGCGCTGCAGGTGGGGCAGATGTAACAAGTGCAGAGAGATTTAGATATGGGTGGGGTGCGTATAAAGTGAAATCTACATAGCGGTGTAAAAATAAAGTCGAGTGCTCCGTGCGAAAGCAGCCGGTAATTACCTTGCACAGAGAAAATATAACCCACTCAAATCTAAATATCTTCACATGTTACATCTGTCCATACTTATCTACTCAGGGCCGCCATTAGGGGGGTGCTGTGGGTACAGCTGTCCCCGGCCCGGAGAGAGAGTCCGGGCCACTCATTTCACCCACCGCAGACCCTCCGCTGTGCTGCTCAGTGGCTGAGCGAAGCCTTGCTCCTGGTGCGCAGGCTTTTTCACATCAGGAAGCTGGCAGCCAATTAATATGCGGCACCGGGTGGTGAGCTAATCAGAGCTAGTGAACTGTTAGCTAATCAGAGAGGCTACCGGTACGTGAATGTACAGAATGGGGAGGGAACTGCATTAAATGCAGGTCCAAGCAGAGGAGATGGAGCCAAAATATGTGAATTTGCATCATTAAGCCCCACCCATGCACCAATGGACCCGGGGGGTGGGCTTAATGATGTCACCAGCGGCGTAACTAGAATTTTTGCGCCCCCCCCCGCCGATATCGTCAGTGCCGCCCCCCTCCCCCTAGCCCTCCCACCCACCTTCCCAAGTGAAGTTAAAACCCCCCTTACCCCTCCGCATGCCGTCGGCGCCGCCACTGCATTCAGGGTCCCGCCGCGCATATCTTCTCCCGGCTCCGTCTCCTTCTGCAGTTCTATAATGACCATCAGAAAATGGCTGCCCCCGAACAGCAGACAGTTTTTAAGGATGCTAGAGGAGGCCCACGCTTCCTCTAGCATCCCAAAAAACTGTCTGCTGTTAGGGGGCAGCCATTTTCTGATAGTTATTTTTCATTAGAAGTGAACTGCAGGAGGAGACGGAGCCAGGACAAGATCTGTGCTGCGGCCAGGACCCTGAATGCGGCAGCGGCGGCATGCGAAGGGGTAAGGGGGATGTGTAAATTTACTTGGGTGGGAGGGCTAGTAACTATAGCCCCACAGATCGGCGCCCACAGTCCCTCAGCGCCTCCCTGCCACCGCGGGGGCTGTGGGGCTATAGTTACGCCACTGGATGTCACAACTTCTCCCGGAGAGGAAATTTCAAAGGTAAGTATGTATGCATCTACCCCATAGGTGCTTGCATTTCTGTTATACTTACAAACAGGGATCAGGCCTTGTACATGAAAGAGAATGCTATCAGAAAATGGAAAACACCTCTAAATATTAGGTCCATTTAGTAAGACTTGCAGAATTAGCAAACTACCTAACAGTTTATCACAATGGGGCAGATGTATTAAGCCTTAACAAGTGATAAAGTGGAGGGCGATGAGTTTGAAAAAAAAATAAAAGAGTTAGGAGCTGATTGGCTGGTCCTTTATCTCTCTTTATCACCCTTCACTTTATCAATTGTTAAGGTTTAACAATAACGGTTTCTATCACCACTTATCGCAGAGTTAGAAAACCGCCTGTCACCATTATTTATCAATAAAATCTCACATTCACACACAGCTATGCCACACTTGCCTACTCTTCCTCAAGTGTCGGGAGACTCTAGTTTTATCGAGGAGTCCCCCGCACCCATGAAAGAGTGGACAGATCTCCTTCTCATACTTGCCTACTTTTGAAAACCAGTTTCTGGGAGATTATAGTTGGTAATAGAATTTTGCACAGCACCCCATTGAGGGGGCGTGTCATGCTCCTCCCAAAGGGCGTGTCTAGTTCCATATATGGAGAGATTGTGAAAAGAGATTGTGAACGTGGCACCTAGAAGTGTGGCTGTGTACTGCAACATCTGAGAGGAATCTTTTAAAATTACTTAGAGCCAAATGTAGATGAGCCCCAAAGCATTTAGTAAGAGCTACTATACTTGGTAAAGTGCTGGGAAATGGTGCTGATGATTCAATGTAAATGTATCTATCTCTCATTCCTTTTTTCTCCAAAAATGTAACAGTGTAATGTGGGCTAGGTGACATGAGGGAGATTGCTAGACTAAGGAGGGAGAGAGGGAGATTGCTGCTATGTCAGGGAGTCTCCTGCAGAATGCAGGAGGGGAGGTAACTATGATGTAACAGTGTAATGTGGGCTAGGTGACATGAGGGAGATTGCTAGACTAATGAGGGAGAGAGGGAGATTGCTGCTATGTCAGGCAGTCGCCTGCAGAATGCAGGAGGGGAGGTAACTATGATGTAACAGTGTAATGTGGGCTAGGTGAAATGAGGGAGAGAGGGAGATTGCTGTTATTTCAGGGAGTCTCATGCAGAATGCAGGAGGGTAGGCAACTATGCTCCTTCTTCCTAGTGAAGTTCTGTATGCAGGGGGTGGGACTAAATTATGTTAATCTGCATATTTATTCCTGCCCTCCTCCCGTGGACGTTATGCTCAGCCAGCACCTCCCCCTACACTGGTAAGCAGCGTCTCCTCTCCGGGCTTCTCCCAGACAGAACATTTTAATTGTAGGCAAGTATGGGCTATACTGTTCCAGAGTTGTACAGCTGATAATATTGCTTCTCCTCAAAATACATTCATATCTTTCATGCGTTGTCAGTTAGCACACCGCTAGCCGGCGCGTGCTTCGCATGAGCTTTTTCAAGCTTGAAAAAGCTCATGTGAAGCGCGCACCGGCTAGCGGTGTACTAACTGACAATACATGAAAGATAGGAATGTATTTTGATTCTGTATTCTTCCACAGGTTCCTGCCTCTAGGGTATTTCGTCTCATTGCTCATACCACTTAAACCAAAAGGGTTTAGTGTTAACTATTAAAACTGTCTGGCACAAACATTATGACAACATATTATGTGTCTGTCCAGGCAGGAGTTTAACACGTGCTTACTGATAATTATATGTACCCACAGGAGTATGTAGCATCTGTGCTAAGCTCACCTCTCTTTATACAGCCATGGTGCTGAGATTGATATAGAGATCTATCTTCTGAGCTGCTCACACCTGCACATATGTATATATGACATCACTGCTGGTGTGAACAAGGAAAATTCACTAAGATTAATATAAATCTGTTGACAGACTATTCACCAGCACTGTGAATACTCAAATGTGTACCTATAATATATAAATCCCTGCTTACCACACAGCTTGAGAAGCTATGCAGTCTACTCACTTATTAGACAGCTTCCATTTAAGTTCTAACTGTGCAAATTTGTGGGTGTAAGGACACCTGTCCTAGTTGGAATTCAATATCCCTACACTTACAGTTTATAACTGGTAGAGTCGACATACAAGTGTCAACTATAATACATTATACATAACTCCGGGAGGGTACTTCTATCAGTGAGATTATTGTAGTCACTGCGTAAATGTGATTATATCCCTTTAAATACCTTGCCCTAATTTGTGGCTTGTATAGATTATTGGGCACTTGTCCTGGGTAATACGGTCTTATTTCAGTAAGCCGTTACTTTATCTTCCCAGATATCTTTAGGTTACAGCATTCCCTGCCAAATCAGAATGGTTGCAACAATTGTTACTGTTTCGCATACACGCAGTTGCAACATATAAACTGTTGCAATATCAAGGGAAATATTCTGAACCTTTTTCTTATGACCCACTTCTTGATCTCCCTATAACACCACGAAAGGAATTTTGGCATCACACAATATTTATTCTGCACCAGTGGAGATATGAGTCAATAAGTGTCAATTAAAAGAACCTATAAACACAAATATACCACTATCAATTGAAAGTGCATTGCCAGGAAGCCACCGTATTTTAACACACTTATTCATTCTTTGTCCATCACTTCTATTATGTTTTGTGTGTGTTTTATATTTCGCAAGTTTTAAACTAACTAATAAAGGTTACATTTTATTGTGTGAGATCCTTTAAGGTGCACCACACCATTGACAACCCTTTTCTCTTTTTCCTCTTGAAAAATTAGTCGCTGCCTAATGTTATGTAACAATATTGCACAAAGGTACAAATCTGCACCAACTTCAAAACACCTATACATAAATGGCTTAGCCATAGCCCTACTAGCCACAGTGATAACACCTACCAGCGGTAGAACGTGGTGCTATTTACCCATGATTGTGACGGTACTTGTTCTGTTATATCTATCTAATTTATTGGAAGATTGGCGCAATAAGGAAATACTTTATCTATGCAATAAGCATAATTACAGAGACCCTTGGCACCACAGTGGAGGCTGATTGATGACTGGGCCCCTGCTATGGTAGAGTTACTTTTGTATTCTTATCTTAGGACAAGGTTCAGCAGCGTGGAGTGAATCGTTGGCAGGGGGAACAATGCTGAAATGTCAGACCGCCGTATTCCGTGATACGGCAGTGACTGAGCGCGCGGACTATTACACAGCTGCCCTCAGGTCATGTTTTGTGTATCTCTTTCTAATCACAATCAATCACTGTTTGTACAAAGCTCAGAGACATCAGACAGATTTTTTGATGCGTCTCCTTATGCTGAGGCTTCGATTTCACTTCGCATCTATGCACGAGATTTGTCTGCTGTGGATAATGCCTGAATCAAACATATGGATTTCCTCAGAAACCTCTACGAAGATTTCATTCGTAGCAGTAATCTACAGTTTCTTTTCTGGGCCAATTTACTACCTAATGCAGTGGTTCCCAACTGTGGTCTTCAAGAACTTAAATAATAATCCAGAATTGAATGATGTTCTTGATGTTCTTGCTTCTGCCTCCAGCGGCACCCCGCCTCCATTACTTACCAGCATCCAGCGGCGGCAGCGGGATCTTCGTCTCCCTCCTTCACGGTCCAGAGCGCACACTGCACAGTGCAGCCTGCATAGCGCAGAGCCCCTCTGTGTCTTAGGCTCAGCGTTCTCCAGGCTGCACTGTGTATGTATTGTGTGTGCCTGGCTGGGGTCTGCCGGGTGAGAGAGGCCCGGGGTGCGGGGGGTGAGCCATGCCGCTGTGGGCAGCTGCCTGGGCCCCTCCAGAGGCCGGGGAACAGGACAGCTGTCCCCCGGCACCCCCCTGTCGGCGGCCCTGGTAGGATATAAGGGGGGGGGGGTTGGTTTCTTCTTCATTTTTAACTTTTACATGCAGAAGCACTGCCTCTAGAATTTCAGGGAGTCATAGTGCACATTCCCAGAGGCTAGTCTAGTCGTGGCTTTCACAACACAATTTGTGGTGAAGGGCAGAATGTTAGCGTGGGGGACCACCTGTGGTGACTTTCTTAAGGCCACCTCTACCATCCTCCAATGATCTCTTGGAAAGAAGTATTTAAAAAGTATATAAGTTTGCCCCTATCCTCTAACTGGGATAAACACTGAAAGTTTAGGGGAAACCAATGACAAACTAGTCAGGAGAAGGAGTCTTCTGATTGGTCCTCGCACTACCCCTCCTCCTTTCCTCCAAAGACATTTAAAGGTTGTTCACAGAACTTCATTTGCTGGTTCTTTTTAACAGGTCTGGCAGAGTGCTGCGGGGAAAGAAAAAAAAAACACCACCCCCTTACTTTATCTGCAAGGAAGGTGTAACATAGACATTTTATTCCTAGGAACCTTTTCATACTACCCAGCTGTGATGCCAAACCGTCTCCATTACATTTGGCTTTTGAGGCTGTTAGGACAGAAGCAGAACGGAATCCTTTAAATCAAAGACACTCAAAACCTGATGAGATGTGAAATAACAGAGCTTGCCCACCACATCTCCCCAATTTGTGTTTAACCTTCACATGGGCTGTTAACCATCCTGGGAAAAGGTAATTACAGAGTAGATCTAGAATAGTTAATTAAATGTGCTTTGAAAGGGCTCTCTGTAAGTAGGAAGCATAACACAGTATCTGCGATGGAATTCGGTGCTTGCTACAGGGTCTAATGGTCTTTGTTCAGCCGCATGATAATTGTCAGGCCAGTGAACAGCTTAATCTGGGGGAAGATTTTTTATACCGACTTTTAAAGCCATAATGTCTTATTATCAGTCAGAGAGGGAGAGATTACATCTGATAAAGGCTCACTTGGATGTTCTGGATGTTCTACATCAGGGGGTTATTTGTTCATTTTACACATTAGCCGAAGATCGAAACAGCAGAGATTACAGAAGCCAAAGACAGCCATAGTGTTATTGCTGCAACCAATCGTTAGAGTGTGTAGTGTTTGTGTATATTCTGCAGGTGCCACTGTTTCCACTCTTATGTAGGGAGAGATTTCTTTTCGGACCAGACAGCAATTACCTTTTTCACGCCACGAAGATCATGCTGATAAAAATACAATCTAGAATTAGATGTTTTTAGAATGTTTTTTTTTTTTTTTTTTTTTAGTTACGGTTATCAATACGGAACTGGTTTACCATACCTGGTAGTGAAAAGTAAATGTTACTGAAGGTTTGCGCTTTAGCAGCTTTGAAGGATCAGGGGACTCAATGGACTGACACCTACAGCCCCAAGCGAAATGGAAAAAGGTGGTTATGAGTCACCCGAAAGTTCAAAGCGATATAGTAAACAAAATGGTGAAGATGTGGAAACAGTGCTCAAAATGGAGGAAAAGTATTTCCCCTTCTAGATATCCATACCTGCCTACTGTGGGAAACTCGTGATCTTTGGGGTAGCTCCCCAGAATTTCACAAGAGTGGGCACCCCTTCCACGTCCTGCCCACTTCCCAGTGAATGAAGCAGAATGGCTATAATGATACTGGGATTCCATGGTCCGTTAGGTTGGTTTAGCAGGGCTTAAACTTAGTGTTAGGGACCCAACAGATGAGACCGCCTGGTCGCAACATAATAGCACCTATTACTAGGTCTGTAAGTAGAGTTTGTAGTACAAAGTCCCCTCCTTTGTAAAAAAGGGGGCAGGACCTAGTGACGTAATTCTATGGTAATTGGGTCTTTTGGGCCCCACCTCCTATTCAGATGTGCAAGATTTGCAGCCTTTTTTGTCAAGAGATTGGCTTGGCCTAATGCAGGGCTGGGCAATAAGTGCCCCTCCAGCTGTTGATGAACTACACATCCCAGCATGCCTTTCATCAGTTTAAGCATGGCCAAATAGCAAAACTAAGGCAAAGCATGCTGGGATGTGTCGTTCATTAACAGCTGGAGGGCTGCTTATTGCCCAGCCCTGGCCTAATGACTCAAATAGTCTAGCTTTCATCACCACTCAATCATGTTGAATATTTTGACTGTATGTTCCTGTGTAAGCCACCAGTATTGGTCACCAGCCGCAATGGGGGCATTGGGGGTGGTGACACCCAGTGTGGCCAATATCCCCCCGAAAAGGGGGCATGGCCTTGCGGAAGTTCTCCTCTCCTTCTGTCTAGCAGTAAGTGGTGTTCATGGTGGTTCAGTACTGGGGCCAGGAAATGATTTGTTTTCCTTGCATGCTAGACATTGCATTCTGTGTTCCCTTTTGAAACGCAGTGTCCTTAGTTTTAAAGGAAAGAGAAATCCATACAAATGTAAGCTATGCCTAAATCAGGCTTTCCATGCTAGACCATTACAATTTCTGCACATTAGTAAGACCGATTGAAGTCTCTTGAAGCTCTTCATAGTGTCTGAAATTAAACCCCTCTGCCTACCAACTAAAGATGAAAATGTTCAAGGGCCTATTGTGAGAAAATAATGTGTGACTAGTTCTGCGTGGGTGTGGCCAGAGCGCTGTAGGTTTAACAAGCTCCATATTGATGTGACCAGTGCTGTGTGGGAGTGGCCAGTGACATGTGGGTGTGACCAGTTCTGCGTGGGCATGATCAATGCCATGTGGGTGTGGCCATACCATGTGTGCAAATACAAACCCCACTTTCAGCCCCAATGTCTCATTAATTATGTAAAAGCAGAAAAAGGATGCGAAAAATAGAAATACAGATTTAATAGCTGAGAGTTCTGGCTGTCACTGGAGCCTGCCTAGGCATCTATTGCTCATTACACTGCCCTGATGATGTGCCTGTCTGTTTGTGAAGACCTGAGGCTGTAGTACCATCCGCCCCATTGTTAATCTGGCCTTGACTGCTGTCGCCTCTGATGTTACATTGTTATCAGTGATAAGACTAGGGACAATATTTTCATACTAGAGTGCTCTCTGTATAGTAGGAGGTCACTGCAGCGAATGATGTATCCCACTTCATAGAGGTTTTAATCATCCTGTTCGGAGTATGTTCCTTACTGAGAGTTGTCACAGAGGTGATGCTCCTGTCATTTTCCGGACTCTAGTTTCCTTGCAATAGGAGCTGCTACAAATAATTGAAATCATAATGTAAGTCTTCCCAGACCTCTGCAATCTCCGGCCGGCTGAATGTTATCAGAATGTATGATTATGTCCCTGCAGAGCAGCAGTTATTTAGGGGAGGGCTGAAGATGATTTTGTAGAGAACATAATTGTGCTTCAGTATCTTTCCCATTGATGTGGATTTGCTCCTTACAAATTGCATTGGAAGTCCTATAACAATTTCGGGAGACATGGGGGGAGGGGGGGATTCAGATTGGCCCACAAAGCACATTTGGCTTGCTAATGGACAAAAACATGTGCACTGCAGGTGGGGCAGATGTAACCTGTGCAAAGAGCGTTAGATTTAGCTGGGGTTTGTACTTCGAACTGATATCTATATCGCAGTGTAAAAATAAAGCAGCCAGTATTTACCCTGCACAGAAACAAAATAACTCACCTAAATCTAACTCTCTGCACATGTTACATCTGCCCCCCTGCAGTGCACATGGTTTTGTCCATTAGCAAACCAAATGTGTTTTGTGAGCCAACCTGAATCACCCCCGTTGGAGTGCACTGTTGTCACTCTAATCTGAGTTTCTAGAGTGTATTATATAACAGGTCGATGTGTCATAAAAAAAAGACAATTGGATTATCTGGATCAATATTCCTATTTTAATTATGATTACCTTTGATCCTACACGTGCTTGAGGCAGTTCCTACTTTTACTGCCCCAACCTATGAGACCCAGGGGCGGATTTAGGGATGAGGGCGCCCCTAGGCACAACAATAATGTTTACTAAGTAGGACAGTTTATAGGGGCAGTATCTGCATGTCCTATCCATTTACACTCTATTTAAGATGGAATATAGTACAGTACAGTGGATATTTTGCAGTTATTGGTACATTTTGGGCTGACAGTACTATCACAGGCATCCAAGTGCCGCCCCCAAACATGTGCCGCCCCTAGGCCGGTGCCTCACGTGCCTAATGGGAAATTCGGCTCTGATGAGACCCCCCCCTCCAGGGCCGGTGCTAAGGTGTTCGGCGCCCTCCTGCAAACTATAAATGTGCGCCCTCCCTGCACACCAGAGGTGCGTGCTGAAAAAAGGGTGTAGTCTCACAAGAAATAGATGTAGACACACAATAATATCCCCATTACAAATTATGTCTCACTGTAGCACAATCTTATTCCATACCTCCCAACTTCTCACATCCACGAGGTGGGATGCGGCTGCTGAAAATTTCGGGGGCGTGGCCTAACTCCAGGGGCGTGGCCTATACTCGCTGCTCTCCCGTGAGGCCACGCCCCCATTTTGCCGCTATGGGGGCATGACCCAGAGGCTCTGTGAGCCTCTAGCCATGCCCCCAGCCCCCTGGCTGCGGGAATAGACGCTGTGCGCATGCGCACAGCGTTTATTCCCCGCTGTTTAGCAGCCGACAGGGGGGACTCCCAACAACCCCCCTCACCGCGGGACACTGCCGACCGCGGGAGGGACAGCGGGACAGGCCATGATAATCGGGACTGTCCCGCTGTAATCGGGACTGTTGGGAGGTATGATTCACATTAAACAACACGTAGTGCCCCTGATTCTTATGAATGCAGTGCAGCATGGTTTTGTCCATTAGAAATAGAATTTGCTTTTGCAAATGAACCAGAATTAGGCCCAAATGTCCACAGGAGCAGCACTGCTTACAAACCATGCCCCTAGTAGCATTGGTGTCACTAACACACATATTGGCTGCAGTAGCAGTGGTGTTTACACACATAATACCCATAGTAGCAGCGTCATTTACATGCATAATGCTCATAGTATTAGCGCTGTTTACATGCATAATGCCTTCAGTAGCAGATAAGTCGATGCCAGGATGCAAACTAATAGTAGCAGAGTGCCTATACTTCAAATTCTGGCACAATTCCTCGTCCATTATTTTCAATCGTGAGTTTGGAAAATACCCAGCTTTTTAAAAGAAACCAATGACTTCTTAGAGCATATAAAAAGCTTGAAGGAAATTGTCCCAGGCTGCTTATTGGCATTGATTAATATAGCATACATCATGATATCACACACAGGTAAAATCCAAGCAGTTAGGGATACATTGATTGTGTACCCACCCCATGATCCACCAATGGAATTTCTGATGGAGCTTCCAAAACTAGTACTCACGTGTCAATATTTTAGATACATTCATGAATACTATGTACAGGTTGTGGGCACTGCAATGGGCACTAATGTAGCACCAGGATACAGTGGGGGAAATTTACTAAAGGAAATTTGTAAAAAATAGGTGTATTTGTATCCAGAAATACACTTATTTTTGACATTTACTAACCTATTTTTTTTACAAATTTCCTTTAGTAAATTTCCCCCAGTATGTCAACTTAAATGTGGCAGGAAATGACTCAAAAATATTATGCCCATGCGCAGTGCTCGCATCCTTTACTATGGAGGTACAGTATATTGATGATATTTTTTTTGCTGTGTGGTACACAGGAGCTTATAAATCGTTCCTGGTATTAACTAGTAGCAAGACATTTTTGGCTGCAGGTCATCAGCTCTCAAGTTTAAGGAGCATGATAATTGAATGGGTGGAAATAAAAGTCATTACTTGTTGAAGAAAGAGCTGGAATGGATCTATAGCTTAGTTACCATTGCCCTAGAGGACCTAATCAAATGAACCATTTTGGCATCTTTTTGTAAATATTTTGTTTTTGTCTGCTTTATTGTGTGAAAGTTCAGGTGTTATGTGTCCCACTTCATGATTTTGACTAATGTATACTATACAGTATGTGGCTTGTTTTTTTGTTGTAGTTTATGTATATCGTTCTGTTTTTGGCGTTTGGTTATATGGGGAATTGATGAGGCATAAGGAGCATAGACAAGAGGGGGTGGGGGGCATACACACGGAGCGATCCCAATAGATTTGTTATTATTGTTATTATTATTATTATTTAGAATATCTCTAAGTAAACAAACTTTGGTAATATTGCCCTATGTAAAAATAAAAAAAATTGCTATATAATTCTTTGCTAGGATACAAAGGAAAATAGGTGGTATATGTGTATTTACTATAATTATTTTAAGGGGTTGGGTACGGGCCAGTGGCGTAACTATAATTTGGGAGCCCACACCCCGCCGATAATAAATCAAGCCCCCCCCTCCCCGTCCACCACCCCGGCCGCCCATGCCCCCCCCCCCCCCCCCCCCCCATCCCCTGCATATTTACCTGTATTCGCTGCTCTGGTCCCGGCTCCCCTCCTGGCTTCATTCTGATGCTAAAAATGGGCCATCACAAAATGGCCACCCCCATACAGCAGACAGTTTCATAGAACTGTTTGCTATATGGGGGCGGACATTTTATGATAGCCCGTCGAAATAGCATCAGAATGAAGGCAGGGGATCTGGGACCACCGCAGCGAACATAGGTAAAGCTGCGGGGGATGGGGCATTATAATAGCACCGCAGCCCCCCGGCGCCCGCACTTACCCAGTGCCTCCCCGCGACCGTGGGGGCTGCGGTGCTGTAGCTACGCCACTGGTACGGGCTAAGAATACCGTTAGTCACAAGACCAACACAGAAATCATGATACTTACAATCCCGACACTTGGTGGGTAAGTATTATAACCATCTCCTGTCCCTACACCCCCCTCCCCCACCATCAGCCTAACCTTAACCCTTTGAGTGCCAAGTGAATTTGGCAAAAATAGGTGTGAAAATTGGCAAGCAAACATTTGTATCCCTCATAATGACCTGTAATGTTTATCTTATATAGGAAATATAATATTTTTTAAAATGTTTTTTTTTTTTATTTGAATTTATATAACAAATGTGATGCTGGCAGGCATATTTAGCAGTTTTCCTGCACATCTCACACAGATGTTGGCACTAAAAGGGTTAACACCCCCTTGCTCGTAACCCTCAAATCCCCCCACAGCCTAACCCTAACCATCCCCGGATTCTTACATTTGGGATGTTGTCTTTCGGAATTCTGATGGGTGGTGGGAATCCAGGTGCACTGACGGGTATTGGAATCCTGGCGCAGTCCTCTGATCATTGGAATTCCAAGCATCCGGATGACATTTGCATCATGGGTACTTGTTTCCTAGCACGGCCACAACGATCATAATCGCGGTCATCGGGGGTAAAATCGGGGCCATCGCGGGCATCGCATGCGCAAAAAAATCGTGTGCGATGGGCCAGACGCGATGCCCGCGATTTCCCCATAGAGAACAATGTTAAATGCCTCAATTTACCCGCGATGACCACGATTTCCCATAGGAAACAATGTGAAATGGCTCAATTTACCCAAATTATCATAGGAACAATGGTAAAAGGGCCAAAAACACCCCTGAACATTGAAATGTCCCCCCAAAAGTAGTTTACGCCACCACGTGATCAACGTGAACCCGAAGCGTGGCGAGCGCAGCGAGCCCGCGAGGGGCGGCGGTACGCGTCCTCCGACCTTTTCATGCCCCTACTATCCACTAGGGCGTGGAGTCGAGAATAGAATAGTGTGGCGAGCGCAGCGAGCCACCGAGCCCGAAGCGTGGCGAGCGCAGCGAGCCCCGCGAGGGGACGCGGATACCTCTGAAGCCCGCGAAGGGACGCGTTTACCTGTGAAGGTATTTTTAGGCGCACACGACGCGACCGACCCGATTTTTCACTGTTTTCAATGCATTTCAATGGAAAAATCGGGGGCATCGCGTCGGTCGCGTCGCAGGCCACTAAAATTACCCCCGATGGCCAAGATTTGTGGCCGGCTAGGAAACAAGTACCGCATCATGTATTAAAAGCCACAAAATATAATGTAGGATATATAAACGCCATTGACATTAAAGCACAGATACTTGTTAGAGTGACTTGCCTGCTGCCCCCCACCCCCACTGCCCCGCATCCCTTCGCCATCATGCAAGGGGATGTGTACGAGAACACATACCCTTGCATGTGGCTGAAGGGGATAGACCACTGAATGCACAGACCCCCCCACCATTGAAAACAGTGCCCAATTTGGACCCATACGAATGTGTCTGAATCAGCCCAAAATCAGCCCCAAAGTCTGTGAATTTATAATACGATTGCCACAGCAGAAATGAAACGCCGGAACATCATCTAGGGATGGACGTCCCATCAACTGATATCGGGGCATCCGCCATTGAATCTTTCAATGTAATGGTACCTGACATTCGCATCATAAAAAATTCGATAGAACAATAATTCATATGATTTGCACATGCGCAAAAGATGCCCTCCTTGCGAATGCGCAGACATCTGCAGCGTGGCCGCGAATGCGCAGAACCTCTGGGTGGAGATCGCAACACCATCAAATGTTTACCATGCGATGGTGGCAAACATCAAAATGCCCCCATCGAATGGTAAAAAGACTAGCATCGCAACAGTAACATTGATCGTTACGAACCATTGCAATGTAATTTCCATCCCTAACATCGGTTGATCGATGCTACCCAATAGCGGTCAGACAGGGACACGTCATGTTGCCTCTTAGTGATCAGATGCTGCTGTAGGTCACTGAATGGATCATCACAGCTAAATGAATTCTTTTGTTCCCATTTTAATTTGAAGAATTGTTTTGCTTATTTCCCGATCTCGTGCAGGGACACCTGAGTTATTAACAACAGATAATTGTCAGCTCTTTCATCTCCTCTATCTTCTCACAGGATATTGCTACGCAGAAGTTCTCCATGCCGTCTCCAATCCGCACGGTGATTGCTGCAGACTTCGATAACGATCAGGAGCTGGAAGTGTTTTTTAATAATATCGCCTACAGGGGCTCTTCAGCGAACCGTATGTTCAGGTAATATTACAGGCTGCAAATATTCTCAGACATTCTCATCCAGAGACATTAACCTGATACTGACTCATGCTGAAATGCACTACACTATAACCGCTGCTGTGCGCCGGGTGTCACCATGTCTTATTGAGGCCTAGAAATGGAGTTTGACAACACAAACCACACACCATGGGGGTTATTCTGGTTCACTGGCAAAGGCAAATTCCCTCTCAAATGGACAAAACCATGTGCACTGCAGGCGGGGCAGATGTAACATGTGCAGAGAGAATTAGATTTGGGTGAGGGTTTTACTTCAAAGTGAGATCTATATTGCAGTGTAACAATAAAGCAGTCAGTATTTACCCTGCACAGAAACAAAATACCAAACCCAAATCTAATTCTCTCTGCACAAGTTATATCTGCCCCCCCCCCCCCTCAATGACATTGGTTTTGTCCATTTGAGAAGGAATTTGCCTTTGCGAGTAAACTAGAATAAGGGCCATTATATCTAGCTTATCAATATATGTATGTATAAATCAAAGAGAAATTATATTGATCTAGGGCCTGGATTCATCAAATATAGCAAAAAATGTTATGTCTGGAATAATATGCCATGCAAGGGGAACAAATCCATTTATATTAATTCTGTGCAGGGTAAATACTTGATGCATTTGCCTGTAGTTTACAGATGTTACACAGCTTTAGTTTTACACTGTATTAGAGATTTCAGTTTGAACACACTCCACCCAAATCTAACTCTCTCTGCACCTGTTACATCTACCCCACCTGCAGTGCAGCATGGTTTTGCTCATTGGCATGCTTTTTTTGTGTCGCTTAAAAGCGAAATCAGGCCCATATTGTGCTAAGTATCTGAGAATTGGGTACTTATGAGTTATCCGGGCGCCCGATTTCTAAATCGGGTCGGATCGGGCACATCGCATCGCATCGCATGCGACCATCGGATGCGATGCGATGCGATGACCCGATTTTTCCATAGGAATCAATGTTAAAATGGACAGAGTCCATTTTAACATGGAATTCAATGGGAAAAAGGGGTCCTTTTCATACCCCTACTATCCAAGTGGGCATGGAGTTGGATATAAACCTGTGGCGAGCGTAGCGAGCCACCGAGCCCGAAGCGTGGCGAGCGTAGCGAGCCCCGCGAGGGGACATAGAATACCGTCCCCTCGCGGGGCTCGCTTCGCTCGCCACGCTTCGGGCTCGGTGGCTCGCTACGCTCGCCACAGGTTTATATCCAACTCCATGCCCACTTGGATAGTAGGGGTATGAAGAGGACCCCTTTTTCCCATTGAATTCCATGTTAAAATGGACTCTGTCCATTTTAACATTGATTCCTATGGAAAAATCGGGTCATCGCATCCGATGGTCGCATGCGATGCGATGCGATGCGATATCGCATCGCATCACATCTGATTGTATGCCTTAACTTAAGGCATACAATCAAAAAATCGGGCGCCCAGATAACTCATAAGTACCGAGAATTGTATGTTGTGACTAAAATTGTGTGACTAATATTTCTAAAATTAAATACTGTATACTGAAGGATACACCTGCTTGCATTATAAATAGCATGACACGCCTCTATGGTATATGTCATTAGGTTGACAGCACTAAGGTCGACTTGCATTGGGTTGACCACTGCAGATCGAGATGAGCCAATGTCGACACGTGGGAAGGCCAACGGGTCATTAGGTCAACACAAGCAATAGGTCGACATGGGCTAGGTCGACAGGTTCCCAACCTGGGGTACTAGTACCCCTGGGGGTACTCTGCATACCAGTTGGGGGTACGTGAAAATAATATTGGTAATGGCGGAAGACCCATTGCTATGGAGCAGAACCATGTTTAGTCACTTACGGTTCTGTCTTCAGCGTCATCAGCATCATCAGTGTCTCCTGGTGCTTTTGCCTGACCAGCAATCCACTGGGAGCTTCCCATGCTGCCCTCAGACATCAGCAATCATCTGCCCTGCGCTGACACAGGTGGAGGAAGCAGCGTCATTAATCCTACAGGTGTAAGTGGGAACCCTGGAGACAGTACATAGCCAGCGGCCAGACACGGAAGGGCACGATTCCTGTCCGTTACTCCTTAATATAAGGATATGCATAAGGACACGCATGCCGCTCACTTCCACTCCACTCATAAGTACTGTCTATATTTCAAATTGAGAGGAGGGGGTACTCATCAATGAAAAGCCTAATCAAGGGGTACGGGAGAGAAATAAGGTTGGGAACCGCTGCTCTATGGAATTGTGTGTTGTGCTGTTTTCTCTGAGGAAATCGCATAATGACCTCAATATCGGGGGGGACTCTAAGGTAAACATACAGACGACAACAGCGCAATTACCAAAGGACTTTTTTAGGGAAATTTACTTAGATGGGACATCTATTTCACCTGGGATGTAACTATAGGCAACCAATCAAAATCTACTTCTTATTAATTTTGCATTTTCTAGAAGATAATGGATAGTATCTGATTGGTTGCCCATAGCAATGTCCCATGTGAAATAGATGTCCCATCTTAGTAAATTTTCCCCTTTGATCTCGGAGTTATATAATATAGAGGACGGCGATATCTTCTATAATTTCTCGGAGGCTGCAATCATTTGTTTGTGAGCGCTGGTAATTGTACTTAGAAATTGCACAAAGCAGATCGCCTGCAACTCTGACTAATAAGTATTACTAGCCGGCGCTCACCTTCTCCACCCGGGGGGGTATTGGTGCGGCCGCCAGTTCACTCCTTTGGGGGGGGGGGGGGGGTTTGTTGTTGCGGCCTCCACAGCATCACTTCCTGGGGGGGGGGGGGGGGGAGTGAGGGAGCAGTGGTTACAGATGCAGCGATAGCTCCGGCCAGTAGAGGTGGGTCAGTGGAGTGTGGACACTATCCAGGGGGGGGGGGGGGGGGGTATGACTTACTCACCTGCTCCAGTCCCAGCTGCTTTCTTCTTGCTCTCCTTCTTGCTCTCCTCGGGCGCTTGTGGGAGCTCTGTTGCTGCTGCTTTTGCTGCTCACTACCGCCCTCCAGTGGCCGGCGCCCTAGGCAAATGCCTAAAGCTGCCTAGTGGTGGCACTGGCCCTGGGGGTTAGATATTATTTTATTATTATTTTATTATTGCTGTTAAGAATAAGAAAATGAAATAAATGTGGTATATTGATCCATTGACATAGATCCAACATTGACACCCCAAATCCTATGCAGGCACATCGCCAGTGTATACACCAACTTGTTTTACTTTGAAATAAATAAAAAATCACTGCTCTATTTCCAGAATAAAAATCACTGCAAATCAGCACTTCAGGCATTTGGGAAGCTGTTACCCTCGGCCCCAGGAGCTCATCTGCAGAGATCTCATTTAACTTGCTGCTGTTTTAAATTAATTTCAAATACAGATTTTAGTCTGACATTATTGAATAAGCGACACACCTGTTCCAATTAAGCAGGGATCATTTCTGCGTCACTGTGATCCTCAGTCTAGTCTGGGAAATGTCGCCTCCCGTCGGCAGAAAATGAGAAATCTAGAACTCTGGGAACTTCCAACCTTGGAGTGTTTAGTACAGTTACAATCAATTCCCCTCCAGGCTGCTCATTTGTGTGAAATGAGGAAGAACTAATACTTCATTTCCATGGCAGCTTAGATGGGAAACCTGAGCAGGGATCAAAAGGGAATAATGTGAAATAAAAAGTCATGACACTCAAAAGGGGTTTTCTGAGGACAACAGCCAGAAGTAGTTTGGCTTGGTCAGACGGAATCTTCTACCATACAGTACTTTCCAACCCTCCCGGAATTGCCGGGAGGCTCCTAAAAATCTAATGGCCCTCCTTGCACCCTGAGAAGGTAGCCAAGTCTCCTGCAATCTCTCAGGAGCCCCCGGTTGAGAGGGGCGTGGCTAAAATGAAGGGAGCAGGGCCATGAGCTTGGTGATGTCACTACTGTCACACCCTCCTAATGCTGGCTTTTCCTATGCAGTAAACATGGCTTGCATCGCACTGGCTTACCTGTTTTCACTACATCACAACCTGGGTCCTTCCTGGAAGCAACCCTGCAAGCTAGCCACGTTGGATTCCTGGGTCACTTGACCCAGGTTGAGCAGTTTCCATTTACAGAAATCTACAAGTCAGTCAGTCCATTCTCTCTGCCTACCTGTTATCTGCAATGGGCAGGAGGGGGAGCAGGGCGAGTGTGGCTGCAACAGTTCCGTGCCCGGATAAAGAGTACCCTCTCCTCCCTCTCTCAGCGCCACTGGAGATGAGCAGAGCTGTAACTGGTAAGTGGGAAAGCAGTGCCACCTCCCAGGGGGCAGAGCGTATAGTGCAACACTATCGCTGCCATGAATTTGACTTGCAGAAGTTGCAGTGTGCACAGATCGGTGCCCTACTGCCATGAGATCTACCGATATTGTGCCAAGGATGATATGGGCACTCATACCAGTTATGGTTGTGACATCATTACATCATGTATCAAACATGTATCAAAATTCCTAATATGTTCCAGATAGGGATGGCCATCGATGATTCTAAATCATCGATGGTTCATGGCCGATGTCGAATTCTTTTGCCATTAATGGGGGAGAACCAGATGGTTTCCCTCCATCGATGGAACAGCAAAACAATGTTTTGCTTCTTTTTTTTTTTTCAAAGTGCCGGGACATGGGGCATAGCTCCGCCCCCGACACCCAAGAAGCCCCACCCCCGTGTTTTGATTGGCCCACGTGTCAATCAACCAAACACAACGGATGACCATTGATATGTAAAAATATCGATGGTCAGCCATTGCATAGTTTAGCACTATCGATGGCCAGTTGCAGAATTGCCATCGATTGTAACCATTGATGGCAATGGCAACGATGGCCATCCCTAGTTCCAGAGTCCATGGGGTTGATTGGTCCTAGGACTGTTTGGAGACACTCTGGGAGATTTGCAACTTTTTAAAAACTGAAACCGTGCACAGTCTCAAAATACAATCATTTTTAGATTTTAGGTATGCACGCGATGAACAATCGTCCCCTAAAACATAGAGGGCCTGATTCAGGTTTGTTATCAAAGCAAAAAAAGCACACAACTGGGTAGTACAGTACCATGCTGCACTGCAGGTGGGGCAGATTAGATTTGGGTGGGGTGTGTTTAAACGGAAACGCTGCACTGACTAACCTTGCCCCGCTCTGTTCACCGCCGGGACCGCAGATCTACTTGTCTGCGGCTCTGGCTCTCCTCCTGTCAGGTCTCTGTTAATGAAAAGGGATCTCCCAAAATGGCCGCCCCCTAACAGCAGACCGTGTTTGAGGATGCTAGAGGAGGCCGCCGTCTCTAGCATCTTCAAAAAGTGTCTGCTGTTAGGGGATGGCCATTTTGGGAGGTCCATTTTCATTAAGAAGCCTGACAGGAAGAGAGCCAGGGCCGCAGACAAGAGACATGTAGATCTGCGGTCCCGGCGGTGGCAGCGGCAGGCAGAGGGGTAAGTGCGGAGTTGAGACTTTACTTGGGGCAGCCTTTATTTTAGGGGGTGGGGCGCCCGAAATTGCCGGCGGGGGGCGCCCAATAAGTAGTTCCGCCACTGGTCTTAGGGGAGGGTTTGTGACTTCAGCTTCAGCACGGATAGGCCTGTTTTCATCGCAGGCACCAAGTAAGCCTCTGGCTAAGCGACGTCTGCAATGACTTGTGCCCTGTGTAAAAATCATTCAATGGTGTGCGGCTTGTGACGGAATTTGGACTCATCCGCACAGGTGCAAAGCCGTGTCTTTGTCACTCGTAGTGAGAACACGGCATTAGCTGGTTGGGTTTATTTTGCTATTTATAGGACCTGACTCTTCAGTACAAATTCTGTATATTTAATCTGCCTATATTTGAGCTGCAGTTCTTATCCTGGAGATTGGTATTTGACATTTACTGATTTTATAATCAAGCTGGCCTTTCTTCTAAGCATTTACATCTTATTACACGTCTCAGTCACGTTGCTGCTGTGTGATTAGCAGATCCCAATTAGTTGGTAATTAGTATATGGCAGTGGAGGTCTGTTGGGTGATAACCTGCACTATCCCTTGCATTGTATAGCTGGGTACTAGTGGACTTCTCTATCGCCTATTACTTATGTGGGATACAATTCAAGCCTTCTTAAGAGAGGAGAGGAGAGAACCTATAGAAGTTGCCCGTAGAAGCCAATCAGCTCTTACGTATAATTCTATCTAGAATCTTATTGGATGCTATGGGCTTCTTTTGCTATGGGAGCGTGGCAACAACTGCCTCAATTAGGCCATGCCGTCAAGTTATACCTGAACCTGGTAGAGTTCTCCAAAGCACCGACCAACCAACCACCCCTGCTCCGTGGCCCCTAGAATTGCGGGACCCTGGGAAGCTGCATAGTGTGTCTTTAGGAAAAAATGGCCCTGTTTCTGGCATACTTGCCTACTTTTGAAAACTAGTTTCAGGGAGATTATAGTGGTAGCAGAATTTTGCACAGCGCCCAATTGAGGGGGCGTGTCATGCTCCACCCAAAGGGCGGGTCTAGTTCCATATATGGAGAGATTGTGGAAAGAGATTGTTAACGTGGTACCTAGAAGCGTGGGTGTGTACTGCTACATCTAAGAGGAATCCTGTAAAATGACTTATATCCAAATGTAGATGAGCCCCAAAGCAGTTAGTAAGAGATACTATACTTGCTAAGGTGCTAGGAAATGGTGCTGACTATTCAATGTAAATGTATCTATCTCTCATTCCTTTTTTCCCCAAAAATGTAACAGTGTAATGTGGGCTAGGTGATATGAGGGAGATTGCTAGACTAATGAGGGAGAGAGGGAGATTGCTGCTATGTCAGGGGGTCTCCTGCAGAATGCAGGAGGGGAGGTAACTATGGTGTAAGGGTAATGTGGGCTAGGTACCATGAGGGAGATTGCTAGACTACTGAGGGAGATAGGACGATTGCTGCTATATCAGGAAGTCTCCTGCAGAATGCAGGAGGGGAGGTAACTAGGATGTAACAGTGTAATGTGGGCTATGTGACATGAGGGAGATTGCTAGACTAATGAGGGAGAGAGGGAGATTGCTGCTATGTCAGGGAGTCTCCTGCAGAATGCAGTGGGGTGGTAACTATGATGTAACAGTGTAATGTGGGCTAGGTGACATGAGGTAGATTGCTAGACTAATCAAATAGAGAGGGAGATTGTTGCTATGTCAGGGAGTCTCCTGCAGAATGCAGGAGGGGAGGTAACTATGATGTAACAGTGTAATGTGGGCTATGTGACATGAGGGAGATTGCTGGACTAATCAGGGAGAGAGGGAGATTGCTGCTATGTCAGGGATTCTCCTACAGAATGCAGGAGGGGAGGTAACTATGATGTAACAGTGTAATGTGGGCTAGGTGACATGAGGGAGATTGCTAAACTAATGAGGGAGAGAGGGAGATTGCTGCTATGTCAGGGAGTCTCCTGCAGAATGCAGGAGGGGAGGTAACTATGATGTAACAGTGTAATGTGGGCTATGTGACATGAGGGAGATTGCTAGACTAATGAGGGAGAGAGGGAGATTGCTGCTATGTCAGGGAGTCTCCTGCAGAATGCAAGATGGTAGGTAACTATGATGTAACAGTGTAATGTGGGATAGGTGACATGAGGGAGATTGCTGGACTAATCAGGGAGAGAGGGAGATTGCTACTATGTCAGGGATTCTCCTACAGAATGCAGGAGGGGAGGTAACTATGATGTAACAGTGTAATGTGGGCTAGGTGACATGAGGTAGATTGCTAGACTAATGAGGGAGAGAGGGAGATTGCTGCTATGTCAGGGATTCTCCTACAGAATGCAGGAGGGGAGGTAACTATGGTTTCTGGGCATACCAAGATATACAGCTGTACATTTCCTGATATACCTGGACCCTACTGTATGTCCTCAGAAGCTGATTTCTCTGAGAGTATCAAAAAAACCTGACGTTCAGCGTGAGACCTGCTGCCATAGGATTCCTCCTACCGTCACTCTAATGTGCTACAGAACACCAGCTGATTCTCCTTCATACCCTCCCTATTATTCCCATTCTCTTTCCTACTGTGCGAGACTTTCTTAAGGTGCCCACAGACGCTACAATTGTACTGTGCTATGCGTTTTTGACTGTACAATGGTTCTATACAATTTTTCTTACAGCTTGCTATGAGATGTGCACTTGGATGCATGTGATGAACCCATGTTTGTAATGTTAAATTTCAGATGTAGTCTAAAAAGTATGTGCAGCACGTACTTTTTTAGACATACAATATCGGGCTTATCGCATCGCACAAGCCTATAAACACCATCCAATAATTGTACATAAGATGCAATTTGTGCTTAAAAAGTACAAAACGCATTCGATAATTGATGTGTCTGTGGGCACCTTTAGGAGAATGAGTAAAAGTGTTTTTCAAAGATCCTCATTCCGTTCCCTAAAGCCCATGCCAGATGACAGTTGGGGGTGTATCGCTGGGCTATGCAGATACAGCCTGATGCCACACTCCCAAGCAAAAAACAGTGCATCACATTATATAACAGTGGAAACATGGGGAGGGAGCAGGTTAGCTCCAGAATTAACATACAGCATTAGCCCTAATATTAAATGTACAAGCATCCAGTACATTGTGATGTATTTTAGTGTTTTGTGCTATTCTTGGCTTTGTGCACTGTAGTCAGTTTGCTTTGTGTTGTGTTCTGGAAGCCTGCTCCATCTCCGCATATACTGTTGCGCGCCGCCGTCCGGGACCCCCAGCACCCGGATGGTCGGCGGATGTGCGGCTGAGCAGGGAGGCCGGGGACGTTGCCTGGCAGCGTCCCAAGCCTCGCTCTGAGCTCGGGCGTCGGGGCGTTGCTAGGCAACGTCCCCGAACTTCCGCCCGGCGTCAGGGTGCGCGGCCGCCTGTCATCACGCAGGCGGCGCCAGATTCAAATAAATAGCCGGCGTCTGCTGGGCACAGGCGCCGGTTATAGTTTTCAGCTCACCCGCTGCAACTCCTGGTCCCTGGTGTCTTCGGTCATCAGTACTGCATCCTGTGGTTCCGTGGGCATTGGTTCCAGGCTTGCTGTTTCTGTGAAGTGCTGTGTCTCTGCAGTCCTGTGCTTGCACCTTCATCCACTGCATCCTTCCGTGGCTGCTGATAACTCCTTTCTTCCTGGGCCTTCCTTGCGGCTGATCCACTCTCTCCATCCTTCTGTGGGTCATGTAAGTGCTCTAGTGGAGCCCGGTTATTTCGCACTTCTCTCCATAGCTCTCCGTGGCCTCGCTCTCCATCCTTGGCTCCGTTGTTCTTCCCCGTGTCGTCTGTGCTTTTGTTCCTTCCGGATCTTCCCTTGCCTGTCTCCTTGGTTCCCGTTAGGCAGGGGTCTCCCCCTTTCCATCTGTATCCTGCTTTGGGGAATCTCTAGGCCTTTGTGTACCCCAGTTTTGTATTCTCCATTTCGTCTCTGGTGTCTGCGACTGGGTCGCAATTCCCATCCTTGGCCTGGTTCCGGCAGTCAGGGGTACTTTTCCAGCTAGGCCCTGTAGTTAGTTAATCCTCTTGAGCCACCCCCTGACGATCGCTCACCCCTTGTCATTTCCTAACTCCTGGCTGCATCAGGGTTGGAGCAGGCTTAACCGGCAGGCATCGTAACATTATAAGCGGCCCATACTACTGACTGGTTATATAGTTCGTGCATATAACCGTCTTTCTTGTTGTTGTTGTGGTTTTGTCCTGTGTTGTAGTAATGAATCCCTCAGCTCAAACATTTTCAGACCAAATCCAGGGCTTAACCCAGATGGTACGAGACTTGACCTTGAAGGTAGCTTCCCAAGAGCAGAGGTTGCGTCCGCCTGAGCCTGGGATTCAAGAACCTAAAATGAATCTGCCAGACTGGTTCTCTGGGGATCGCAAAACTTTCTTTAATTTCCGCGAAAGCTGCAAATTGTACTATCAGCTTCGGCCGCGGTCCACGGGGTCTGAAGCCGAGCGTGTTGGTCTAGTCATCTCCTTGCTTCAGGGGGACCCTCAAACTTGGGCCTTTGGGCTACCTTCCGATAGTCCAGCCTTGTCCTCGGTTGACAACTTTTTTAGTTCCCTGGGATTGTTATACGACGACCCAGACAGGGAAGCCTCCGTAGAGACTCATCTCTGGGCCCTTAAACAAGGGAATGATCCGGCAGAGATCTATTGCACAAAATTCCGCCGTTGGTCTAACGACTGCGGGTGGAATGATCCGGCGTTGCGAAGTCAATTTTGCTGTGGTTTGTCTGAGGACATTAAAGACATCAGTACCCCGCACCTACTTCCCTTGATAAGTTAATGGAGTTATCCATCAAGATCGACCGTCGCCTCCGTGAGCGGAGGTCTGAGCGGGGTTCTTTGACTCGCCCTATTCCCTATGTCCCCACTGGTCCTGAGGAAAGCGAGGAGCCTATGCAGCTTGGGGCGGCCCGCATTACCCCGGAGGAAAGGGTCTGCCGACTTGGCTCCGGTCTGTGTCTCTATCTCTAGGCCAGTAAAAGCCCGGGCCAAGTGAACAAGGAGAGGGTTCACTTAGGCCTCCAGCTTTTTTCCTCTCTCAATTCTTTATTAGTACCGGGGTGCATCTCTTTTCAGGGTGACACTTTTTCCGGGTCCGTGTTTATTGACAGTGGCGCGGCCGGAAACTTTTTGGATTTTACTGTAGCCCAGAGTTTGGGTGTTCCCTGTCTTAAGCTCCCCATACCTGTTACCCTATGGGGTCTAGACGGTAGTATCCTCTCCAATGGAACCATATCTTTTCAGACTCCTCCTTTGCTGCTGACCATCGGCATATTTCATCAAGAGGAGATGTCCTTTCTGTTAACCTCGTGTCCATCTGTTCCCATAGTCTTGGGGTTCCCTTGGTTGAAGAGACATAACCCCATCGTTGATTGGAATCTAGGGGAGATTGCTCGTTGGAGCCCGTACTGTTGTGCGCACTGTTTTAACACCTCTCTCCCATTAGGTTCAGTCTCACTTTCCAATATTCCCCTTCCTTATCAGGACTTTTCAGATGTGTTCTCTAAGGGTAAAGCTGATAGTCTGCCGCCACATCGCCCGTACGACTGTGCCATTCAGTTAATCCCTAACGCTCCCTTGCCCAAAGGCAGACTGTATGCCTTGTCCGTTCCCGAGACTAAGGCTATGGATGAATACATACAGGAAAGTCTTTCTAAGGGGTTAATTCGGCCATCCAAGTCTCCTCTCAGTGCCGGATTCTTTTTTGTGGCGAAAAAAGATGGTTCATTAAGACCCTGTATTGATTTCCGTGCCCTTAATAAAATCAGGGTGAAGAACACTTATCCTCTCCCCTTGATTGCGGTGCTCTTTGACCAGCTCCGGTCCGCAACCACTTTCACCAAGATCGATCTGAGGGGGGCCTACAACCTCATAAGGATCAAGGAAGGGGATGAGTGGAAGACGGCTTTCAGTACGCAAACAGGGCACTATGAATATTTGGTCATGCCATTCGGTCTCTCCAACGCCCCAGCCGTCTTTCAGGACCTGATTAACGATGTCCTTCGTGAATTTTTGGGCAAATTTGTGGTCGTCTATTTAGACGATAGTTAAATTTTTTTCTCAGGACGTGGATTCGCATAGAACTCAAGTGCGTCTGGTCCTACAGAAACTGAGAGAGAATCAGTTATTCGCGAAACTTTAAAAATGCGAGTTCGAGGTAACCCAGGTATCCTTTTTAGGATACATAATTTCTTCTTGAGGATTTCAAATGGACCCTAAGAAACTGCAAGCCATTACGGATTGGGTTCGGCCCACCGACTTGAAGACGGTCCAGCGGTTTCTTGGGTTCGCTAATTATTACAGAAGCTTCATCCATTCGTTCTCCTCCATTGTGGTGCCTTTGGTGGCCCTGACCAAGAAAGGGGCCGACCCCTCTGTTTGGACCCCTCAGGTGGAACAGGCTTTCAGGACCCTGAAGCAGGCCTTCATTTCGGCCCGGTCCTTAAGCATCCCAATCCCGACCTGCCTTTCATTATTGAAGTGGATGCCTCGGAGGTAGGGGCTGGGGCTGTTCTGTCCCAAAAGGATCCTGAGTCTCTGGAGTCACACCCTTGTGCCTACATGTCCAGGAAATTTTCCCAGGCTGAGTCCAACTATGATGTGGGTAACAGGGAGTTACTCACCATCAAATGGGCCTTTGACGAGTGGCGACATTGGTTGGAAGGGGCGGCCCATCAGATTCTCGTCTTGACGGACCATAAGAATCTGCAGTATATCAAATCAGCTAAGAGATTGAATGTCCGGCAAGCCCGATGGGCCCTCTTCTTCATGCGATTCAATTTCATTATTTCCTACAGGCCAGGGTCGAAAAACATTAGAGCGGACGCTCTTTCCCGATGTTTTCTTCCCCAACATGAGAGTAGGTTTAGCAAAGAACCCATTATATCAGCATCCTATATTCATGCTGGAGTAAGTCAGACTTTGGAGGGTCTTCTTCACCAAGCTCAGGGGCAAGCTCCTACCCAAACAAGTTATTCATTCCTCCATCTTTAAGGCGCAGAGTTCTTGCTGAGTGTCATGATTCCAGGATTGCGGGTCATCCAGGAGTGTTTAAAACTCTTGCTCTTCTCTCTCGTGTTGTCTGGTGGCCCGGGATGTCTCGAGACACCAAAGAATTCATTCTGTCCTGTTCGGACTGTGCTCGGCATAAAGT
The DNA here is from genome assembly GCF_055691185.1 of Crinia signifera. Classification (NCBI taxonomy): domain Eukaryota; kingdom Metazoa; phylum Chordata; class Amphibia; order Anura; family Myobatrachidae; genus Crinia; species Crinia signifera. Next base: position 270,075,036 of record NC_139222.1, read on the forward strand.
TCCACGCTCACGACCGGTAGGAGAATTGGTACCCTTAGCCATACCTCCTAGACCTTGGTCTCATTTGGCCATGAATTTTATTGTAGGACTCCCGGTCTCGTCCCAATGTCAGGTCATCTGGGTCGTCATTGATAGGTTCTCCAAGATGGCACACTTTGTGGCCTTAAGACAGTTACCCTCGGCTAGGGAGCTGGTCACTCTGTTCTTGCAGAATGTCTTTAGGTTACATGGTTTACCCAGTGATATTGTTTCCGATCGTGGTCCACAATTTGTGGCTCAATTTTAGAGACTGTTCTGTTCTGCCTTAAAGGTGAAGACCAGTCTCACTTCTGCATTCCATCCACAGGCCAAAGGCCAAACTGAGCGTCTGAAACAAAGTCTCTCAAACAATACTTAAGGTGTTTTGTATCCAAACTGCAGGATGATTGGGCAAATTTTCTACCGCTAGCCGAATTCGCCTATAACAACGCACATCATTCGGCCTCTAAGACCTCTCCCTTTTTCGCAGTTTATGGATTCCATCCGCGGGCCAACTCTTTGGGACCTGATGCCCCCAGATCTACTTCCTCGGCTGCCTCTCGACTTAGAGTCATCTGGAGGACTGTCCACAGGGCCCTCAAAGAGGCTTCTTTTAAGTAGAAGGTATTTGCGGACAGATCCAGACGTCCTTGCTGTCTTAAGGTGGGTGACTGGGTGTGGCTATCTACCCGTAATATCAAGCTTCACCAACCCTCGGCGAGATTGGGGCCTCGATTTATCGGTCCTTTTAGGATTGTCAAGAGGGTTAATCCGGTAGCATTTTGTCTCTCTCTACCTAAGTCCCTCAGAATTGCAAATACCTTTCACGCTTCGCTTCTGAAGCCTGTGGTCTTTTCGCAGAAGTTCCCTCGCAAGATCAGGAGTGGCGCTGCCCCAGTGACTGTGCAGGGGCAACAGCAGTTTCTGGTTGAAAAGATCCTTGACTCCAGACTGGTGAGAGGTTCTCTGCAGTTTCTTGTGCATTGGAGGGGGTTCGGTCCCGAGGAGTGGTCCTGGGTTCCTGACAGGGACTTGCATTCGCCCAACCTAAAAAGTTTTTTTTTCAGACAATTTCCATATAAGCCCGGTGGTAAGGGATTGTTAACCCCTCCTCAAGGGGGGGGGGGGTACTGTTGCGCGCCGCCGTCTGGGACCCCCAGCACCCGGACGGTCAGCGGATGTGCGGCTGAGCAGGGAGGCCGGGGGACGATGCCTGGCAGCGTCCCAAGCCTCGCTCTGAGCTCGGGCGTCGGGGCGTTGCTAGGCAACGTCCCCAAACTTCAGCCCGGCGTCATGGTGCGCGGTCGCCTGTCATCACGCAGGCGGCGCCAGATTCAAATAAATAGCCGGCGTCTGCTGGGCACAGACGCCGGTTATAGTTTTCAGCTCACCCGCTGTAACTCCTGGTCCCTGGTGTCTTCGGTCATCAGTACTGCATCCTGTGGTTCCGTGGGCATTGGTTCCAGGCTTGCTGTCTCTGTGAAGTGCTGTGTCCCTGCAGTCCTTTGCTTGCACCTTCATCCACTGCATCCTTCCGTGGCTGCTGATAACTCCTTTCTTCCTGGGCCTTCCTTGCGGCTGATCCACTCTCTCCATACTTCCATGGGTCGCGTAAGTGCTCCAGTCGAGCCCGGTTATTTCGCACTTCTCTCCATAGCCCTCCGTGGCCTCGCTCTCTCTCCCTCCTTGGCTCCATTGTTCTTCCCCGTGTCGTCTGTGCTTTTGTTCCTTCCGGATCTTCCATTGTCTGTCTCCCTAGTTCCCGTTAGGCAGTGGTGTCCCCCTTTCCATCTGTATCCTGCTTTGGGGAATCTCTAGGCCTTTGTGTACCCCAGTTTTGTATTCTCCATTTTGTCTCTGGTGTCTGCGACTGGGTCGCAATTCCCGTCCTTGGCCTGGTGCCGGCAGTCAGGTGTACTTTTCCAGCTAGGCCCTGTAGTTAGTTAATCCTCTTGAGCCACCCCCTGACGATCGCTCACCCCTTGTCATTTCCTAACTCCTGGCTGCATCGGAGTTGGAGCAGGCTTAACCGGCTCCTTCGGACGCGGCGGCTACAGGCGAAGCCTAGCACCTGCAGGGGTGTTTCATCTGCCCGGGGGACTCAACAGAGTCAGCGTAGGTTTCGCTGTAGCCGTCCTAAACAGCGGTCCCAGCTACGGGCTCACGTCTGACCTCCTAACTTTTGCCTCCTGTAGTTTCACCTCGTGCCTCAGCAGGCATCGTAACATTAGCAGTGGTGGATAGTGGTTCAAATAGGGTAGCCACACCAACTGCCATTCCAAACTGAATGGAATTGCAGTTGAACCACACCCACTGCCAACAACTGCCTTTCCAAACTGACTCTCTGACCATTGAGTCAGTTTGGAATGGCAGCTGTTGGCAGTGGGTGTGGTTCCCCTGTTTGAACTTTGAATTGTGCTGCAGCCCCTCCTCTGGAGCCACCACTGGTGAGTAGGTATTACCCTGTAATGGTCCGATCCATTACTGAGACTTCTTCAAGGGGAGGAGTCACAACAGATCCCTCTTGAGCTGTCTGGGAAGGTTCCGGGTGGCAAGATTGCATGCGACATATCGCATGCGATCCTTTCGTATGCAATATATTGCATGCATTCCATTTAATCGCTGCCGGGAGTCTGCCCATGTCAGAGGTCGGACCTGCAAAATGGGTCTGATCTCTGACTCCAATGCTCATGGGACTACGCATCGGATTGGATGTCAAACACATCCGATTTGTCCACTTTTCATCCGATTTATCAGCCCAAACCATTGGAATCGGGTGAAAAGTAGCCAAATCAGACTAGCGGATGGGGCCTTAAGGCCGAAGCAAACACTGGCAATATAAGAACATTCTGTACTGGCAATCTGGATTTTATTATGCAACTATTATCACAGTGTGGTCTGTATTTCAGCAATGATATGGGAGAGAGTGACACCCCAGGCAAGGAAGGGGAACTGCACAGGTTTTGAAAGATGTAGGGTGCTAGATTGAGCCCTACAGTGATCAGTGGAATTTGGTGATAGGCTTCAAACTCAATAAACAGTACAAGCAACTTCCCAAAAATGTGCAGCACTACAGGTACTGTCGTTGTAGGCACAATTATGAATTGGAATGAGTATAGAATAGACAGCGACGGTTTGATTTTTAACATGCACCAGCATTCTCTCTACCTGCTTTAAACATACAAATCAGATGCAGCATTTTGACTCCAGTGAGTTATATCCCATATAATCAGAGTTATAGTTATGTAGCAAATAACAGTGTCTGGTTATCATATAGAAAAAAGCGAGCGAAGCCCCTGTCTTTTAATGAAGTGTGGAGAATTGTTCTCAATTCTGGGATTCTAATTGTACCAACATCCACGCGTTCCACCTCCATCTCTGACACCGGCGATGACTTCTAGATTCTAAATTGTCACTTTGTAACTAGCCGCATACAGCGCTCTTTAACTGCACTGTGCCAAACGTCCTATAAAGGATAAAGGTCAGAAAGCTTAATTGTGTTTTGGCTTTTCTCAGAAGGAAAGTTTCTGTAACAGTACAGATCTTTCTTTTGTTGTATGCGAATGGTCTTTAAATGTGCCAATACAAAGCGCGAGTCTGCCTGCAGCTGTGAGATGCATATAGCACAAATTGGCACTTTCTGTTAATGGCCAGGCTTGGCGAGCTGAGAATACAGAACAGACCATTTGCATTAGTGCGGAAGCGGATTCTCATTTTCTTTTTGTGAATGGTGTGCCAACAGTCTGCGCTGCCGAGTGCTTTCTGAACTGAAGTGCTTTTTTTACTCTGGCCAGCCCAGAGTCACGTTGCTGCCCGCTCTTGATTGGCATGCAGAAATTAACATTAATAGTAATCTCTTTTGTTCTTCTGAAAATGTCACAAGCTTTATGTGGTGGTGCTTTGAGAGCACTGATTTATAATTCATGATTTTGGAATTAGTCAATGCAATATACAATTTGCCAAGAGCAAGTCACATTATTGCTTAAAAAATAATATGTGTACTGCTGTAGCTGGGTGCCGGTATTGGAGACGTCTATCCTGGGACTTTTAGAGAGGGGTTTAACCCTTGTAATCCTTTATAAATGTTTACCAAGTGCTCCCTGCAGGTTTCGCCTTTATTGAGCATGCAGCCTTACTGTATGATTAACTTTGTTCTAGGACACCCTAATCTAAGAAGATGTGTTAGCAGTGGTCTCCAATATGGCTCCTCCGCGAGTGATGCTTTATTCCCTTAACAAGATGGCTGCCAGTACTATTACTGCACATGTGTGGTCTCCAATATGGCTCCTCCGCGAGTGATGCTTTATTCCCTTAACAAGATGGCTGCCAGTACTATTACTGCACATGTGTGGTCTCCAATATGGCTCTTCCGGGAGTGATGCTTTATTCCCTTAACAAGATGGCTGCCAGTACTATTACTGCACATGTGTGGTCTCCAATATGGCTCCTCCAGGAGTGATGCTTTATTCCCTTACCAAGATGGCTTCCAGTACTATTACTGCACATGTGTGGTCTCCAATATGGCTCTTCCGGGAGTGGTGCTTTATTCCCTTACCAAGATGGCTGCCAGTACTATTTCTGCAAATGTGTGGTCTCCAATATGGCTCCTCCGGGAGTGATGCTTTATTCCCTTACCAAGATGGCTGCCAGTACTATTTCTGCAAATGTGTGGTCTCCAATATGGCTCCTCTGGGAGTGATGCTTTATTCCCTTACCAAGATGGCTGCCAGTACTATTTCTGCAAATGTGTGGTCTCCAACATGGCTCCTCTGGGAGTGGTGCTTTATTCCCTTACCAAGATGGCTGCCAGTACTATTACTGCACATTACTCTCCCCCTTCCAGCATCTGCATCTCTACCTCATCTTAGAGACAGTCTGTACCCTGCTCTGCTTCATGCTTCTCCTCCGCTAGTGTAGCAGGAGAGTATGGATTTCCTACCACTTCCACCATGAACCACACTGCCTGACATGATAAAAGTTATATATGGGAGATATGTTAGTTCCTGGTTTCTGACCTTTATGATTGAACCACCCCCCCCCCCCCCCCCCCGCAAACCAGAATTGGTTAGATTTGGGGGTTTGGTTAAAGCTGGTTATAGGTATGCATGGGGGGTATGGATGGAGTGAGAGGACAGGCTCCATCCGTTAGACTCATTTTGAGTCTTTTATCTTAGAGCAGGCTAATTAGTACCTGTACCTATAAGAGGCTGATATAAGGCATGTGAGGGTTTTACTCAGTTTCTCCATACCTGACAACAGACAGCAGGCTTGTTTTAAGACACTGGGGGGAAGTTACTAAGACAAATACGGCTAAAAAAATTATATTCGTATTGTAAAATATGATTTATTTTTAGGCGTATTCGTATTTTCAGGATTTACTATCCTGAAAATACGTTAATTAGTATTTGTAATGATGGCACATTCGTATTTGTATTTACAAATACGAATGTATACGTCACCGAAAGAATATGAACAGGAATCACCATTCAAAACAACCCCAGGCTCAAAGAGCCGGTCCTGGTTTAAAAAAAATTAGGGAACAAATTGATTAGGGGTTCCCTGTATTTTTTAAAACCAACACCAGGCCCAAGGGCCGGTCCTGGTTCCCAAAATACGGCTGACAAAACATCTAGGGGTCCCCTGTATTTTAAGAACCAGCACCAGGCCAGGGTTTTTTAATAAGGTGATTTGTAACAGAGCTATGTTTGAGGAGGCGCCAATTCTCTTATCCCAAGTCTAATTATGGCTGTGCAGAATGTTGGTAAAACGGGGATTTATCCAGTGGTTCATGTGCAGATCTCACAGTCCTTTGTCATAAATGCAGGAGCACGATTTCCACAACTTCATTAAAAAATACAGTAATTGATTGGTTTTCCTATAGCATGTGGTAGCTTGTAGCAGTGCTTAGACAAATGCATAATTGGCATTGTTAATGTATTTATACTTGTCCGCCTTTGTGCTGTTCAATAGACTTTATGATACTGTGCTTATTAGGGACTTATCGGGTAAATTGTTTCTCTTCACTTATGTTTTCCGAGGTCTTATGCCCCTCTGGCCATCATCATTTTCTCATGTTTAATGTACGTGGCATAATTATCTGGGTGTCTAAATACAAAACAGAGTGTAATGGCCCAAGCAATCGGGGAACAGCACTCCCCCAGCTCATCATGATGTTCCCTTCAAATGTCCGCTTAATAATTCTCCATCCACACCCACAGGGCGCAACAATAAGCCCCCTGACTGTTACAGGGGGGAGATTTACTGAAATTGTTCTCTTCGCAAAAGCAAGGTTGGATCGGCCCACCGGGGTACAGGGGAAACACCTGGAGGGTCATACTGCCTGGGGACCCACCTCCTCCCCTAAAGATCAGGTTCAAGGGGTCCACACCATGCACACTTGAATGGTCAGCCAAGCTTCTTTGACAGCTGGTCATACCCCTGTGTGACAAGCCAAATGATTGGTCTCTCCACTTCTTCATATACAGTATGTGTCATACTTGCCTACACTTCTGGATCGATCAGGGACCTTACGAAAATAGGGTGAACCTCCCAGTCCACCTGAAGGGTAGGCAGGTCTCCCGATATCTCTGCTCAGTTAAGCCCCTGCGAGCAAAGTGGGTGGGTTGGGTGGCCGAAGACGTGATTCTAGCCCAATGCATCATCCTAGCAATGGGTGTATATAGTCAGTAATCTCTAAATTGTATTACAGGGGGCGTGGCTGCAATGACATGTCTTGACCACTACGCCCATGTATCACCCCAGGCAGAGGTGGAACTATCATTGGTGCACCAGGGGGACTAAGGGGCTCACTGCTGCCCCTGTTGCCATTTTCTTATAACCTACTGTTTTTCCCTGTTACATTCAGCCTCCCTCTGCCTCTCCCTGTCACCCACTGCCATGTTACATATTATGAACTTGGGTTGGGGGGGAGGAGGTGGGCCCAAATTATATTTTTGAACCTGAGCTCACCACCCACAAGTTCTACCGCTTACCCCCGGTCTACACCCCTGAACCCTAAGAGTTCTCTGGCTGCTCCCTCCCGAATCCACAATGCATAATCTGGGTGTGATGTACTACAATTCCCAGTGTCTGGAACCATAATACTGTACTGTACTAGATATACAGATATAGGGCCAGATTTTCTAAGCTTCAAAAGTGATAAAATGGAGAGTGATAAACAGCCAGCCAATCAGCTCCTGCCTGCCATGTCACAGACTGTGTTTGAAAAATGTCAGACAGGAGCTGATTGGCTGGCTGTTTATCACTCTCCATTTTATCACTTTTGAAGCTTAGAGAATCTGACCCATGGTCTCTTTAAGGATCATGTATACGGCATTGACCCTGTTGGCTTGCTTGTCTCCATTCTACAAATTTATTAAAGCTTCTAAAAGGGAAAAGTGGGGATGTTGCCCATAGCAACCATATCATTTTCTCTTTCTAATCTCTAGAAAGATTCTGACTGGTTGCTATAGGAAACATCCCCACTTGGCACTTTTGGAAGCTTCAGTAAATGTACCCCACTGTCTCAACCATTAGACCTTCTGATATTTTGAAAACTTGCCGTAATTTCAAAAAAAATTGTACATATAATTAACATACTGTATAATTGCTATCTGCATGCGTAATCATTACAGTACATCTAGTAATCTGATCACGGCCGCCAACCTCCGTTCTCGGGACTGACTCGCACTCACTACTGTATATTGTATATTCATAAAATAATAGTGCCCACATAAGATAATAATACTTTTTCTTATGCTGTGAATATACTGACAGCTGTTAGCGCAGTCTCGCCTCGTACGGCCACCTGTTATATTGGCAGGTTTATGGCATGTTGTCCAACTTCATCTTGATGTGCGTCACAGTTTACAGAATGTTCTGAACTTCTAACCATGAGAAAAAGATCGGCAGGACAATTTTAAATTTGGTTCATTGTGAGCATTGGGTTTCTCATGGTTTAGAGCAGTCTTTCCGTTAATAAGTTTGAAAACCACCTAATAAAAAAAAAACAATGAAACAAAACAAAAAAAAGAAGCATTGGGTGGTTTTATGAATCTGCCCTTCAGTAAAACTGATTGTCTAGTAAAGCTAAGGCAAATGATAGTTTCTGGTAGCACAGTTCATGTCTCACAGGCAGCTGGGGCTAGACACAAGTTGTGAGGGACATTAGTTCAGGGTTGCTTACCCTCCTGGAATGGCTGGGAGGCTCCACTCCCTACCCCCCCCCCCCCCCCCCCCGGAAAGGTGGGCAACTCACTCGGACTCTGGGGGACCCCCACTCCGTTCCCCGATCACAGCATCCTCCCTCTGACCGCAGTGTTTAAATACCGCAATCCGCGGGTCTCTGTGGAGGGGGGCGGGGCTAAAATGTAATAATCGCGTAATTTTAGCCCCGCCCCTCCATGGAGCTCTTTGAATCGGGTTATTTTACATCCTGTGGGCGGGGCTTAATGATGTCATGCTCAAGCCCTGAAATCACCCCATTATTTTACAGACTATGCTGATAAAATGACAGAAGCTGATTGGTCAGTCCTTTATACAATATCTCTCCAAGGTTTGATAAATCTGCTCCTATGTAAGGAGGGGGGTAGCTGTCTAGGGTTGTACGGGCATCGGATCCGGATTGGCCATCTGAATCTTCTGTCCACTATATCAACATTCGTGACAAAAAGTGAAACAGCTTTTGACTGTCACCCTAGCCATTGCTCGCCTAATTCTTGTGTCAACCATCCAACCTTGCGGACCTTAGCTATGTCAACCTATTTCATGTTTCGAACTAAGCCGTGTTGACCTTCTGTGGTCGACACAATGCATATCGACCTAATATGGGTGGACCCAATGACCAGTGGCGTAACTACCTAATTTGTCACGGTCCCGGCGCCGGCTCCTGCTGCTATAATGAAAAGTAACTCTTAGAAAATGGCTGCCCCCATACTGCAGACAGAAATATGCATCCTATTTTGTAGATGTAATCAGACACTGAATAAGACCCGGTGGACTGAACAGTGCTTCAGTCAGCTCTGTATGTGGGCTGGGTTCCAAATACCCATGTTTAATAATAGGAAGACCTGGGCATACCTGTGCGCACTGGTAATAGTGCCAGCTAATAGCTAATTGCAGGATGCACGCTGTCAGGGCCGCTGACATGGGGGTGCTACGGATACAGCTGTCCCAGGCCTCGGCCTCTGGAAGGGCCTGGGCAGCTGTCTGCTTCTTGAATGAAGGACGCCAGCGGCCAATTAAAATGCTGCACCAGCTTTTGAGCCAATCAGAGCTCATGTACACTTAGCCAATCAGAGCAGCTGCCGATACACAAGCTCTGATAGGCTCACCAGCTGATGCTGTATTTTAATTGGCCCCTGGCATCCTGCATTGAAGGAGCCTGTGCTTCGGGACCTGCAGCAGAAATCAGGTGGTAAGTGAAGGGGGGGGGAGGGGGGGTGATGAGGGGGAGAGGGGCCTGGACTGGAAATCAGTCCCGGGACCCAAAATTCCTAGTGGCAGCCCTGCATGCTGTACATGTACATTTTAAAATACATATACATACCCTCCAACTGTACCAAATTTGCCGGTACAGTACCGTTTTTTAACAGTCTGTACCGGCAAATTGCAGTTGTACCGAATGTACCGCTTTTTCAGCGGTCACATTCGCCGCATAATGTAGATAACCTTCATCCTTTCCCCGGCTCCGTGGGCTGCCTGGACCAACAGACTGCGCTGGCTGAGCTATCCCCTCTCCTCCCCCTGCTCACCCCGTTTACAATAGTACATGCACGGGCCGGTGACGTGCGTCATGACGTCACGCGCCGGCAACGCGCACCTGCCACTCATGGGAAATCTGCATCACTGACTGAGTGAGGGGTACGGTGGCCAGCCCCAGCGCTCGCCGGACACAAACTGTGGGTGATCATCTTGCACGGCCGCCAGCGATATCATCGGAGGTCGGAGCCAGCTGCCAGCACACACTGTAGTGAAGTGCAGCAAGTGTGGCTCTGGCTGTAACTTTCCCCGACTCCGTGTTTTGACGAGTGACTCTTCTGCTGCAGGCTGCAGCTCATGTCACATGTTGGTTTGGTGGGCTGCTGGCATATTAAATAAGTATATTTAATATACTTATTTATTAAATGTATATTAAATATACTTATTTAATATGCGAACAGCCCACCAAACCAACATGTGACATGAGCTCAGGTGCTGGGCAGGGTGCTCAACCAGGCTGCACACAAACTTTACTAGTATAGTAAGTATAGTATATTGTAAGTATAGGAAAGGAGGCTTTACCACGCCCCCTTTCTCAGTGGTCACGCCCCCTTTCACAGTGGTAACGCCCCCTTTCCTATTGTGTACCGAATTCTTCCCCTCAGATGTTGGAGGGTATGCATATATAAGTATTCTTCTGCAGAACCATCATGTATATCCCTCAGATACTGCAGATAGGATAGCACATCGTCAGCGGTTACCCTTTGTGTTATTATTGGATGTGTGACCTCTCCCAACCTCCAACTCAGAAGAACACTCATCAAAAAATTTCATGTGGAAAGTCTCTGTAAAGGTCGCCCTACGACGGACGATCCGGCACTTCTAATTAAACTACCCGCTGGAAGCTAATATCTTCGCCCCTTCACCTTTGTTGAACATAACTGTTTAGCTAGAGACACAATTATTTTTGCTGCTCCATCATTGTCAGCTGTCATCGGCCAGATTACCTTGCTGCTTCATTATTTATTATTTCTTACTTATACCCTCATCAAACAGCTGCTAATGTGCAATATAGTAGTTTGTATCCCCCCCCCCCCCCACTCCCCATTGTACATAACTTAGAATGTGTCCCATATAATCTCTGTGATTTCACAGCCCACTACTGGATGATGTTCTCATATCGGTCTACTGACTATGGGGGCAATTCTCTAACACAGAAATGCGGTAAAAACCCCGTTATCTGGGTTTTTACTGCATTTCTGTATGCTCTATTGCTCCTCCGCAGTGGCAGCGCTGGGGAGGGAATTGCCAGCAAAAGCTTGCGTTAATGACCGCATATGTTAGAGAATATGCGGTCATTAAGAATGCGGTGGTCGGCGATACAGGTCTGCGGATGTTAGCACATCCCGTCCCCTCTGTCTGTATAAGGGATGCATTGCGCATGTATGTCGCGGTTTTCAGCATACTGCACATGTGCCAAAGAAAGGAATCCGCATCTGCACATGGGCTAGATCAGGCATCCACACACAGGGATTCAGTATGAAATCCCGGCGGTCGGGATCCCGGCGTTCAAAATCCCGACGCCGGAACTTAACTTAACAGATTGGCCAATACTTTCGTTATTGCCACTTTGATAAATCACCCTCCCTTAGTATTTGGAGTTGATGAAGCTACTGACGGGGATACATACATATGTGTGTGATTGTGTCCATCCTTATTCATGGCATTCGCAGAATGAAAGTAGTATAATTATATTGGCCTTTCTCGTTTATTGAAAAATTCACAAAGCTTATATTTATTTAACTACTGCGGATGGACTAGACTATAATAATCATTTTACATATATATATATATATATATTTACTGTATATTTATAAAACACATGTTCTGCACTGTTTACTGAGTAATCATCCGGGTCCTCTGGACTAGTCCTAAGAAATATCATTATAATGAGTTGGAAATGACTTATAACGCGTATCTATCCGCTACATGACAACAGCGCATTTTGAAATGATCTATAAACGAGTGGTTTTAAATTGGATGGACTAGCCGAAAACCCGCGGCTCGCTGTGTTGCTGCGATCTGTAATTGTTAGCCGTTTGATCCAGAGTTGCATTGTAACAAAGAATAATGGCTCGCCATATCTTCGTTTTACACTGGCACATTAAAGAATGTAATGCAGCTCGTAAGATAGTAATGCTCGGCGCATAATGGCTGCTGTAATTGCCTGTTTTCAATCACTCCGTTGCAGCTTCCCTTCTATCATCTTTCCAGAAATGCAGCTGATCATAAAACTGTCAAATAATGAAATAAAATACATACAAAATTAACATTTTTTAATGAGTTTAATGCCTCGGCTCGGAGTCCCGGTGCCCAACAGCAGAACCTTACAATTAAAATCCAGACCTAATCTCGCATGATATCCCATGAATGTACAAATCACCGTGTCAGATACAATTCACAGATCCTCTTATCACTTATTGGGCTCATCAGAAATGCAGTTTCATGTCTGTGTCCAGGAGAACCTGACACACCCATCAGACTATGGAGGAATCCTTCAGTGGACTTTGAACCTCTCTGCGTAACTCTGCTCACTCATTACCAGATAACACGGTGGCGGTTCAGTAGCCTTGGGTTCATTTCTGGCCAGACTGACTGCTAGGTTAATTTACTCCTGGCTAAGGGCCTAATTCAGACTTGATTGCTGCTCTGTCAAAGGTGTACGCTGACAAGACTTCGAGAAATCCTGCTGTTCACCATCAAATGAGTTTTCTACTGTGTGCAGTCTGTGCGTAGCCCAGGACTTACTCTGCGGCTGTGACAGAAACAGGATGTTCGGGGTCAGAACTGACGTCACACAAATCCCCCTCGAATGTGTATAGTTTAAAGCGCCATAACTCACCTGGTAGATGGAATGAAGACACCAGTTTGTTTATTTTTAAATATTGTCAACAAAAAACAGTTTACAGTACAGTAAGTTCCAATATTTCTTAAGGATTTGTGTTTCTCCGCTGATCCTCGCACACTTCTTGTTCCCTTTCCCTTGGGATTCAAAAATGATAAAAACTCTACTCATAGGAAAATCTCTGGGGCTGGACAGATCCCCCAGTTCCTTTATTCACTAAACTATGTAACCTATTACATATAAGGCCAATAGTCCTATTCCAGGGTTGCCTACCCTCCCAGAGTGGCCGGAAGGTTCCTGGAAATCGGGTCAACCTTCTGGCCCCTGAAAAGGTAGGCAAGCCTCCCGGAAAACAGACAGCCTATTGCGCCAACAGCAGGAGGGTCCGTTGAAGCAAATGATGCAATTCCAGTCTTTGTTGCCCCGCCCCCCTCTGTGCAATGCCAGCATTTCACAGTGGGGGCGTGGCCATGATTACACGGTTGCATTGGCCATGCCCCCACACTGATCATCTGCTGGCTGCCCGGGCCCCCTCCCTACCTATCAGTGGCCACGCCCCTCGTACCTCAATGAACTTACTGCTCTCTCCCGGAGAGGGCACCCAGAAAGTAGGGTCCTTTTACAGATGATGCCGCCCACATTGTTACCACAACACCCATAAGTTCTGCTTGAATGGTTGCCCAATAGCTATTCCCAATGCAGTGTCCCTTCCAGACCTATAATCCCTGTATGATTCAGTAAGATCTAGAAATGGACATATACATGGCAAGCCTTCAATGGGATTTCACCTGTAATCTGCTGTACCTTACCGCTGTGTTTCAGTTGATATAATTCATGGCTGAAAAGCTAAACAAGAGGTCACAGAGGTGTCGCCCACAGCTGCTGCTATTCACAGGAGTGTGTTCCGTTCCTTAACCCTTTGAGTGTCAACGTTGCTGTTAGAGATTCTCACAATACTCGCCAGAAATGCCGGCACCGCTCACAGAAATGCCCATGCCGCTCACAGAAATGCCCGTGCCGCTCACAGCGACTGTTCTTTTAGTATAAATAAATACAAACACAGCCGAGTCCGTTCATTGTTTAGTTAAATATTGCACCCAAGAAAGAACAGTCGCTGTGAGCGGCGCTGGCAAGTTTAGCGGGTATTTTGAGGATCCCTCACAGCAACATTGTCACTCAAAGGGTGAATAAAATAGTTTGCTTGGCAATTTACTTTATAAAAAAAAATGTACTATTTAATAATATAATAAAATCATATTATTAAAATAATACAATCACATATAAAATTACATTAAATAACACAATTAAAAAATAATAATGATTGGCACGATAAGGTCCAGAAACCTGTCAGGGTATACAGATGACAGTCAGATGGGGATGCAGACGGTCAGGATACCAACACAAGGATCCCATTGGAGGGAGTCCAGAGAGGGGTCAGGCACGTATATATTTACCTACCCCTGCCCCCCCCCCCCCCACCTCAGCCTAACCTTAATCCTTCCTACTAGTGCTTAACCCTTTGAGTGTCAAGTGAATTTGTCAAAATTGGTGAGCAAATTGTCAATAAACCCATCATAATGACCTTTTTTTACACAACTTTTTCAATTTGAATCCTATATAACAAATGTGAGCAACGCTGGCATTTCTAACAGATATTTTGCACATCTCTCACAGAGGCACTCAAAAGGTTAACCCTCATCCATGTGCCTAAACCTACTACCAACCCTCTCCCTGCCTCCCCTAACCCACCCTTCTAAGTGCCTGAACCAACCCCCCCCCCCCCGAAACATTACCCTAACCTCCCACCTGCGACCTAGTCCTAACCACCTGCCCCTTAGTGTTTAACCCTAATCCCAGCCCTGGCCTAACTCTACCACTCCCCTTATACTTACGCCCAGGATACCAGTGGACTGGATTCCGCTGCTGGGATCCTAACCGATGTGGACATTCTGGAGCCATTCTCCTGGTGATATTCTGGATGCCGGCATCGGTATTGTGACTGCCGGCATCCCATCTTTGACAGGTGTTATTCAGGTCAAATAGGTGTTATAATGCAAATAAATCCAGTCCATACACGGTAGGTAAAAGTTATAGTCCCTGCCGGCAAGAATTTGCTATAATTCAGCAGGTAACCGGTTGGTCCTGGATGACGGACGTCCTCCAGAAGTTAATGCTGCTCCATATATGATGATGTATGCAGCGCATGTCAGTACAGGGGCTCGACGCGTTTCAGTGGGGAAGTACTCACATCTTCCTGAGAAGCATATCACTGTTCATTCCTTGAGCCTATCAGACAGCTGCTTTCCTCATGGTTGATGTTCTTGACGATATAATATTATATGTATGTTGCCTTGTATAGTAATGCTTGGTTCATGTGAATGAGGAGTCTGACTCCCATGGTGCAGTTTGTGTTACATGTTGGTGCTTTATAAATATAGCATAATAACAAGACTAGCGCCTACTAACGCGTTTCGCTGTTTATCTCTTCTAGGGTTGGGCGCCGGGAACACGCGGATCCATATATGGAGGAGCTCAATCCAGGAAATGCTTCTGAACCAGATGGACGGGGAACCGGTTAGTTACAAATAAACTTCTATTGTTTGTTATAATTTATATACACCCTAATGTCTGGCACAATTGCAACTATAGAAGACTCCATATGGAAATGTGTTCGTAATAAAAGTACAAAACAACTGATTGTTCACAGACGTTCTAGTCTTCCAGTGCTCTTATGTGACCCCTTTGATTATCATAGAGTCTTCGGGGTAAGATGTGAGTTCTTTTGAAGATGAGATATTGCTATGGGCAACCAATCAGATTCTAACTATTATCTTCTAAATAAATAAGAAGTAGAATCTGATTGGTTGCTCTGGGCATCATCCCATCTTCAATAGAACTCCCATCTTAGGGGAAGGGGATGGGGTTGAGGACTAATGTTAAGATTAATTATTTTACACATAGTAACAAAATGAATAATACTCTCCCTATTACAGGTTGGGTCTCCGTTATCCGTGTATTCCAAAAATCGAAACATTCCGAAAACCGTGTTTTTTTTTTCATACTTACCTTACCGTGGTTTTTTTTTCATACTAACCTCGCACCCCCCGATGTCCACGGCGGCCTCCGGGATCCTCTTCAGCGGCATCTCCGGTCCCAGCAGTGCATTGTGTGAGTATGTCACCGGCGCACCCGAGCACTCATGTACTGCACCCCTGGGGCCGGAGATGCCGCTGAAGAGGATCCACGGAATACACGGATAAGGGGGACCGGACCTGTAATAAGAGAGATCCTTAACCCCTTGAGCAAAACCCACCACAGAATCTAAGAAGCACCCACTCCCCCCTCCCTCCGCTCCCCCCCCCTCCCCTCACCTCCGCTCTGGCGTTAGTACGCCGGAGCTGAGCTACCCTGCCACCGCTTCCCCCTGCCGCCTGTCAGTCATCACACAGGCGGCAGGATCGGGGGTGTTTCGCGGTGGCTCGGGAGGACTCGGTGCATGAACTCTTCCGAGTCCCCCCGAGCCGCACCGACCATCCCCGAGCCTGCCACCTACGTCACAGTGAATGACGGCTGGCGGCAGGTGAGCTACGGGTACGATTACCAGAGGGGGTGGGGGGGCGGAGGCGACAGGAGTGGGGGGGTGACGGGGGGACCCCTAAAGGTAGTGCGCTAGTGGTGCTCCGCTGGAGGCACCACTGGCGCGCACCTAATGTAAAGTGGTATGCCCGGAAATTTTCCGGGACAGCCCGCTGCAGCAGCGCAGCTGAGCCCGGAAAATTTCCGGGCATGCCACCCAAGGGGTTAAGGCCGCTGTGGATGCCGGGGGACACCGTGGACGTCAGGGGACCATCGGGGCACCACCAGGGGACCAGGAAAGTATGGGGAAAATATATATATATATATTCCAAAATCTCAAAAAAATCCCTAATCCAAAATGCTTGAGGTCCCGAGCATTTCGGATAAGGGATACTCCACCTGTATTGTGTTATCTTCTTCCAGTGATACCACCTACAGGTAATGACAGAAAAAACTTCATATCATAGTGTAATACTGTACAAATAGTGTATTGTGTAGGTCTTCGTTCCACTGACCAAAGCATATAGTTTGACTGGTCAGGGTTGGACTGGCCACTGGCGTGCAGGGCAATCTCCCACAGGGGTTCACACTGCCTGTGGGCCCTCCTACTTGTCTCGGGATCAGGTTCCTGACTGTTCTTGAATTGGCAAGAGCTGCAATAAGGCATTGACCATGAAGGGTCTGTGGGTTGCAGGTGAAGAATTGGCGTGCAACTTTCCGTTGCCTTTAGATACCCAACACTATTCTTGATATTAAAAGTACAAACTGATTTTATAATCTTCTTGTATTATTGTCTGCAATTGAGACTTGTTGGATTTCACAGAAATAAACTTTTCAATGGTAACTTGGCAGGATTAGGAGCTATCACTGAATCACTTTGTCTAAAAGAATGGTTCCTTTCTCAGTATATATTGATGTCTGGAAGCTCCAAGTTCGGATCGAAACCTCAAGTTGCGGTGCAGTCTGTAGTTCCTTGCGGCCTTAATTAGTGCCGCAACATCATTTTTCACTTCACTTTAAATTAATCAGACGGCCACCCCGCGCTGCGCTCCCTCCTTCCTTCTGTATCTGTCACTGCGTTCAAAGGAACACAAAGGAGAACATTCCGCAGACTGTACTGTAGTTGTTGTAAAATGGAAAGAGACAAATATATGGATAATCCTGGAGCAATTCATTTACGGTTTAATGGGCCATCACGCGACACATGCGTCCGGTCAGGATGATGAGCAGGGATCTGGTAACAAATGCTAGAGTTCGCTCAGGCTATTATGTGCCAATGCCACCTGAAATTGGGAGGGAGGGAATATCAAGAACAGGGATACGTGCTGACGCCCGGCGGTCAGAATAACGACGCTGGCATCCCGATGGGGTGAATCCCTACAAGGGTCAGGTAAGAGTACTTACCCCCAACTGCCCCCCTTACACTCTCTTCTAACCTTAACCCCACCACCTGACTCTAACCCTGCCCGAACCTTCACACCCTGCTGCTTATCCCGAACCCCCGTTTGGGATACGATCACTAGGTCTACAAGCATTATGTCAACATCACTAGGTCGACATGCATGAAGGTTGACATGACTGAAGGTCAAATGGGGTTAGGTCGACAGGGTCATTGGGTTGACACAAGCATTAGGCTTACATGGGGAAGGTGGGCAGTCAAAAGGTCGACATGGGGTTTTCACTTTTCTTGGAGCCGACATGCCGACAGGCGGTATTTTATGCCTCACCATCCACTAGGGCAGGCATGTCCAACCTGCGGCCCTCCAGCTGTTGTGAAACTACACATCCCAGCATGCCTTGCCATAGTTTTAGCATTCCCTAATATCAAAACTGTGGCAAGGCCTTCTGGGATGTGTAGTTTCACAACAGCTGGAGGGCCGCAGGTTGGACATGCCTGCACTAGGGTGTGGTGGGAGAATAAAATAGTGTGATGAGCGTAGCGAGGCAACGTGCCAGAAGCCTGGTGAACCATGCAAGGGGACGTGGTGCATTTTTTTTTTAGTGTCCATGTCGACTGTGTCAACAGTCGGGTAAATAAAAGAAAAAACCCCATGTCAACATTTTGACTGTCCACATTCCCCATGTCGACCTAAGGCTTGTGTCGACTAATGACCCTGTCAACCTATCCCCATGTTGACTTCAGACATGTCGACCTAATGCTTGTTGACCTAGTTGCTGGCTATCCAATGATCCATATGGGGGTTCTATGTGCCTAAAGCTAATCCTCCCCACAACCTAACCCTAAATCCCCTCACTAGTGCCTAATCCTAACCCCTCTTCCTTGGCCTGACCCTAACGGACCCTGCATATTCGATTGGGGTGACAGTATTTCTGACAGCATCCTTGAAATGATAAATTGGGATTAATACTCAGCAAATGGGCGCTCTCCCTACTTGGACACCTAAATATATGATTAATTAAGAAAATACTCCCTTTTTTCGGGTGATCTTCTTATATCTGGGTAATCTTCCCCTAGATTAATGGTTGTTGGTCGTAGATAGGGGTCGCGATGAGTATATGTGAATAAAGCAGAAAAGTACACATGCAATTGGTAAACCAGAATCACTGCATATATCCCTTTATATTCCTTCTCATAAAAGAGGATGCGTACCAAACTCACATGAGTTATGGTATAATAACACACAGAAAGGTATCTTTATGGTACTGAGGGGACTGCGTACCAGTACTCACGATGTGTAGATGAATAAAACGTTCATCAAGTTTCTTTTCCAAAGGTTTATTACATCACACAGAATAATATTTTAAAAATAATTTAAAATGACATAAAACGTGGCTTTGTCCATACGTGGATCCCGAGGAAGAGACAAAGCGTCATGTTGATCGTGCTCAGTGTGCTTACATAGGAGAAGGCTGAAGATTTAAGGTGAGTGAATTCTGAGTGTACCTGGAAAGCCCAGATCCAGATCTCTGGTCTTTCAGGGGAATACTGATATATTCCTCACACTTGTCAGAAGCCTGAACCTACCACTAGCCACGTTTTATGTCATTTTAAACTATTTTTAGTTTAAAATGACATTAAAATAACCTTGAAACGCAGATATGGGAACAGTCCATGACCTCTGGAAGAGTTGCTAAGCCCCAAAACATGCAGGCACCTGCAATACATTCCCAGTCTGGGGTTTTGTAAATAGGCTGATTAGGCTGCAGCCTAGGACGACAGGATTGGGTTGGGGGGGGACAGCCAAGGAATACAATTAAGGCCTAATTAATTCCATACTTGAAAATAGCAAAATATAGAAACCTTTAAGTATATATATAAATAAATAAATAACTCAATAAATAAATTAGAGGTAGGAGCAGGTAAGGACTGGGGGTGGGGTGGAGAGTTTCTGGGCTAAAAACCGTCTCCGCTCAAAATTAAAGTCACAGCTCAAAGTGGAAGTAAAAACTGTCACAGCTCAAAGTGAAAGTATATTGCAGATGCCATCATTTTCACAGCGTTATAACTAGTCCTGTAATAAATCACAAGATAATGGTAGAAGGGCAGTAAGTGAACAAAAAACTATTATAAAAATGGTACTCTTTACTTAGAAGGGCGCCCATCTCGGCCATCTCGGGCATTGAATGCACTAAAAAATCAGGTGCGATGCGACAGACGAGATGCCCGAGATTTCCCATAGGGAACAATGTTAAATGTCTCAATTGACCCGATTTTCCTGTTCAATGCCTCAATTGACCCAATTTTTCCATAGGAAACAATGTTAAATGGGCCACAGAGGCCAAATAGGCACCCTGAAGTGAATAATGGCCACCCGAATTGTTAACGCCACCCCACGATCAACGTCAACCCGAAGTGTGGCGAGCGCAGCGAGCCCGCGAGGGGCGGCGGTACGCGTCCTACGACCTTTTCATACCCCCACTATCCACGTCGGCGTGGAGTTGAGAATAGAAAGTGTGGCGAGCGCAGCGAGCCACCGAGCCCGAAGCGTGGCGAGCGGACGCGGATACCTTCACAGGTATCCGCGTCCCCTCGCGGGCTTCACAGCTGTCCACGTACCCTCGCGGGGCTCGCTGCGCTCGCCACGCTTCGGGCTCGGTGGCACGCTGCGCTCGTCACACTTTCTATTCTCAACTACACGCCGACGTGGATAGTGGGGGTATGAAAAGGTCGTAGGACGCGTACCGCCACCCCTCGCGGGCTCGCTGCGCTCGCCACGCATCGGGTTGACGTTGATCGTGGGGTGGCGTTAACAATTCGGGTGGCCATTATACACTTCAGGGTGCCTATTTGGCCTCTGTGGCCCATTTAACATTGTTTCCTATGGAAAAATCGGGTCAATTGAGGCATTGAACAGGAAAATTGGGTCAATTGAGACATTTAACATTGTTCCCTATGGGAAATCTCGGGCATCTCGTCGGTTGATCGCACCCGATTTTTTAGTGCATTCAATGCCCGAGATGCCCGAGATTTTTTACTAACGATGCCCACGATCAAAATCGTGGGCGCCCTTCTAAGTAAAGAGTACCATAAAAATAAAGCCAGTATATTTTCTATTTCTAAAAGTAAACTCATTGTAATATATATTTTACTATTTTTACTTGTGCCCTGCATGTGGGTGCTTGCGGTTCTTCAAGTACCAGCATGTGTAGGAAGCTTTTGGGGACCCCGTAGTTCACCAGTAAAAACAATATTAACTCTTTTCTTACATTGGATTGCTATGAACTCGCCACCCATAGCTCAGGGGCTATGGGCATAGCAATGGGATTCCGCTCTTTGGTGGCCTGGAAGGGGGGACCCCTTCAGTGGCGGGCTGGGCAGGGGGGCAGGGTGCCAGTTGCCCCCCAGGCCAGTACACTGTTACTGTTTGGGGCCGCAGGTGCATGCTGTGCTTGCACATTCATGTGGCCGGGAAGCCTTGCAGCGTGTGCTCCTCGCTGCACTCTGACGTCTGACCTGATATCTCTGACAGCAGCCGTTCAGGGCTGGTGCTGTAGTATGCTCAGTTCAGGGACACTCTCTCACAGCGCAGCCAGGACGGAGCCTTCACAGCTGCAAAACTTGATTACTGGGGCCAGCCCCTCTCCTGGGACCAGCCACCAATGAGCTGAGCTCCCATACGGCTGGCCCCTCCCCTCCTACTGTTCTCTCCTCCCGGGCAGCATGAATCCTGCTCCCTCCCTTCTATCTCCACCCTGTACAGAAGCTTCCCTCCTTGGTGAGTTTTTTGGTGGATAGACAGAGTCATGTGTAGGGATAATGTGGGTGGGAGGTGTCAGTAGCGCACGCAGGGGGGGTTTCCGAGTACCCAGAAACCCCCCCAGGAGTCTAAGGGCCATTGTCTGAAAGCTGAGGGTCCTCTCTTTCCAAGAGTACAAGAATTTTTTAAATCGGACCTTGGGAACCGGAGATATCTGACTTCAAAGCAGTGGTCCCCATCCAAGCCTGTTAATTGCTGTTCCCAGTCAGATATTTCAGGTTCTGTCTGACGTAGAGTTTTTCTGAGGATATATTCCAAAATCTGTGACTCTCCCCCTTTGAAGGATACTAAAAGCTTGTCTCTACTGTTCCCAGAACCAGAGATATCAGCCTTCAAGCAGCTGGTTACTGCTCCAGCTCCACACAACTGGTATGTAGTTTTATATACTCCTTGGCAGATTGCTCTGCCTCCTGAACTCTGGCCCCCTCGTCCCCAGCAGTGGCGGATTCAGGGGGGGGGCACCCGGGCACGTGCCCCCCCTGTCATTTATTTTGTAGCTGAGGACCAGGGCTTTCCAACGAGCCCTGCTCCGTGTCTCTAGCCCCCCGGGAACCGGAGATATCGCCTGGCAAACCTGTAACGTTTTTTCCCATAGGATAATATGGGACCCGTCAATTCCGACCCCCACCCGGTTCCGACGGATGCCAGTTCCCGCCCTGGCATCACAGAAGCTTGTGGTTGATATCATTCAATTCCAAATCGCTGGGCCTTTAATATGATACCAGGTATCGCTGGTCCAAATCCGTCAATCATTTCCAGAGATATTGCGTGTAAACCGATTCTTTTATTTTTGAAATGTAATTTCATGGCTGTTCATGATTTTGAGGGCAGATTACTCTGGAACCAAACCTTTCAGTTTCACTGGACCAAAATCATTCAAAGCCCACTCAAAAGTTCTTCAATATAATACTTGTCTCATGTAAATGGGTCAGTTGGTTCCGAAGATATAGCCGGTTAAATGAGATAACTGGTTAAAGGGGGGAGGGGTGGTTTTCTCTCCCCCTCACACCAGAAAGTGCAGGGACTAGGCTGGTGTAAAAGGGGCCAACCTTAGAATGCATTTTCTGGTGTGAAAGGGGTATTATTTCAAATAGCCGGGACCTGCAGTGCTCTGAATACAGCCAGGCTCTGCCACTGTCAGTGGCTATCACTTCTGCCTGGCGGCGGCTGTCCCCCATTTACCACGAGCATGTATTCCCCCTTGGCAATGAGCATGTAATCCCACATGGCAACGAGCATGGAACCCTTGGCAATGAGCATGTAGAGAAGCAGCACTTATGTAGCATATTTTTTAATAGGCATTATGGTGTTTGGCATAACACATAATGGACATAATGGCGTGTAACTTAACGTGGACATAATGGACATTATGGTGTAAATGTTTAATGCGCGCCTTTGGTGGACAATGTCCTTGTTTATGAAGTGTATTGTGAATTTTGACTTAATCTGTGTGGCATTATGTGAATTCTGGCTCAATCCATGTGGCATTATGTGAATTTTGTCTCAATCCGTGTGGCATTATGTGAATTTTGGCTCAATCCGTGTGGCATTATGTGAATTTTGGCTCAATCCATGTGGCATTATGTGAATTTTGGCTCAATCTGTATGGCATTTTATGCATTTGGCTCAATCCGTGTGGCATTATGTGAATTTTGACACAATCCATTTGGCATTATGTGAATTTTGGCTCAATCCGTGTGTGTTATTATGTAAATTTTGGCTCAATCCATGTGGCATTATGTGAATTTTGACACAATCCATGTGGCATTATATGAATTTTGGCTCAATCCGTGTGTGTTATTATGTAAATTTTGGCTCAATCCATGTGGCATTATGTGAATTTTGACACAATCCATGTGGCATTATTTGAATTTTGGCTCAATCCATGTGGCATTATGTGAATTTTGACACAATCCATGTGGCATTATTTGAATTTTGGCTCAATCCATGTGGCATTATGTCAATTTTGGCTCATTCCATTTGGCATCCTGTGTAAGGGGCAAGTATAATGGGGTCTAGTATTTTGTTGCATAATGTGTAGAAGTTCTATATGGTGTTGACACGCGCCCTGTTGAGTTGCCACACACCCTTTTCTGGAGCGCGCCTTTGGCGCGCGCACAACTACAGCCTGCGTACTTTAAATGCCAGGGCCTATTTTTAATTCCATTCCCACCCTCTCCTGCCACTCTCTTAGCATGTACACTGGCACCACTAACACCGCCACTCCCCCACCCAAACCCTTTTTTATCATGGTGCCCCCCCTGTCATTTTATCCTGGATCCGCCCCTGGTCCCCAGTACCATTTGGTAGGTGGGATTCTCTAGTTTTTATTCCATTTAAAGCTAAGAAATCTATTTCTGGGAACTGGAGATATCTGCAGTCAAGCAAGCTGTCCTTCCACCAGAAAATTATAAATAATAAGCCCACTCCACTATACACCCCTCCTCTGCATATTAAACATCCTCTATCACCCTGGAAGTTATGTATCAGGGCCCCTTCATTCAGCCCAATGACCCCTTCTCTCACCCCATCTCCCGCCATCTGTGCAGTAAAGGGGTAATTAGTGGAAATTACTGATCCAGGCCCTACATGCTGAGTGGTTGATATAATACCCCCTACCACCCGCGGGACATCAAAACATATACTGGGTCACCTAAGTGTCCAACTCCGTACTTTGCTCCGCCCCTCTGGAAACCCCCTTCTGAAAATCCTGCGTTTGCCACTGGGTGTTGTCTTCTTTGTGAAATGTGTGTGTCTGACTCTGTGTAGAAAAAATTGTCTCATTGTTTCATACATGGGGGGATGTTATCTTGTTTAGTGTGTGTGTCTGTACTATGTGTCTGCATTTGAGTGTAAAAATATGTGTAACTTGCATACATAATGTGTGTGTGTAGTATGTATCTGCATGTGAGTGTAAAAATATCGTGTAACTTGCATAAATAATGTGTGTGTGTGTGTGTGGGGGGGGGTGGAGTTATCTTGTTTAGTGTGTGTCTGTGTGTGTGTACTATGTGTTTGCATGTGAGTGTAAAAATATACGTGTAACTTGCATAAATAATGTGTGTGGGGGTGGGGGGGGGTGTAGTTATCTTGTTTAGTGTGTGTGTGTGTGTGTGTGTGTGTGTGTGTACTATGTGTTTGCATGTGAGTGTAAAAATGTATGTGTGACTTGCATACATAATTTGTGTGGGGGGAGGGGAGTTTGCTGGTATTTTCTTTATTATATGTGTGTGGAAAAATACATGTGTTGTTGGTGGAAGGGGGGCTTGTTTTTTTCTGTGTTTGTAACTAATTTTGCATGTATTTAAGGGGCGGGCGGGCGGACAGGCAGGGCCGTAGCCCAGACCGCCAAACCACGGAGGGTGCCATAATCCCCATATCCTTCTGTAACATGGTATTAACAGCGACCCGCTAGCCTAGCCCCAACCTCTGTTCCTCATCTCACACTGCTGCTCTGTCCCCTGCCATCCTGGCAATCCATGCTGTGGTGCAAAAATATAATTTTTGGGTCCCACTCCAACCCAGGCTCACAGTATGCCACACAGCAGTGGGTGGCAGCAGTGGCCCATTTAGTTTTCAGGGGCCCCAGTGCATTGCACCTCCTGCATCAATGGTAGTTCTGCCTCTGTACAGATGGGTATGTATGTGAGTTTAGATGGGTCAGTTGTGTACAAGGGTGTACACAGTTAATTAGTGTAGCTTATAGAGGGGGTCAGTAATGTATTAGGTATAGAGGGTTCGTTGATGTAGTGTAGGGTATAGAGGGGTCAGTAATGTAGTGTAGGGTATAGAGGGGTCAGTAATGTAGTGTAGGGTATAGAGGGGTCAGTAATGTAGTGGTGGATATAGAGGGGTCAGTAGTGTGGTGACGGGTATAGATGGGTCAGTACTGTAGGGTATATAGGGGTCAGTGATATAGCGGAGGGTATAGAGGGGTCAGTACTGTAGGGTATAGAGGGGTCAGTTATATTTGAGACTTATGAATAGGACTCCTCTATTGATTCAGGTTGTTACTATAATAGTAACAAGTGACTGTGAAAATTATTCTTAATTTATTTTGTAATAAATTGTTTCCTACAGTAGATGGGTTCTGTACACTCACTCGGGCTGGGTGCACCAAAGGTAAAACTGTGGCCAAACCTCTGAAAATCCGTATTCAGTGGTCCAACCACATTTCTCGTATACACCAAGCTCCTGAATGGGATACACTACTAGAGCCTGGACTTAGTGGGCATTGCCATCTGTAAATGGCATTGCCTTATAGAAGCCTATGGGCTTCTTTTTGCAATATGTACTGAGCGGGATTTAATCGGTCTCCTCCTAGTGCCCATGCAGTGCGTTTATCTGACGCATGCGCAGAAAGATGCAGTGTTTTGTGTTCTACTTGCTGGTTTCTGACAGGCGGCATGCTAAGCCCATTCCTGCTGATTAAGCAAACCAGGCCTCCAACAATGTGAATCCCATTTCATGCGCTGGTAGAAAAAGCGGGGCCACTGTCTTGTGTTTGCCCCCCAGGCTGAAAGTTGCCAGCCAGCCCCTGGACCCCTTTATTGGTGGGGTTCCCAATTCCTTAGGGGGCACCGTTAAATGCTACGTCTGCAGGTATCAAAATAATCTTTTCTTCCCGGCTGTGGTATTACCTCCTGGGCTAGTGGAGCTTGGTGCTGGTTTTAAAAAATATGTGGATCCCTATGTCCTTTCCCCCCCAATATTTGGAACTAGCATAGAGACAGGCATAAGAGAAGGACTGCACCTCACAAGTTAAGTGGAACCTTTCCCTGCAGCACAACCTCTTTCTGTACAATTGGGGATAATTCAGGAGATTATAATCGAGGCTCCAATTCAAATCTGTATTTCAACAGTCTTTTAAGACTCTAACATTAGTTGCCTTGATTGTACCTGCAAGATTAACCCCTGATGAATTCGCTAGGAGACCAAACGCATTGGGTTACGTTGCTGTACACCTGAAAGGGGCGGAAGATTTTCCTCCTTGAAAAAACAGAGCTTAATTGTTGTTCTCTATGCTGAAAGACTTTTAATAAATATTTTTGGACTGCACAACGTTGTTTTATTGGAACTTGGAACCTCACGCATATTTTATTGTATATTAAACTCTTTCCCTCTCAATCTCAGAGTATTTATATAGGTGCCTTTCCATTATTGATGTATGTATGAGTATATATATTTCAGACTAGTTGTTTTTAATCCACCACCATTTTATGTCCCTCCTCGCTCCCTCCTAGTCCCCTCCCTACTATATTGTTCCCCTTCTTCGCCCTTTACTCTTTGGTGGCCTATCCACCCGCGCCTGCCCCTACCATTAATTATTATATAGATATGTCTGTGATAAGTGACAATAGAAAATCTGTTTCATTAATAGACCCAGAAATGAACAGATTGGGCTTTGATTTGGGATGGGTCCTGAGGTCTTGTCCGAGGGTTCCCTAAAGTCGTCATGAATGAGGCTCTGACATAGGTGCCTCCTGATCACCGGGCAGCACTCTGCAGTCTTAGGGGCAGGCTGGGATAGTCACAGAGCTGCCAGTTTTTGCAGAGCAGCAAATTCTCCAACGTTACGAAAGTCTTTGTGGCCCAGAGGTTTATGGACCTCCGGATTCTGCACCTAATGATTAATAGAACAGAAGAGCATAGTACGTAGCCGCAGCTCCAGAGTAAGTTCACGCTGCTGGGATCTCACCTCGGGAGGAAATTCGGCCCCCTCTACATCTTCAAAACAAGTAGATCAAAAATAGCATACCTCAAAGCAACGTTCCCGGCCTCCCACCGGCCTGGTTTCCCAGGATCACATCATCCTACATCTCCCAGACAGTAACCTACCGTATTTCTTTTCTTTGTTTCTTTCTCACCGACTCCGAGCTGAATTTAACTATTTACTCCTTTTATGGAAGGCGTCCAGCAGATCCACACACGTCTCATGGCCGGAACCTCCACAGTTCCGGTTAAACCCCTGCATCCCAATACCGAAGGGTACAGTATGAGTCATAGGGTCGACAGACATTGGGTTGAACACTGAAGGTCGACAGCGCTTAGATCGACACCTGGAATAGGTGGACATGGCTAAAGTCGACAGTCAAAAGGTTGATGTGAGTTTTTTTCCTGAGTGTCGACATAGTCAACATGGACAATGTCTCAGTGTACCACGTCCACTCACGTGGCTCGCTGCGCTCACCATGTTTCGGGCACTATTATATGCTCCCTCCATGCCCAAGTGGATGGCACATGTCAGCTTAAAAAAAGTGAAAAGCTCATGTCGACATTTTCGCTGTCGACCTAATGCTTGTGTCGACATTCCAACCGTGTTGACCTTAGCCATATCACCCTATTTCTGGTGTCGATTTAAGCCCTATTGACAAACAGTGGTGGACGCAATGTATGTCGACCTTAATTGAGTCGACCTTGTGGCCGTGTCCCACACGATACCAACTGTTGAGACTTCTTATTTACCCCTTCACAATATACTCTTCCTTTTTATATATTTGTTTTGCTATTTGCTATGTGTGTTTTTGTGTTTCACTTTTAAGACGTGATTTCTGTTGCTATGAGCTATTGATTTCCAATACCTCACTATACCTCGCTATAATCATCAATTCCCTAAACCAGTGGTTCCCAAACTGTGTGCCGTGGCTCCCTGGGGTGCCTTGGGACACTTGCAGGGGTGCCCTGGGTTGGTGGTCCAGGACCAATTCAAATAATTTATGGCTAATTATTTATGGGCAAAACCAGTGCTGGCGGCTGCCAATCATAAAATGTGTAAAATCAGAAGCAAATCCTGCCCGTCACCACATAACTGACCCTAAGAATCAAATATAAACCCAATATATTTAGCATTATATTTATTCTGCTTTTTTAGGGGAGCCTAGGGGAGCCGCGAAAAAATTCTGTTATTCTAGGGTGCCGTGATTCAAAAAAGATTGGGAACCCCTGCCCTAAACCGTACAGATTTAACATAGCTTCATTGGTTAGGTAGAGGAATATCCCATTATCCTAAAACTAACGAAGGAGAACAGATATATTCAAATCCATCCGCTAAAGTCAACCTGAAGCTTGTTCTTTCCTCCCAATAAATCCTCCTGTGTATAACAGATCCCAATCTAGAATTCAATACTGTAGAGGCCCGTGTTCTTCTTCTCTATTTCTATGATAATACAGTCTGCGGCTTTGTGCTAAGGCGTATTATTGGGTTCTTTATCAGCATGTGAACATATTTGTTCTCATGCTAACGAGTGCTGGTATTTTGTGTATTGAGCCCGATGTAGAGTTCCCTCTTCCTATTGGTGCATGATCCCCGCGAGATCAGTTTCCCATCACTATCATCTGCTCCCCGCTGGTTGTGGGAGGTGCTGCAGATGCCTGCCGGACACGTGGGGGGGCGCTAACGCCTCTCTTCGTATTTCTCTGGCGCACCTCAAATTTAAATTTGCATTTCTCACTTGATTCTTTTTTCTCTCTATGGTTATTATTTATCGTGCTTGGAGAGAGATAAAGTGAAGAGTGCCAGCCAATCAGCTCCTAACTATATTTTTCAAGCCCAGGCAGTAACATGGCAGTTAGGAGCTGTTTGGTTGGTACTTAAGGCATGATTCAGACCTGATCGCCAGACACTTTTGTTCTCAAAATGCACAAAACTATGCTGCACTGCAGATGGGGCAGATGTAACATGTGCAGAGAGAGTTAGATTTGTCTGAGTCGTTTTGTTTCTGTGCAGGGTAAACACTGGCTGCTTTATTTTTACACTGGAATTTAGATTTCGGTTTGAACACACCCCACCCAAATCTAACTCTCTCTGCACATGTTGCATCTGCCCCAGCTGCAGCGCAGCATATTTTTACCCATTTTGAGAACAAATTTTCCCTGCAATCAGGTCTGAATTAGGCCTATAATCTCTATCTGCAAGCTTTGGTATATAGTGGCCGCCGTTCCGCCCTGTATTCGGCATCACGTTACCACACCACGCCCTCTGCTGTGCTGACTCTCTGCCCCCTTTTTGGGAGAGGGTGGACATAATGTTGGTCAGTTCTGTATGATATTGCTATTTCTGTATAGTGTATGGCTGGGGTATGGGTTAGCTCACAGACCATGTCCAGGTCAGCAGAAAAAGGTTTACACGCACTGACAAAAGGTCTTCAAAAGCAAAAGGCCGACATGTAAAAAATCGACATATGAAAAGGTCGACATGGGTTTTAATACAATACCATATTCTTAGTTTAGGTGCAGAGACTACAGATGTATCCTCATACACCTAGCATCTATTACACTATATGATGCACAATGCAACCAGTGGTGGCTCCAGAGGATGGGGTGCGCTGCAGCACAGTTCTCATTTTAAATATGGGATTCCCAACCACTGCCAGTAGTTTGGAATGACAGTTGGTGGCAGTGGGTGTGGATTTGAAATTTAAACTGTGCTGCAGCCTTCACCTCTGGAGCCACTACTGATGATCAGTATGTTTAAAGTTGCAGGCAGGGCAGTAGAGAGCCAGGCTGGAGCCAGGTACTTGTAGGGGGTGTGGCCTTATTGCAGGAGGTGTGGCCATGCATCCTTCGAATACAATTCAGAAAAAAATAGTACTGGTACTTCCTCATCTTTGCGTCCACCGCTACGCCAGTTACGTTAGCCGCTACTTAACCACTAGGTAAGGATTGTTGCCGAGGGAACCATTACAAATCTGCTCTATAGGCATTGTGTACGTCACCACCCTGGGTCCACACCTGGGTTCACGCCACCCTCCTGTGTCCACACTCCACACCACCATCTATTACCTTTAGTACAGTTGTGGCGAGTGAAGTGAGCCGCAAAGGGAAGATGATGCTTAGCAGCACCATGTAATTTCCGTAGCGTAAGCGGTGGCCGCAAAGATGAGGAAATACCATAGTACTTTATGCACCTCCCTGGTCACACTGCAGCCCAGTACACAGCAGCGTGTGATGGGTTGAGGTAATCTGGGTCCAATTGGGACCATCCATCAGACCTGGGCCCCGGTGATTAGTAGCCCCCTACTGTTTGAAGGGACTAGACTAGAGCAACAGTATATGAGGAGCTCGTCTACTACTGTCTGCATTGAGGCAGCTCGTCTACTACTTATAGTTTCCAGGCTCCTTCACCTAGATCACATATGCGCTACGCCCTATAAGGCTACTGATATTTATCTTAGATGGCTTTATGCTGATCCGAATATCCCTGCTCAGCCTGAGGCTCTGCAGTCCTGGCTCCCGGCTCCTTGCTGCACTCGCTGCTAAAGAAAACATAGGACTTAGAGTTTATTCTGGTTCACTCTTTCTGACAAAATCCTTCTTAGATGGACAAAACCATGTGCACTGCAGGGGGGGCAGATGTAACATGTGCAGAGAGAATTAGATTTGGGTGAGTTATTTTGTTTCTGTGCAGGGTAAATACTGACTGCATGATTTTACACTTCAATATAGATCTCACTTTGAAGAAAAACCCCACCCAAATCTAATTCTCTCTGCACAAGTTACATCTGCCCCCCTGCAGTGCACATGGTTTTGTCCATCTAAGAAGGATTTTGTCAGAAAGAGTGAACTAGAATAACCCCCTATTAGTGACATAGCCGCCGCACCGCTAAGGGATTATTTCCGGGTCAAAAGGTTGTATGAATCTTGAAAACCCGGAGACTGTATATTGCTTCACATGTGATGTTGCTACGGGCAACCAATCAGAATCTACTTCGTATTTATTTAGCACCCTCTAGATGAAAGTAGACAGGATCTGATTGGTTGCCCATAGCAACATCACATGTGAAGTAGAATACACATCTGATTGGTTGCTATGGGCAACATCCAATCTTCAGTAGAATTCCCATCTTAGTCAATTACCCCCACTAAAAAAAGTCCTAGAGAGTGCATAATGCAGTCATTGAAAAACATATATATATTCGTATTTTATAGAGATGAAAACACTGTATGTGCACTTCCCAGCTGCTCCAGATGGTGGCAGTAGAGATTTGTGCATTTACCCAGCACTCAGAAAATAAACAAATACTTACATAGAGGCTCATTACAATTCTACAATACTAACTCAGACTTCTTTCTATACCACTCCACTTCTGGCTTCAAATGTCATTCTATATCTGAATTAACTGTACAATCCTTCAATCTGGTGTTAATCCCTGGAATGTGCTGCATTTCAGTCTCCGGAATGGGTTATCAGGGATGCTGCGCTCGGCGATGTAGCATTCTGTAGAACAGTGTGTATGGGAATATGCCTTTCCTAATCCTGATTTATGCTTAGAATTGCAATTAGGATCTTATATTTCTGGTGAGATGCCTAAACTTATGGCAATGTTACCGGGATCGTTAAGGCTTCTGAATGAGAATGTTAATGATCTCTCTAATGTGCATATGAATTGATAAAGGTTTATACAGTCCCGAAATATAGACGACTCCATTTATCATACAGTGACTGTTCCTGGTGTTCTATAGTGTAAAGTCCTGGATTGCGTTTAGTTAATTCATCCTTTACTGCTACTGCTAATTACATGATCCTATAGAATAAAAGGCTAGCGCTGCTCCTCACCTCTGTGGGGGGAATTCAAGTGTTTTGCATGCCGGCAGCCACTAGGTGGCACCTGACCGAGCAATTCAAGTGTTGATCCATTAAGGCAAGGTTAGCCACCGGCACTAAAATGATGTCATGTTGTTCGGTCGTTTTGATTGGCTGGTGACTTGTCAGTATACCATACAATGCAGCTACCTCTTGGAAATCATTGGTGTAGGCTTAGCGCCAGTCTACCAATCAATCAATAATGATAAATCTATTAGGTACAGAGGAAACAACCACATTTTAAATGTAAAGCTGGCCATGCCCTTATGTGATTTTGCCCAATTTCACCCGATTTCGACGCAAGGACCCGAGAAATCAGGTAAAGTTGGGCAAATCTCATGCGTTTTAGAGCCAATCCGATTCTTAGTTTTCTTATGTGGCCATGCTGAAACTGATGCAAGGCATGCTGGGATGTGTAGTTCCTCAACATCTGGAGTGCCGCAATTGCCCAGCCCTGGATTAGGGCCTCTATGTCGACATGGCCATTAGATTGACACAAGCATTAGGTCGCCATGGAAAATGTTGACATGGGGTTTTCCATGTCGACCTACTGCTTGTGTCGACATAATAACCATGTCGACCTTATACACGTCAACCTCTTTCATATGTCAACCTAGCGACCGTCGACGTAAGTTCTGTCGACCCTATCGCCTATACCCGAAGTTCCTGGGCGGTACAAGGTGGATCAGCTGCCACTTCTCCCCTCAGAGAAGTTGCAGTATTGTATGGGGGCCTTAAGGGGGCAATTCAAATAGCGGTGAAGGGGATGAGCTGCTGTTGCAATGACATATAAACACTGGTAACGGCAGCAGGACCCGGGGCCCATTCTCACCAAAAGGTCAACATGAGTTTTTCACGTTTTTTTCCCCCCAAAAAATCGGTATTTCATACTCTACCATCCACTAGGGCGTGGAGGGAGAATAAAGTAGTGTGCCGAGCACAGCCATCGAGGCGCCGTGCCCGAAGCATGGTGACCAAAGCGAGCCATGTGAGAGGACGTGGCAACCTTCCCATTGATCTAATGCTTGTCGACATTCCGACCCTGTCGACTTTAGCCATGTCAACCTATTTTATATGTCAACCTAATGGTCCGTTCAGTGGGCATGTTATGGAAGTGTTGCGGGCGTGTATGTGCAAGTGGCGTGTAATTGGGATGATTGCATGCACAGATGACAGTTGTGGGCTCCCCAGACCTCGCAGAATCAGCTGTACGGATGTACAGTAGGGAAGGAGTTTTCAGACTATTTTTCACTATAGATAGCAGACTGACAGGAGGCCTCCAATAGATTCTGCTGCGAGCGCTTTTGTGTTCCCCCAAAAGTCCTATATTCTATCATCGTTCATCATAGAGAGAGAAAATAATTTTTTGTTGCTATGTATTAAATCCACGGCTCACTGGGGATACCGTACTGCACCAGATAGCAGCAACTTATTCCTCTGTCAGCCACTAGGGGTCACTGCTGTGTCAAACAGATGAAAACTCCATAAAAAAAAAAAAAAATCAAAAATAGTTGTAAAAAACTTTTGAAGTTTTGAAAGCATTTTTTTTACTGCGTCTGCCATCCTCATCCTGAGATGACATCCGGTCAATCCGCCAGTGTCCTTCATAAATATGCAGGAGAGCCCCCGCCACTTCCATAGCGTCCTGCCAGGAACAGTAAAGGGGGAGATCTTCTCACTTTGATAAATACAGTAGACCAGGTGAGGAGAGAGAGCTACAATATGTACCAGCTGTCATTTTAATGTAATATAAATAAGTGTTACAAGCTATAACATAAAAATCTGACGATGAAGCCTGAAGGAGCCCGCGTAAAGGCTTGGTGGGGCCACATGTGGTCATGGGGCCACCAACTGTCTATCGCTGTGTTACTTTATGTACTGTACGAGTATTCCCAGTTTGTCTTGCTTGTTTTTATTTATTTATTTTTTCATTTATTTCCGCACAATCTAGGTGGCGTTGTGACTGATTTTGATGGAGACGGCATGCTAGACCTTATCCTGTCTCACGGAGAGTCAATGGCGCAGCCTATATCTGTGTATCAGGGGAGGCAGGTGAGTTGTTGGAGATCTCATACACTTATTAGGCTATACACCAGGGCTGGGCAACACCGGCCCTCCAGATGTTAATGAACTACACATCCCAGGATGCTTTGCATCAGTTTCAGCATGGCCACATAGCAAAACTAATGCAAAGCATCCTGGGATGTGTAGTTCATTAACATCTGGAGGGCCGGTGTTGCCCAGCCCTGCTATACACTGTACCTTTTTGGTAGTGCCACCACAAAACCCTTCCCTGGTTTGTGAATCCGAATGCGAAAGGACAATGCCCTCCACTGTCAGCATCCTACTGCTTGTCCGCACTGGCGTATTTGTAATGGGTGCAGTGTGTGTGTGTGGTGCCCACAGCTCCCAGGGTCCAGAAGAGTTCACACCACACAATGGGGCAGATGTATTAAGCCTGGAGAAGAGAGGGCACTTCCCGGGGCGGCGGGCAGGGCCGTCTTTTCGTATGGGCTTAATGGGCACTTGCCCAGGGGCCCCAGGTGTATAAGGGCCCTATGCTGATAGCTGAGGATCCCCTTTTTCCAGGGATACCAGAATTTTGAAAATCAGCCCTGGGGAACTGGTGATATCCAACTTCAAATCAGCAGTCCACATCCGACCTGTTAATTGCAATTCCCAGTCATATTTCTCAGGTTTTCTCTGGCTTAGAGTTTTTCTGAGAGTATATTCCAAATGTTGGGACTCTTCCCTTTCTGCTGACACTAGCGGCTTGTCTCTAATCTACCCAGAACCAGAGATATCAGCCTTCCAGCAGCCGGTCCCTGCTCCAGCTCCAAACGTCTGGTGTACAGTTTTATATATTTGTCAATGGATTGCTCTGGCTCCCGATCTCTGATCCCCAAGTTCCCAGCACCTCCTGAAAGTTGGGACTCTAGGTTTTTATACTATTAAAGGCTAAGAAATCTATAATGGCGATATCTGCAGTCAAACAATCTGCTCTTCCACCGGAAAATGACGAATATTAAGCCCACTCCATTATCCAACCCTCCCCTGTGTATAAAGCACCCCTACCTCCCTGGTAGTCATTTACAAGGGACCCTTCTTTCAGCTCAGTGCCCCCTTCCACACGTTAGTGTTCTCCCTCCCACCATCTGTGCAGTAAAGGAGTCATTAGCAGAAGTTACTGCTCCAGGTCCTACATGTTGAGTGCAAGATAGAGCACCCCCTGCCACCCGTGGGACATCAAAGCTGCTGCTGATAGCACCCCCACCCCTAGGAGGGGAGAATGGGTAAGGGCCCCAGTGCATTGCTTTGCCCAGGGGCCCACACTGCTGTTAAGACGGCCCTGGCGGCGGGAAGTGCCCTCTGGGACTTGGTAAGCTGTGAGCTTCACAGCATACCGAGTACCGAGTTAACCTGAGTGAGGACCATAATTGTGCCGCAGATGAAAAACATTTGCTCCGCTGCGCCCACCATCGATACAGCATCGGAACCAGGTCCCTGTAGTACCGCACATCATTGTTTATGTTTATAAGATGTTACCCAGCAACCAGTTATTTAAGTTCTACAGTTGGAATAAAGCAGGTGAGATGGAAATCAGATTGCTCCAGTCATTGTTACATCTGTACATTATCTCTCAGTAGTTTGCAGCTGTGATCGGGGCTGCAGAGCAGTAAGTAGCTGTGTTCTAAGTAATTAGTGAAGCACACTGTCTGCGGTGTAGCCAAGCGGACTCAGTGATTGGAGCTGGAGAAACCATCCGGGGACGGGTCATTGCTGTGCAGGGAGGCAGAGATCCCGCACACACGGATAATCACAATCGATATAGCAGAGAACAGAATAACCTGTCCCTAATTGCACTCCTGGACTTTGTTTTTGAAAACATTTTTTTTTTTACATTAATAACGTAAAATCAATTCCTGCAAAGATAATAGCTCGCATAGATTTCTGTGCATTCTACACGGGAAATAAACAGATTCTATATTTTATTTTAATAGTACAATATCAAAGAATTCACTGGGAATATTGTACAGGCCTGGATCCTTTTATTTACAGTCCGTTTCATACTTTCATAGAATGTCCTGGAGCAGTGCGCATGTACGTGCGCTGGGTGCTTGCGGCCACGGCGAACAGATTATCCGCCGGGTGCACGCACCTAACCTTGCGGCCGGTGGGCGTGGGGTGGCGGGCAGGAGTACATTCCCGTAAAATTACTGGGCGTTCCCATGGTAATTGCCTGGTGACGTGGGCGCCGGGGACGGGCAGCTGATATCACCGGATATCAGCTGCCCGTCCACTTCCTTCAGGTTATGCATGCACATGCTCTGAGCAACCTTAAATATGTGTGCGCCTTTCACATCATTCGATGGTCACCGACCATCGAATGATGTGGCCGATCCCCCGCAGGCTGCGAATGGAGGTTTATGTAAAACATCCATTTGCAATCAGTGCGTGCGAACACACAATGCGAATGGCCACCATTCGC
Organism: Crinia signifera; assembly: GCF_055691185.1. Classification (NCBI taxonomy): domain Eukaryota; kingdom Metazoa; phylum Chordata; class Amphibia; order Anura; family Myobatrachidae; genus Crinia; species Crinia signifera. Next base: position 270,111,524 of record NC_139222.1, read on the forward strand.
AAGGTGGGGTGTGGTGGACTGAACCAGAATAACCCCCCAAGACTGTATAGTTCTGCAGCTGCCGCTATAGGGGAGCACACGGCCCTCCTCTCTTAGAACTCTCTTACGCCTAGATGACAGAAGACAGGTGGCAAAATGACTGCACATTCACCAGACTCAGGGGTACATTTATTGGGTATGGATTGCTAGATAGACAGTCAATAGTACTACCCCGAAAAGGGTCAACGTTTCATAGGTCAACAGGGTCAAAATGATGACACGGGAAAGGTTGACAGCGTCAAAATGTCATGAGGGTCAAAATGTCAACATGAAAAAAAGGTTGACATTAGTTTTTCTTTTTTGTGATGTCCATGTCGACATGAACCCTTAATTAGTGTAATACATACTCTCGCTAGGCTTGCTTCGCAACTCATGTTGACCCTATTACATGTTGACGTGTTTCATGGCATCATTTTGACCCTGTCGACCTATTGAATGTCAACCTTTTTGGGGTAGACCTATTGATTGTCTATGTAGACCAGGCATGTCCAACGTTGGCCCTCCAGATGTTGTGAAACTACACATCCCAGCATGCTTTGCCACAGTTTTGCTATTAGCGAATGCTAAAACTATTGCAAAGCATGCTGGGATGTGTAGTTTCAAAACATCTGGAGGGCCAATGTTGGACATGCCTGATGTAGACACTGGAAATTCTATTGAAGATGGGATGTTGCCCATAGCAACCATAGTTTATTATCATCTAGAAGTTGCTGAATGAATAAGAACTAGAATCTGATTGGTAAAATAATGTGTTACTATAAGTGACATGTTTGGGTTTGCTGTTTATTACAGGGCTTGAAGAACCACTGGCTCCGAGTAATCCCACGGACCAAGTTTGGCGCGTTTGCACGTGGTGCAAAGGTAGTGCTGTATACAAAGAAAAGTGGAGCTCATCTGAGAATCATCGATGGAGGATCGGGCTACCTGTGTGAGATGGAGCCGGTTGCTCACTTTGGACTTGGTAGGTACAGAAGCATCTGTTATCGATTATTACACCTGGGGAAGCAGAGTCTTTCCGCTGGCACATCTGCTCTAGGTCTTAGTGGCGTAACAATAGCGCCGCGGACCCTGCAGTGGCCGGGGAGGCGCTGAGTAAGTGTGGGTGCCAGGGGTCTGCGAGGACTATTGTTATGCTGTGTGCCAGGACCTGCCTTACCCCGCCGATGCGTCTGTGGCCGGGAGTCGGGACCCGCAGATCTGCTTGTCTGCGTCCCGGCGCTCCTCCTGGCTGCTTATGAAAAATGCCCCTCACAAAATGGCAGCCCCCATACAGCAGACAGTTTTTGAGGATGCTAGAGTAGGCGACAGCACTGCTAAGTCTCCTTGTAGGACTGTAAGTAATAACCAAGGAGAAGTTACCAGATAGGATAAAGTTACTCTTATAGTTGTCTTGCTAATCATTTCCCCTATCCCAGATAGTAGATAGCTGGTATTGATCAAAGCACAGAGCCTGATTCTGAGTTGGACGCTTAATGGCACTGTTGCAAATGAGCCAGACTGTTACAGAAGTGTGGTGCAAAGGTGATGTGTGCTCGTGGGGGGTGGCAAGTAGTGTCATTACAAATGGTCCATTGAGTTGGCGGGTTATGGGTTGCAGGCGTGTCTGGAAATATGGTGTCACAGGAGAAGAACAGAGAGACAGCACACTGCATGTGGGGCACTTTTTGTCCTGAGGGGGTGGGGAAGAGAGAGAGCAGTAGCCCTCCAGTTCTTAATACATGGCTGTCAACTGGAGACAAAATGGAGTCTTCCAAGCACACATTCTCCCACCTCATGATAATATGCCTGTTTCTTTTTTCTGACAGCTTCCCTCTGGCCAGGTGCTCTGACTGTATGCTCAGACACATACACATACAGCAGTACCTCCCTTATAATGAGTGTTGTGGCTGCAGCTCTAGTACAATAGTATTAAATATACTACTGGTATCGTAATCCTGATTTCAGCTATTGGCCATGGTGCCCCCCCCGCATTTGCCAATTCTAATAGCTTTGGTGTTTTTTTCACGGCATGCTACATAGTGTAATTGTAGCTGGATGTCGCTGTTTGTTAATAAGTCCATGTGAAACGTGATCATGATTTATGTATTTTACTGAATACGATATGCAGCGATCATCCTACTCCACCGATCATCCTACTCCACCGATCAGTCTGTGCCCAGATACCGCACAACACATTGCCTATACTCAACTGTCCCAATATTTGCAGGACCGTCCCATTTTTTGGGATGGTCCCCACGGTGTGTGTGTGTGGGGGGGGGGGTTTACAGCCTCGCGTGCCCGTTACAAACATAGGCGACGCCCCAAATGTTGACTGCAAGCCTTGGGCGTACCGGGTCGTCCCTACTTTGGTTGGGGGAAAATTGGGAGGTATGTATACGTACCTCCCAACGTGACCCATTCCAGGAGCAACAAATGCCCTGTTCCAGGACTTCCTTGCGAGTTGCAGTTATAGATGTTGGGCTGCAGCACAGACAGTCCAAAACTCAAATGGGGGAGGAGCACCAACTGCCAGTAAGTCCTGGACTATAATGTTTGGGGTGACAGTTGGTGTGGTTTCCCTATTTGAATGTTGAACCACGCTGCAGCCCCACCGCTGCAACTGCCACGGAAGTCCAGAGCTTTCTGTCCCTTCTGGAATGGGTCAGGTTGGGAGGTATGCCTAGAGACTCGACAGTCCCACCTCTGTATAAGGATTGTCTCCAATAAGTAATGTATTTCATCACTGCACGCATAACTGGGCCCTCAGGCAGCACTGAAGAGGTTAATTACCACCCACAGCACAGGCCGGCTGAGTACCGCGCTGAACGTTTCAGCTTACAGGTCAGCACACTGACTAGCCGGGAGATGACGGAGCTGCTCTGCGGCCGTTGTTGGCGTCACCAACGAGTTAAAAGTCTGGCTAAGCTAAAAGGTTTGTTATTTTAGGAATTAAAACAAAAAAATAAGCTTTGATGGTCTTGGCAGCCTCTGAGCCTGCTCTGCTCCCCGTCTTTCATCTCATTCCTTTCTGCTTGTTTCATTAGTGGGGATGAATTCTCGGTAATTGGGAGCCGGGGTGGCGAGGGATTTCACAAGGCGCTGGCTGCCGCCACTTCCAGAGAGAGGTAAAATGTCATAGGCAGGGAAGAAACCTAAAGAAAAGGAGAGAATAGCAGCAGTGGTAAAGCCGGAAGGAGCTGGGTTCCTCAGGCAGGTATGAAGGACATCTCTAGTCACCTGGCCACACACGGAACGCAGATGTGTCGCAACCATTTTATGGGCGTGTCTGAGCCTATGACTGCAATTCTGTACCCAGCTGCAATGTCTCCAGGGTCTTTCAAATGATCTGCGACCGATAAACGACTGATCTGAAACAATTCTGCATCTTTATACGAAGCCGCTGAGATTTGTAAAGCTGCCGGAGGGCCTCGTAATGCAAATCCAGTTGGACGTGGCACTTGCAGATTTCGCAATTGCAAGGCAGCGAGTCCACCAAACCCTGCCTGGCGGATGCCTCCGCCCCTCCTCCCTCGCAGCGTGTGTTTGCACGCACTGGCTGCAAATGGACGTTTAACAAACATCTATTCGCAGGCTATGGGGGAACACCGACATCATTCGATGGTCGGTGACCAATGCTGGGCGTTCCTATAATTAAATGCCCCCCCCCCCACTCCCCCAACTGCGTGCGAAGGAAGGGGCAGATGCGAATGGCATTCTGACCTTGGATTGCGGGTCCATGTGCAGTGCACGTGCACAACCGCCTGCATACCTATGACTCATTGGCAACAGCACACAGAGGAAACAAAACATTTTATGTAATGGTACAGTATGTGTGGCTGTAGCACGATCCGAAATTCAAACAGGGGAGCCCCACCAACTGCCAGTGAGTCCCGGCTGGAGATGTTTGGCAGTGTTTGGGGTGGCAGTTGGCCTGGCTCCTCTATTTGAATGTTGGACTGTGCGGCAGCCCCAGCTCTGCAACTGCCACAGGCAAGGAAGTCCAGGAATAGAGCATCTTGTCCCTCCTGGAATGGGTCATGTTGGGGGGCGTGTCACTCTGTTAATTGATACCCAACAATATGCGTATATTACATTAGGTAAAACCCAGGTTAAAGGCATATGGGGTATTTCTTTTGCAGCATTTAAAAAAAAAAAAAAACACAGTTTTGGAGGCAGAGTGATGAGTCCGTAGACTGTCCTCAGCTGCGGTTTATTTAATGTAGCGTATGAACGTAGCAGGTGTTATACGACATTATATCATGTTACAGTGGACGCGCATTTGATTTAATCATCTTACAGCAAGTGTATAATTATGCACAGAACACCTGCGATTGACTTTCAGTCTGTGCAAGCTATATCCGAAGCTTAGATAACTTGGTATTCAGACTTTTCTGCTACTTTTAGATTTTTTGGTACTCTTTACTTAGTTGGGCGCCCGTCGCGGTCATCGCGGGTACATTTATGTCTGGCCGCGACGCGACCGGCGCGATGCCCGCGATTTCCCATTGAAACCCATGTTAAACATGGAAATCGTGTCGGTCGCGTCGCGGCCGGCCATAAATGTACCCGCGATGGCCGCGACGCGATGCTCCCGATTTACCATAGGAATCAATGTTAAAAGGCGCGATGGACCCGATTTTACTGTTAAATGGCTCAATGGACCCGATTTGGCCATAGGAATCAATGTTAAATGGGCCACAGAGCCCATTAACCCTTAAATGTCCCCCCCAATTTTTAACGCCACCCCACGATCCACGCCAACCCGAAGCGTGGCGAGCGCAGCGAGCCCGCGAGGGGCGGCGGTACGCGTCCTCCGACCTTTTCATGCCCTACTATCCACTAGGGCGTGGAGTGAGAATATAATAGTGTGGCGAGCGCAGCGAGCCACCGAGCCCGAAGCGCAGCGAGCCCCGCGAGGGGACGCGGATACCTTCACAGTTATACGCGTCCCCTCGCGGGCTTCACAGGTGTCCGTGGCGACGCCGACACCTGTGAAGCCCGCGAGGGGACGCGTCTACCTGTGAAGGTATCCGCGTCCCCTCGCGGGGCTCGCTGCGCTCGCCACGCTTCGGGCTCGGTGGCTCGCTGCGCTCGCCACACTATTCTATTCTCACTCCACGCCCTAGTGGATAGTAGGGCATGAAAAGGTCGGAGGATGCGTACCGCCGCCCCTCGCGGGCTCGCTGCGCTCGCCACGCTTCGGGTTGGCGTGGATCGTGGGGTGGCGTTAAAAATTGGGGGGGACATTTAAGGGTTAATTGTGCCTATTTGGGCTCTGTGGCCCATTTAACATTGATTCCTATGGCCAAATCGGGTCCATTGAGGCATTTAACAGTAAAATCGCGGTCAATCAGCCTTTTTAACATTGTTCCCTATGGGAAAATCGCGGTCATCGCGGGCATCCCGATTTACCCGCGATGCCAGCGATGACCGCGATTTTTACCCCCGACGCCCGCGATTTCAATCGCTGGCGCCCATCTAGGTAAAGAGTACCGATTTTTTTTATTGGCTTATATTATGCATAATGCATTATTTACACATATTTTTCACATTTAAATATTCCATTTTTTAGTGCTGGGTATTGTTTTTGCATTTTTTTTTTCAACAGACTTATTGTTATCTGGGGAGCATAGATTTAATTAACTGTAAATAATGCATAAAGGCTTTTGCTGAAATTATTTTGCATTTTTGCAATCTGCAAAAAGTTTACTGTAGCTTCAAGTTAGTGAACCCTGTACTTCTTTTATACAGGTCTAACAAAAATAAGTGCTCCTACTTTTACAGCTTTTAATGCCTAGAGAATCAGATATAAATAAAGATTACTTTACTCCTCGGGGGCGTGACTAACCCTGTTACACAATGTATGTCCATATACATTTTGTAACTTTTTCACTTTGCAGAGCTGGACTTCTCCTTTGAAAACATTATTATTATTAAATTGCTAGTAGATAGTACAAAGTAAGCACTCAATGCCCAGCGTGTACGGAACATAGGTTTCATGGGAACCAACTCAGATTCAATTAGCCACAGATTGCAATGAGCATTATCTGCTGCCTTGAGGTTGGTTGTGTCTCTGTAATTGAATAGCTCTGGGCACAGCTAAACAAATTTGCCCCTATATACAGTAGCTTGAACTATGTATCAGTTGTGGGCAATAGTTTTCAATGAAATATTTGAATACAGAAGAATAAATTACTGGAATTTTTTTTTTTTATGTACTAGAAAGGCTTCATTTTTGGGCTTTCCATAAACCCTGACTCCCCCGTTTTACTAACAGGGGAGACCTAGTTAGGCCTCTACAGTAATTCATGCTGTTTTATACACTTTTGATGAACTGATTCGAAGACTACTATTTAGACCACAGGTCCTCAAAGTCGGTCCTCAGGACCCCACACAGTACATGTTTTGCAGGTCTCCTCACAGAATTGCAAGTTAAATAATTAGCCCCACCTGTGAGTCTTTTAAAATGTGTCGGTGAGTAATGAGTACACCTGTGCACCAGTCAGGTGACCTGGAAAATGTGACCTGCCTGGGGTCCTGAGGAACGAGTTTGAGAACCACTGATTTAGACCATATTTGATATGAATTCTAAGTCACGCTCTATAAGCAGAAAATATAACTCCTTTGTTTCTTGTTTGGACATTATTTTTTTAGTGCACAATTAACAATTTGGGAAATGTAGCACTCTGGCATGTGTTTCTTTCAAATATGATATAAAGTTTAATAATGAAAGTAGACCAATAACAAACCCACAACGAAGGCTAACGAATAACAAACAGGATACTTGCACCTTACAGAAAATCTGCATCCACAACGCATCCATTGTTGGTGCACTTGTCACTCTCCACAGTAGATTGGTTGAAAAGGTTCAAGATGCCCGTGCTTGTTTTCAGTTCCAAGTGCACTAAATTACAGTAAACTGTATTTATGAGTTTATATCTGATCAATGAAAAGAGTGGACCAGGGAAGCCGTTTCTCATTGCAACCAATTAGCTTTAAGATAGCATTTATTATGTGTACTCTATAAAATGATAGGTAGAAATGTTTTTTTTTGCTATGGCCAACTTATCCACTGGTCCACCTCCCACTCATTTCACTGCTTGATGCTATAATCCCTATGTCAGATTATGTCAATAATTTTTTTTTTTTATTGCATTACTAAACAAATGATAGAATCTGATTGGTTTCCATGGGCAACATAAAGTTTCAATTTTTAAGATCAATTTACCCCTAAGGATCATATTCAGTTACCCAGAATGTTCCAACACATCGATGGAGGGGTTGCAAACACGAAGTGAAGCAGAGTATGACATTCAATGTACAGCGAAGTGTACATTGAATGTCATACTGTGGCTGAGATTCTGCACCTAGTACGGTGTAGGTCTTCATGGTGCTTTCAAAGGTTGTATCTGCAGATGCACATTGCCCTTGCACATTCAAACGCACAGGTTAAGGGTTGTTACCAGGGTTTAAAGTGGCCCTGGACAGATGGTGGAACTCTTGAGTACCAGGAGGGGTGGACCGCAGGTGGAGAAGAACCATGGAGTCATCAGGTCCTTAGGAGGGTGAGGTGGTTCCAGCACTAGTGCCACCTGTATCATCTATAGACTTGAGTGTTGGGGCAGTCTTTCTGTTGGATTACTGTGCAGGGCCTTGATGGAGGTGGAACTAGTTCCACCTACAATTACAGATGGTGGAACTCAGTTCCACTCCATCCCCACTAGCATTAGCATATAGTTGCTACATTAGTCAAAAGAGCCGCATGTGACTCAGTATCACCTCCATGGTGCCAACTGAAATAATTTCCTTGCTGCAAATGGAAAGTGGACCAAGTGTGAATGGAATGCTGATAGTTCACGTGCAAAGTTGTACACATTTATGCGATCACACCACCAAACTCTCCCATCCAATAGTGCAGAGGTCATTGTAATCATCAGCACATCCATCTACCCCACTAGGGCCGGACTGACCATCGGGCACTTACTTCTACAGTACATGTATCATTTTGAAATATTTCGAATACAGTGTAATGTAATACAGTATTTTGACAATGTTTTTTCAAATGAAAAATGTTATAGGGGTTAATTCAATTGATGTCATAACTGCCATCTTGCCGAAAAGTGGTTTTTGACATTAATAGGTTGGAAGGGGAACCTGCTTTTGACGGAAACACAGCCAAAACCGAAAGGCTTTGGCCATGTTTCCGGCAATCTCAATCCAACATGAAAATATGTCGGATTGAGGCAGTGAGGGCGGCGCCGGGTGAGCAGCAGCAGCTTTCACGGCGCCATCCTCCTGTCCGCTGCCTCCCGCAACCTCTTGCTGCCTCCCGTAACCTTTCGCCACCTCACATACCCTTCCGCTTCGCTCATCTGTCCCGCCGCCGGGTATGAGCAACTCGCCGCCTCCCGCTGCTGTGTTCACCCGGTCCTCACGCCAGCCAGGTGAGCATCAATCAGCAGCCAAATCCGACATCCGTATTTGCCTGCTGCTTTGAATAATGGATGCCGACATCCATTAAATATACCCCATTGTCTCTATAGTCCTAGAGAAACTCTTGGCTTTATTTTTACACTTGGGTAATATTCTAAGAATGGCAAGTTCATAATGTACAGATCTTCCATCTGATATCGTCTAGCAATCCTAACTGCAGGAAAAGGCTCTTAAATAGAGGACTTGATCCCATTGAGAGAACTTAATGGTCCTGATCTTAATTAAGTTAAACACTGTTTTACTGATCATTAAATTTGTATCCTTTCTGAGAATTTTTTTTTTTTTTTTAGAATAAGTGTTCTCAGCGCCGTAATAATTCATGCCCGTCACCTTTTTAACCCAATATAGTGTCGTTCCCTCTAGGTTGCTAGAGACCAGTTTTGTGATTAAGGTCAGTTTAACATTGTGCCGGAGCCTTCTATAACTACACAATTAGTGGCCAGTGGTCAACTGGGATCTACAGGTCATCGTTCTGTCAGACCTATTATCCAGTGCGTTTTCTGAGCAGATCTATTGTACTTGTAGTCTGGGTACGATTTAGAGATGGACACAGTACCGATGTGGCACGTTGAGGAGCAATGTGCCGCCATTGTCTTGTGACCTACCCGTTTCAGACCCGTTTTTTTTTTTTCATCCACTGCTTTCTTTGGGTTAAAACGGGTTCAGTGTTGTGAAGGAACAAACACTGCGCTGAAATACCGTTTAAAGACATGCGGTGTGAAAGGGGTTTTAGCTGGCAGACCCGTTTTTAGAAACGTTTTAAAAATACCTGGTCAAAGCCAGTTTTGCGGTCTGAAAGCAGCACAAAATATTGCACTTGCACATCGCCGGCTGCCTCCCTGACTGCGCAGCCTAGCTGTGAAGCCAGCGCAGGGCAGCCATTTTTCGGGTCGTTGCGGCTGATGTCATACAGCGGTCGCAGCCCTCCCCCTGAGCGGTCCGGCTACATCTGTGTTGCTCAGACCACTCCCAGAAAATGCTCGGTTACATCTCTAAATAATCCCTAATTATGTCCACCAGGATGCAAAGCATTAGTCCAGTGGTATTCATACTTAGCCCAGAGCCCAGGTGTATGTGTGACATTGTACTGGTACCCAGGAGAGGAGGGTTATGGCGCAATGCATGGCATGTCTGCCATTCTTATCCCTTCCCCTCTTTCTGGTCCCAACCCATGCATGGGATGCCACCCTCATTCACTCAAGTGACACATGACGTGAGAAAATAATATGGTTTTATACAAATGCCTAGGATGTGTTCCTGGGATCAGGGTTAGCGGGTATAAACCATCTTTGGTTTAAGCTGTCACTGATTAAAAAAAAGCTATTATTAAGGAATCCACCTGGTATTATTCAACATTCTTGTTTCTGTAGGTCTTTATCTGACTGAGATGAACCAATGCAGTAACATCAAGGATATAGGAAGGGTGAATCAGATCTGAGGAGTATTAATTCTGCCTAGCATTATAATTATTATTATTATTATATTTTTATTTATAAGGCGCCATAAGTGGTGCGCAGCGCCGTACATATAGAACACATTAGAACAGTACAAGGTATACAGAACTAGACATAACCGTGGCAGAACAAAAAGAGGGCACAATTAACAGCGCAAATCTTGCTACAAAATACAGCTGAGATATAGGGAAGTGAGGGGTAGATTTATATACCGGCAATCAGGGGAATATGTGCTATCTCTGTGCATTATGGCAGGGGATAGTGCTTCACCTGATCTATGACACCCGCTGAGCGGGTGTCTAGCGTGCGGCAGTGTGGGGCAGGAGGCATAGCGCAGCCACAATATTTCGTACTGCACGCCTGCCTCCTGCCTAATTTATGCACAGTCAGCATTGCTGACCGTTCCGCCGCCTGCAGCTATCGACTTCGACAGCGCTGTCCCTGCTGCTGACTCTGAGCTGCGCTGGGGATCTTGAGAGAGTAGCGAGATCCCGCGCATGCCCAGTCCAGCCAGCTGGGGGAAAGGAGTATTAACTGATGCGCTGTCTCCAGGAGGGGACATCGCCGGAGGGGGGAGTTAACGCCCCCCCCCCTCGCTTCGGCAGCCAAGATGTTAATACATCATGTCGATGTCCCTTCCTGCTTCGCCTCGCTAATGAGGCGAAGCAGGAACTGTTAAAAATATTCTGGTTTTCGGAATACACGGATAAGGGAGACCCGACCTGTATATATATATTTGCTTGGCAATTTTCACACATATTGACAAATTCACTTGGCACTCAAAGCATTAAACCAAAAAAAAAAATATTTGAAACCAAACAATAGTGTGTAGTTTTATTTCCAAACACTGAGACATTATCATACAGTAAATATCATTTTACATGATTGGGTTTGAGTACAACATGTTTTGTATTATGGCTGTAATTATGTTCCAACGATAGAAACATATATATATATATATATATATATATATATATATATATATATATATATGTCAGGGACAGCATCTTTACTTGAGAAAGTAAAGCTGGCCATACATCTACAGATCAATTGTCAGATTGGGCTGGTTGGAACAAAAACCTGGTAATACAGTATCTGAATGACCGTTTTTGGCAGTTTACCAGCATTTCAAAGCAAATGGTCAACTGTCATTTGCTCTCATCCATTACCAGGATTTTGTTCCAACCAACCCAATCTGACAATCGATCTGTAGATGTATCCAGTCCAGGTTCTAGAGCAGAAGCAGCAAGAAAACTGATGTGTTCAAGGTTGAGCTGATTAGCAGCACTTGTGGCTTCCTAATAAAAGTGTTTCCAGGGCAGGAGGTCATTGCTCTTGATGGTGAATTAGCCGCCCAAGTGATAGGCCGGGCTGTAGGCTATGGTACGGACCACTGGAACATTCTGAAGAGTTTGTACTATACTGTGATTACCTGTATGCTACTTGCTACTAGTCTGTGCTGTGACTGCTCCAAAAATAAAGAACAATACTTCACCTTGATCCAGTTTATGTGATATACTATACATGATAAATGAAGCGGCAATCGGAGGCAGGTAGAAGGGTGAAAAGGGGGGACTCTTTAATCCAAGAGATCCATTATTGATAATGGATCTCTTGGATTAAAGAGTCCTCACTTTTCACCCTTCTACCTGCCTCCGTGTGCCGCTTCATTTATCTTATATATGGAAGGACCGCCATATCCTTTCTAAGAAGGCACCGGAGCACAGCAAAAGTGTGCCCCAGTGTGGATGTGACGCGAAGTCCATCTATCGGATATATATATATGTGTGTCTGTGTGTGTGTGTACACAGTGTCAGAGAATATTTTTATTGCAGTGAAGTTCTCCTCTCTCTCGGAGAATTGGCTTGGAACTGAAACTAAGAGAGCGATAAACCTGTAGACAAGCCGAGGAACTCGATTTATGTCCCCACTGCAAATCCATAAAAACTCAAAGAATAACACAATATTATAATGTATTGGAAAATAATTGTGCACAGGTTCTCCTATTCAGCACTGAAATAAAACCCCATACGATGACTGGTTTTTAATAAGTCATAAAACAGGAATGGACTATTTTTATAACGTCGGTAATGCTTCAGGCAGTCACTGTGAGGCATTCAGAGTCCAGCGGTAATCAGCCTTTGCCCTCACATCCAGCAACATCTTGATTTGATTTCCGTCCTTTGCCGTTCTCTCCTCTAGGAAAGGATGAAGCCAGCAGCTTGGAGGTGACTTGGCCTGACGGCAGGATTTTCACCCGGGGCATTGCTGAAGGGGAAATGAACTCTGCGCTGGAAATCGCATACCCCCTTGAGGAGGACAGCGTAACTAAACCCACAACTATTGAGGTAGTCATAATCTTTCTGGTCTATTAACTATAGAAAAAGGGTGCATCTTTATCTGTCACCCCTTATTTATATTTTTTATACTGTATATATTATATTGAGCTATGCATTGACCCTGTCAAATAATTCTACAGTTTCTAATATGATCTAAGGATATAAAAATTATATTCACAAGCTTTTATTTCTTGTTTGTAATCCCCCATTTATAGTCAGATGACTGGCGACAATCAGGGCCGGCGCCACCACTAGGCAAATCTAGACATTTGCCTAGGGCGCCAGCCACTGGAGGGCGGCATTTTGTGCCGCCCGGGTACCTGTCCTACGGCGCTGTCTATTTAAATCTGGTGGCGGAGGCAGCGGGGGTCCCTGCAGTCCATTAAAAATCAGGAGCGCTATCCGCCGGGCTATGCGGAAGCGCTTCTAGTGTGAAAACTCTGGCAGCACGGCGCACGCTGATCTCAGCCAATCAGCGTGCTGCCAGTGTTTTCACACTAGAAGCGCTTCCGCATAGCCCGGCGGATATCGCTCGTGATTTTTAATGGGCTGCAGGGACCCCCGCTGCCTCCGCCGCCAGATTTAAATAGACAGCGCCGAACGACAGGTACACCCCCCCCCCCCCCCCCCCGGCACCGGAACGCCCCCAGCCCGACTCGCCTGGGGTGCTCCGGTGCCTTGCACCGGCCCTGGCGACAATGTTTGTATTAATTTCCTGAAATAGATACTTGAAGATGTAAATCAATTGTCATCTAGGCTCCCCAGGTTGGGTCATTGGGGCTTCATTTTTGTCACTTACATCACCAATCGTTTGCTTTTATTTGGGGATATTTATTAATTTCATCCCCGAATTGTTTTGAAATATACCTGTATAGGAGATAATGGGGGAAATGTACTAAGGCAAATACGTCTAAAAAAATTGTATTTGCATAGTGTAAAATACAAATCTCAAAGAGCCGGGTCTGGTTTTAAAAAATCAGGGAACAATTCACATAGTGCTTCGCTGACTTTTTAAAACCAGCCCCAGGCTCCAGGGTCGGGTCTGGTTCCCAAAATACGGGGACAAAATGAATAGGGGTCCCTCGTATTTTAAGAACCATCCCCAACGAGCCAGCAGGGTAATGCCGGGCTGATTAAAGTGTAAAAAGTAGAATGAAAAACTATTGTCTAATACTGTGGAACTATGAGTACCAGCAAACCTCCCCTGCATGCTGGGACTTGGACTGTGACTCCCAGCATGCGGGGCATTAAAGGGCCCCCTGGAACTTGTAGTTCCACAGTAATAGAAATAGAAAAAAGCACACTGACACACATGAAAAATAAAACTTTATTACATCCAAAGCCCACACATACTGATACTCACCTTTCTTGAGCCTGTAGGTAGCCCTGGGTGTGGTGATCCTGGTGACCCTGGGTCCGGGGTATGGTGATCCTGGGTCCGGGGTCCATAGAAATCCTTTGGGGGACCGGTGGAAGTAAAATCTACTTACCAAGGTCCTCCGGCCCAGGATCACCGGAGCCAGGATCACCAGCGTCAGGATCACCAGATTAATTTGAATACGAAAAATAGTATTCATATTCTCAGTAAATTTCTCCCGCTATCTTCAATACAACTGGTCTCCCACTCCCGGCTAATCTGCTGCTGACACAACTGGTCTCCCACTCCCAGCTAACGTATTTCCAACACAACTGGTCTCCCACTCCCAGCTAATCTATCTCCGGCACAACTGGTCTCCCACTCCCAGCTAATCTGCTGCTGACACAACTCGTCTCCCACTCCCGTCTCCCACTCCCAGCTAACCTATTTCCAACACAACTGGTCTCCCATTCCCAGCTAATCTATCTCCGTTACACAACTGGTCTCGCACTCCTAGCTAATCTATATCCAACACAACAGGTCTCCCACTCCTAGCTAATCTATATCCAACACAACAGGTCTCCCACTCCTAGCCAATCTATATCCAACACAACAGGTCTCCCACTCCTAGCTAATCTATCTCCGACACAACTGGTCTCCCAGTCCCAGCTAATCTATCGCCAAAACCACTGGTCTCCCTCTTTCAGCATGAAATGTAACAATCAATTTACTATGGGTTCCAGACCCAGCATGGTACTGTGCATGACTGGTTGTTGAGCGACACATGGGTACTGTACATGAGCACCCAGAGGGGGGGCTGCAGCACAGTTTAAAGATCAAATAGGGGAGGCCCAGCAACTGCCACCAACTGCCATTCCAAACTGATTCACTGGCAGTGGGTGTGGCTCCCCTATTTAAATTTTGAACTGTGCTGAAGACCCGCCTCTGGAGCCACTCCTAGCTAATCTATCTCCAACACAACAGGTCTCCCACTCCTAGCTAATCTATCTCCGACACAACTGGTCTCCCACTCCCAGCGAATCTATTTCCGACACAACTGGTCTCCCACTCCTAGCTAATCTATCTCCGACAAAACAGGTCTCCCACTCCCAGCTAATCTTTCTCCGACACAACAGGTCTCCCTCTCCCAGCTAATCTTTCTCCGACACAACTGGTCTCCCACTCCCAGCTAATCAATCTCCGTTACACAACTGGTCTCGCACTCCTAGCTAATCTATCTCCAACACAACAGGTCTCCCAGTCCCAGTTAATCTTTCTCCGTTACAACTAGTCTCCCACTCCTAGCTAATCTATCTCTGACACAACTGGTCTCCCACTCCTAGCTAATCTATCTCCGACACAACTGGTCTCCCACTCCTAGCTAATCTATCTCCGACACAACAGGTCTCCCACTCCCAGCTAATCTTTCTCCGACACAACAGGTCTCCCACTCCCAGCTAATCTTTCTCCGTTACAACTGGTCTCCCACTCCCAGCTAATCTATCTCCGACACAACTGGTCTCCCACTCCTAGTTAATCTATCTCCGACACAACAGGTCTCCCATTCCCAGCTAATCTGTCTCCGACACAACTGGTCTCCCACTCCTAGCTAATCTATATCCAACACAACTGGTCTCCCACTACCAGCTAATCTATCTCCGACAAAACTGGTCTCCCACTCGTAACAAATCTATCACCGACACAACCGGTCTCCCTCTCCCAGTTAATCTATCGCCAGCACAACTGGTCTCCCACTCCCAGCTATTTTGATGCTGACACAACTGTTCTCCCACTCCTAGCTAATCTTTTGCTGACACAACTAGTCTCCCACTCCTAGCTAATCTATCTCCGACACAACTGGTCTCCCACTCCCAGCTAATATATCTCTGACACAACTGGTCTCCCACTCCTAGCTAATCTATCTCCGACACAACTGGTCTCACACTTCCACTCCTAGCTAATCTATCTCCGACACAACTGGTGTCACACTCCTAGCTAATCTATATCCAACACAACTGGTCTCCCTCTCCCAGCTAATCTTTCTCCGACATAACTGGTCTCCCACTCCCAGCTAATCTATATCCAACACAACTGGTCTCCCTCTCCCAGCTAATCTATATCCAACACAACTGGTCTCCCACTCCTAGCTAATCTATCTCCGACACAACTGGTCTCCCAGTCCCAGCTAATCTATCGCCAAAACCACTGGTCTCCCTCTTTCAGCATGAAATGTAACAATCAATTTACTATGGGTTCCAGACCCAGCATGGTACTGTGCATGAGTGGTTGTTGAGCGACACATGGGTACTGTACATGAGCACCCAGAGGGGGGGCTGCAGCACAGTTTAAAGATCAAATAGGGGAGGCCCAGCAACTGCCACCAACTGCCATTCCAAACTGATTCACTGGCAGTGGGTGTGGCTCCCCTATTTAAATTTTGAACTGTGCTGAAGACCCGCCTCTGGAGCCACCAATGGTTATCACTGCTTGATAAGTAGACTCTTCCATGCCCCATCCTTAGTCCTCAGTGTCTCTTCCAGACTTGACCTCCAACACTTATTACATTAGGCATTGGATGCATTGCATTAGATGGTGGCCATTTCCCACCCCCATGGGGCATCTGTGCTCACCACCCTAGTTACAGCCATGTTTCATCTACAGTATCTTAGATGTTTTAGATGTAAGCAATGGCGTATCTTACCTCTGTGGAGGAGGGGTGCTGCCGTGATGCCAGGCCTCCCCTCTGCTGCCGCTGCTGCTGTTCCCCGCCACTGCCGCTGGTCCATGCCACTGGTGCCAGTCCCAACCCCCGTCATGGTCGCATGACCAGCACATGCGCAGTAGCCTTTTCAGTACTCCACATGCGCTGGCCCCCAGCCTCTATGGGCTGCTGCATTTGCAGTCCGTAGAAGCATATTTACTGTCCCAGCGCATGCGCAGTATCGTCCTCGATACTGGCCATGTGCAGAACCCGTTTTTATGGGCTGCAGCCTCAGTAGCCCATAGAGACATCCCAAAGGGAGGGAGCCCATCCCAATGGAACTGCCTTGGGTGACTGACAGGTTGGACTTCCAACAGAAAGTCAATGCCAGTCACAGTGAAGCCAGCGAAGTCTCATGGACTGCATCTGGCTTCACACAGGGGGATGGCTTTTATCTGGGGGGCTGCAGCCCATAGTTAAAAACCGCCACTGGACATAAGTTATTACTAACAAATGTTCATTTTACACAAAGTAGATTTAAGTTTGGAAAGAAAAAAGATATTGGGATGAACGCGCAGGCTTTGTGTGCTTGTACGTAGAACAAAGGTCAGGCAGATGACTCTTCAGAGGTAATCACTTGCCAGAATAAAGCTGGGGAATAAATTGCCTTTTCATGAGCAAAAAGCTGACTGTAATTAACTTTTACATCATTTATCTTTCTCCAACAGTGCGGCCAGGGCTTCTCGATGAACGACAATGGACATTGTGGAGGTAAATGTGGCTCAGTGCGCGTGAATGTGACACCCCTGAATTACAGAGGGACATGCCATTAACTAAGCACATTTTCTGCCTGGATTCCCAGAAAGCTACGGTTCGGGATAAAATGCTTCAAAATGGATCTGTTTTCCTTAATTGCACCTTTGAGGACAAATGACAAATCTGCATAAAACATACATTATAATACCATATACATACATTACAATTCCAGGTCACAGGGCTTTGGGCTTGTTTGTATTGTTTCTATTTTTCTGCGAGAATAAATGTCCATAGTTAACAAGACTGCTTAAATGGCCCCCTTATTTCCAGTAGTATATCAGTTTTTTTCTGTTTTATTTAATAGTGCATACTTAAAAATTTACTTTTTAGCTTACACTTAACATTGGAGGCGGCCATTTTGTATTCAGGGTCATTTGAAAACAGAGTTGCACAAAACTCCATTTTGAGAACAGATACATGCTCCGTGGGCACAATGCAACTAGTGGCAGCGGCGTCCCTACCTACAATTGCCCTCATCACATAGACGTAGAGTGTGCGCGGCAAAGCCTCTTGGGGTTATGGTCGTTGCCTTGGGGGGTATGGGCGTGGCCTTGTGCAATGGGGGTGTGTCCTTGCAGCCTTATACCCAGTTTTTGACACAGCCACTTAGATTTGTTGTGACTTTGCATACTGGTGAGGATTTTCCTTTATTTCCATGCATTAAATGCGGCCTGGCCTGTACCGACTCATATGCAATGAATCAGCCCCAGAAATTGCTGCATGAATTATCAATCTAACTCTGATTCACTCCACTCTGTGAGATTGCAGATGGGAAGTAAAAGTGGAGTTGTCAGGGGCAGGGCTTAATTAACCCCACCTCTTTGCACCTTCCCCCTGCTGTGAGGTTTGCATTATAGGCTAGGTCATGAGGATCTGGGGGGGTTGCTGTGGAAGTTAATAACCCTTTGCATAAATGTAAAACTTCTGTATTTAAGCCATTGTTAAATGAGTCGTTGTATTAGTGGTAGTCCCTGTCTCTTTAGCTGCCCCTTGTTTCATTCCAGACACGGATGAGTGCATACAGTTCCCGTTCGTTTGCCCCAGGGAAAAGCCCACCTGTATCAATACCTATGGGGGCTACAAGTGTCGCCCGAACAGGAAATGCAGCCGCGGGTTCGAGCCAAACGAAGACGGCACGGCATGCGTTGGTAAGTGTTGCTAAATGCAAATTATACCTCTGCAATGTTAGTCTGAAACATGATTTTATTTAAAGTCTGTTAAAAATAATTGTCTCAAGCTCACTGCAAACACCATTTCAGAACAACTCAATGGGGAGTATCCTACATATATACAAGTGAAGCGAAACGTGGAACCTTAGAGAGGGAATCATTCTGAGTAATCATTTGACTCTTCCCGTGCTTCCACCAAGGGGTAGTCCTGTGTTGCACTTCTCTAGATAAAAGCTAGGGGGCTGATTTCCCAAACAGTGAAAATACTGGATAAGTGGGCCAGTGGAGAAATTGCCCATGGCAACCTATCATCTTTGATTAGGCCTTAACGGATTAGTTGCTACAGGCAACTAATCCACTGGCACACTTCTCCAATCTTCAATTTCTTGATACATCAACCTTGGCCCTACTGGCTTTGTCACTTGAGCAAGAAGGACAATTTATGATGCAATAACGACTTGTATGGAGGCTTCTCTTACTAATAACACTGTTTCTCTTCTTTCACCCCCCCCCCCCCCCGCTCCATTCTGTTAACATCGCCCACCTCTCATCATTTTCTCTGTAATCAAAACTCCTCCCGTTTTCCTTCTTCATTGCATCATGGTTCCACCGCCACGTTTCTGCCATGCAAGCAGCCCAGGTTGCTTACTTCGGATCCTACCCTTCTTCAGCCTACAGATTACAGCCAACCTTCTTGTACTCTTCAACTATGCTGCTAGGCCCGGTATTGTATCTTCATATATACTCTCTTTGAACGATGCAAGTCACATCAAGGCTTTCTACGCTTGGTTCTATCAACTTATACAGTATGTCAAAGAACTGTCAGCCAATCTACACCCCCGCCCGGGTCTGGGGACTAGGTGGCCTCGCTACAAACATGCCAGAAAGAACTCTGTCTGAAGCTTAGAGTGAATAGTGATATTTTCGTAAAAATCAAGTTGTTTGTTAATATGTCATGCATGTTTTCTGAGAAAACTGAAGAGAAACCCCATCGAGGCTCTTGCTAAAGACACTCCGAAGTATCCAATGTAAATTCATGTTTTATATTTGACTCCTGTTTTTTTATATATGTTGCCCAAAATTATTGGTTAACTCTTTTTTGCTGCAAGAGGAGCCAATAGAGTGGTGCATGGTGGGGGGAAACGGGCGTTCCTGGTTGACTCCTGGTGAACGGATGTAACGTTGGGTCTGTACGGGATTGGCCGCCTGGTCTGTGCTTTGCCTGCTCACAATCCTGGTAAAGGAAGAAGCCTTATCGCATCTATTTTTCTTTATAAATTGTGACGAAAGGAAACGTTTAAAGAGTTCAACTGTTTTGCAGTCTTCCAGTCATCAGTCCGAATAATATGTTACAAATAAACTATACGGTCAATATACGAAGGCTATGAGTAATGCTTTTTATTCCCTTAATACGAATGATGCTACAATGCAACGTTATTGGTTAATATTAAGGATATATATGAGCAACAATATGGTCGTATTAGACAAACTATGCACACTGATGATAATGCTGCAGAAAGCTTGGAGGGTTCACCTGCCGGGGTGCCAAGAATGGGGGGAGTGGTCCCGGGTCCTAAGCCACACCCACTGCTGCACAGCCAGCGGTAGTAAGTAGGGAGAAGTGTCCCCTTTGGAGCCAGTGCCGTCACCTCCCCTGGAGCCACGTCCCTGTGCTGAGGCACTGCAAGTTTATGTTTATTGAGTTGTTTTTAAAGGGGGGTTGGCCACACCCACCCAAGTTTGGCCATGCTGTCCTGTGCCCGGCCTATCAGAGCTCATTAGGGCCCTGGTCAGTTTTCTTTAAGGTGGGGTGTGGCCACACCTACCAAGTTTTGGCCAAACCCTCCAGTGCCCGGGCCCATCAGAGCTCTTGAAGGCCCAGGCCCCATGCTGCTGGCTCCTAAATTCATTTAAATTAGCTTAAATGGTTACTGTAATATTGTTAAATAAGGGTTGGGATCATATGTGACAACAGGAAGGTCGACATCATTAGGTTGACCACTGAAGGTAAAAAGGCCTTAGGTCGACACCCTCTAAAGGTGGACATGGGTTTAGGTCGACAGGATCATTAGGTCGACACAAGCAATAGATGGGGAAGGTGGACATGGGTTTTTCATGTTTTTTTTGTCCTGAATGTCATCACAGTCGACATGGGCACCGTATTGGTGCACTGTGTTCCCTTGCATGGCTCTCTGTGCTCGGCACACTATTTAATCCTCCCTCCATGTCCTAGTGGATGGTAAGGCATAAAATTCAGCCTGTTGGCACATATCAGTTGAAAAAAAAAAAAAAACATTGTCGACCTAATGCTTGTGTCGAGCTTCCAACCCTGTCGACCTTAGCCATGTCGCCCTATTTCAGGTGTCAACCTTCATTGGTTGATCCCATGCATGTTGACCTTCATAGGGTCAAGCTAATGACCATATTCCATGCTCGGGCAGTTCTCTCCTTATTTGCTCCGGTTACCTCCAGATGTTCTACTGTCCTCCCACAGTCCAAAGGCAGATTGCTAGCGCAGGTTAATTGGCTGCTGTCACAAAACATGGACCATAGAACGTGTGTAATTGTATGATAGGGATTTTAGATTGTAAGCTCAAATGGGGCAGGACTGACGAGCGTGGCTATTCTCTGTACAGTCTGCGTATAAGGTGGCTCTGTATAAATAAATGATAATAAACTAATCTATTATGCTTCAATTGTTGCATGACTCCAATGCCAATATAGTTATATCATTAACAGGAAAGTCCTTTATTGTATTGGTGTAGCTGAAAAAGAGGAGGAGCTGCTGTAATATTGGTGTAGCTGAAAAAGAGGAGGAGCTACTATAATATTGGTGTAGCTGAAAAAGAGGAGGAGCTACTGTAATATTGGTGTAGCTGAAAAAGAGGAGGAGCTACTGTAATATTGGTCTAGCTGAAAAAGAGGAGGAGCTACTGTAATATTGGTCTAGCTGAAAAAAAGGAGGAGCTTTTCCTGCTCTATTTAAAGTGATATCAACAACTAACGGTCTCCAGTCACCAATCGTAGCAATACCCCGACCCAGCATCACCGCCAATCCACCAACCCAATTCCCCGAGCCCAACCGAAAATAGTAAAGATTGGGGATTCAGGATCAAACTTGTTTTATATCATTTTGTAAGTAGCTCCATAGTTTAATTGTAGCTTAAGATCTTTTTTGTAGGGTCATTGGGGGGGGGGGGGGGTTGCCTAGGAAAAACCTTGTATTTTGTTGTACTTTGATCTTGCTTCCAGCAGAGCATTGAAAGTGAGTTCATGAATCCTCCATACTGTATACTTAACCATTCGAGTGCCAGTGTTGCTGCGAGAGATGTGCAAAATATCTGCCAAAAAATGCCGAGGCAGAAGTCAAGGAATATGAAGAACTTTAGTTATTGCCGGCAAATGATCCAAAGCAAATTAATTGAGCTGATGTTTTGCACATCTGTCACCGCAACGTTGGCACGCAAAGGTTAATAAGCAATTTATTATATTACATGGAGTGTGCAATAAGTTTCCGATGCACAGAAAGTATTACATTTGCAAGCAAAGTGAACAATTGGGTTGTTTTTTCAAAGTATTCCCTGGAGTGTTCCAAGCAAATTTGCAGACACTAGACCAATCCGAAGCAGGTACTGTATGTCTTCTACATACAAATCCCACCCAACTTGTGCTTGATTTTGGGAACGCAAAGAAATCCCAGGAGACCAGCTCTGGACAGCAGATGACTAAGCTCCTGGATGCATTCATGGGCCAGAAAATCCACCCTTTGTGGTGAAGGTGCATTGTTAGGATGGAAAAAGGCACTACAAGTGTGAGTTTTTGGATGGCGCCTGGAATTGGCTTGTGGAAGGTATTGGTTGGCGATTCAGTCCTCAGTGAGGGTGCGCTGCTGCACCAGTGGTTTGGTAGCTGCATGATCAGTCTTGGCCACCATCTGCTTGGCCACACTGCACTCACATCCGAACTTCTGTGGGTGCGCAACTCCAACTGGGGTCCATTAGAGTGTTCTTGAAGGACTTGGAGGGTGTCTCCTGCTTGGCTGAAAGAATACTTAAAGCCCGCCTTTCTCGGCTGCATCAAGGTCAGCTCTGCACCGTACCTTCCATCCTCATGTTGTACCCATTGAGTGTGCATACACCACCTTTCTACCATAATTAGCTGAACATTGATGGATATTTTTCATTCCACGATGCCGTCTGTGTGTAATGAAAAAAGGAGGTCCTCAACTCAAATAGCATAAACATCTAAACACATCCAACACTAACAAGTCATTAATACATTGATCAACCACCAGACAAGGTGAGTATTTATGTTCTTTACTACACAGATTTATGTATATACTGTATGTGATGCTTTATATTTTGGGTAGTTTTGTTACCTTAGATAGTTTGAATGTAAGTGCCATAGCGTTCTATTCTGTTATTAGTAAAAGCCTATCAAAATAACAGCTTCTGTAATGTACCTTCACTTTGAGCTGTGACAGTTTTTAGCAGACAAACTCTCAACCCAGCCCCCAGTCCCTATCTGATCCTACCTCCTATCTCTGTCTTCACTTCTCTCTCTCTCTCCATATACAGCAAGTTTGAAACAGATCATTGTCCCTGTTTTGACAAAAGGGAGTAATTTGGTCAGTCGAGTGACCTCTAGTGGTCAATGGCAGTATGTCACCTTATAGAGGTGAGGAGGAGTTAGCCTTTTATATACGTACTGTAGATTATTTAACTTTCAGTTGTGGGTTTTATTGAACCTAGGGTAGAACCAGGCTGCTGACATTCTGAACAGCGCCACCAAGTATTTCCCGTACTCCAGATTATCC
The DNA here is from genome assembly GCF_055691185.1 of Crinia signifera. Taxonomy (NCBI): domain Eukaryota; kingdom Metazoa; phylum Chordata; class Amphibia; order Anura; family Myobatrachidae; genus Crinia; species Crinia signifera. Next base: position 270,134,687 of record NC_139222.1, read on the forward strand.
TGATGAAGGTACTGGACATGCTGACTTCTTCATGTGCAGTGCTGCTTATATACCGTTCTGATCCTTGACATTTCACAAAATCTATAGTCAGAGATTACCATTCCCAACCAGACAGATTGTGTGTACTCTACCTACTGTATTTACTGCACATTGGGAATACTATTGCACACTTGGCGACGCTCCCCAGATCCCGACAAACTAGTTTGCTGTCTAAAGAAGCCAAATGGTAGAGCCATCCCTGAGTATACAGCTCTCTGCCCATGGTGCCTGATTCAGACACACTCGCTAACCAGCATTCACTTAGAGGGGGCGCATCCACCTGCCCCATCTGGACTGAACAGCTCGACGAGGGGTCTGATCATGCGCAAATATGACCCCCCACCATCGGTACGATGCCGAATTCGGCTCCTTCCGATCAATCTTGAATTAGGCCAATGTACAGTAGTCTTTAATATCAGTACAGTCATTCCTGGAGGTGTTGGGTATAAATGAGATTATTTGTATTTGTTGTATATGGGCTCATGTGAATACTGTATTTTCTACATGTACTGTAGATACGATTTTGCTAAGTATATTTTAAATTACGCTCCATTATCTGAGTCAGTTTGTAACTCATTCTAAATCTAGCAATGAAATTAGTAGGGCCTTTTTTCACCCCTCGCCAAACAAATTGTGCTATTAATCTCTCTAAAAGCATTCATTGTCAGCTATCACTGGTGTGTTCTGGATGCTCTCCAACTATGGAGTCTTAACTAAATCAATTGGACACTTAATGCTGCCAAAACAAAATGTTTCTGGTATGACCCATTCTTATGGGCTTGCACGGAACACACAGATATGTGGAAAGGACGCCGCGTTTCGTTCACCCCCCTCTTCGTATAAACACTAAATGCAGACAGCTTGTAATGTATTATTGCTATGCTAGAACTCTAAGTGAGAGTTGGAAACGTAGATATAAACACTCAGCAGAGTGGTACGGGAGGCATATTGTAATGGAACACAATCAGATCTTGTTCTCAGCTTGCCTTTTATTCTGTGAAAAAAATAAAACAGACATAGTGCGGGGGGTTATTAGCTTACAATAATACCATTATACTCAACTTAGCTATTCACAGAAATAAATACTTCTGGCTTGGTGGATACAGGCGATGTGATAGTTCCAGACTTTGGGCAGTTGGTGGATACAGGCGATGTGATAGTTCCAGACTTTGGGCAGTTGGTGGATACAGACAATGTGATAGTTCCTGGCTGTGGTCTGTTACTGGATACAGGAAATGTCATAATTAATGGCTCTAGGCAGTTGGTGGATACAGGATCTGTGATAGTTCCTGACTCTGGGCAGTTGGTGGATACAGGCGATGTGATAGTTTCTGGCTGTGGGCTGTTGGTGCTTACAAGTACTATGATATTTCCTAGATCTGGACTTTTTATAGATGCAGGCTCTGTGGGCAGGTGGTGGATACAAGCTGTGGGCAGGTGGTGGATACAGGAGATGTGATAGTTCCTGGCTGTGGGCAGTTGGTGGAGATAGGCAATGTTATAGTTCCTGGCTCTGAGCAGTTGGAGGATACAAGCGACATGATAGTTCCAAGCTGTAGGCAGTTGATGGATACAGGTGATGTGATAGTTCCTGGCTCTGGGAAGTTGGTGGATATGGGCAATGTGATAGTTCCTGGCTGTGGGCTTTAGGTGGATATAGGATCTGTGATAGTTCGTGGCTTTGAGCAGTTGGTGGATACAGGCGATGTGATAGTTCCTGGCTGTGGGCTTTTGGTGGATATAGGATCTGTGATAGTTTGTGGCTTTGAGCAGTTGGTGGATACAGGCAATGTGATAGTTCATGGCTATTGACTGTTACTGGATACAGAAGATGTGATAGTTCCTGACTTTGGGCAGTTGGTGGATACAGGCAATGTGATAGTTCATGGCTGTGGGCTGTTGGTGGTTACAGAATCTGTGATAGTTTCTGGCTTTGGGCAGTTGATGGATACAGGCAATGGGGTAGTTTCTGGCTGTGGGAAGTTGGTGGATACAGGTGATGTGATAGTTCTTGGCTCTGGGCAGTTTGTGGATACAGGCGATGGGGTAGTTTCTGGCTGTGGGCAGTTGGTGGATACAGGCGATGTGATAGTTCCTGGCTCTGGGCAGTTGGTGGATACAGGGGATGTGATAGTTCCTGGCTCTGGGCAGTTGGTGGATACAGGCGATGTGTTATTTTCTGGCTATTGGCTGTTACTGGATACAGGCAATTGGATAGTTCCTGGCTGTGGACTGTTACTGGATATAGGCAGTGGTAGTTCCTTTCACCAGGTACTTGGTGCTTACACGCATTATATTGCATTCTGACAACCTTTATATCTGGCACCCATTACATGGTGATTACAGTTTCATTGTTGGATTTGGTGCTTAAAGGATCTGTGCTACGTATTGTCGAGAGCCATCAGTGGGCTTGGGTGATACAAAAGGGTCATGGCCAAAACTAGGAGGCAGGGTTGTTCCCCTTTCAAAAGAAACAAATACTATGAGTATAACCATAAACTGAGGCATGTGTTCCTCTAAACAGCTGACCTGGGCTAGATTCTGGGTAATTGGTGGGTACAGGCATTGTGCTAGGTCCTATATTCATCCAGTTGATGATTACAGGCACTGTGCTAGGTCCTATATCCATCCAGTTGGTGCTTACGGGAATTGTGCTAGGTCCTATATTCATCCAGTTGGTGATTACAGGCACTGTGCTAGGTCCTTTCTCCAGCCAGTTGGTGGTTACAGGCACTGTGCTAGGTCCTATATCCAGCCAGTTGGTGGTTACAGGCATTGTGCTAGGTCCTATATCCATCCAGTTGGTGGTTGCAGGCACTGTGCTAGGTCCTATATCCATCCAGTTGGTGGGTACAGGCATAGTGCTAGGTCCTATATCCATCCAGTTGGTGGTTGCAGGCACTGTGCTAGGTCCTATATCCAACCAGTTGATGGTTACAGGCACTGTGCTAGGTCCTATATCCATCCAGTTGGTGGATACAGGCATTGTGCTAGGTCCTATATCCAACGAGTTCGTGGTTACAGGCACTGTGCTAGATCCTATATTCAGCCAGTTGGTGGTTACAGGCACTGTGCTAGGTCATATATCAGCCAGTTGGTGATTACAGGAATTGTGCTAGATCCTATATCCAGCCAGTTGGTGGTTACAGGCACTGTGCTAGGTCATATATCAGCCAGTTGGTGATTACAGGCACTGTGCTAGGTCCTTTCTCCAGCCAGTTGGTGGTTACAGGCACTGTGCTAGGTCCTATATCCAGCCAGTTGGTGGTTACAGGGACTGTGATATGTCCTATATCCATCCAGTTGGTGGGTACAGGCATTGTGCTAGGTCCTATATCCATCCAGTTGGTGGTTGCAGGCACTGTGCTAGGTCCTATATCCAGCCAGTTGGCGGTTACAGGCACTGTGCTAGATCCTATATCCATCCAGTTTGTGGTTACAGGCACTGTGCTAGGTCCTATATCCAGCCAGTTGGTGATTACAGGAATTATGCTACAGTAGGTCCTATATTCATCCAGTTGGTGGTTACAGGCACTGTGCTAGGTCCTATATCCAACCAGTTGGTGGTTACAGGCACTGTGCTAGGTCCTATATCCAGCCAGTTGGTGGTTACAGGCACTGTGCTAGGTCCTATATCCAGCCAGTTGGTGGTTACAGGCACTGTGCTAGGTCCTATATCCAGCCAGTTGGCGGTTACAGGCACTGTGCTAGATCCTATATCCATCCAGTTTGTGGTTACAGGCACTGTGCTAGGTCCTATATCCAGCCAGTTGGTGATTACAGGAATTATGCTACAGTAGGTCCTATATTCATCCAGTTGGTGGTTACAGGCACTGTGCTAGGTCCTATATCCAACCAGTTGGTGGTTACAGGCACTGTGCTAGGTCCTATATCCAGCCAGTTGGTGGTTACAGGCACTGTGCTGGGTCATATATCCAGCCAGTTGGTGATTACAGGAATTGTGCTAGGTCCTATATCCATCCAGTTGGTGGTTACAGGGACTGTGCTAGGTCCTATATCCAGCCAGTTGGCGGTTACAGGCACTGTACTAGGTCCTATATCCAGCCAGTTGGTGGTTAGAGGCACTGTGCTAGGTCCTATATCCAACCAGTTGGTGGTTACAGGCACTGTGCTATGTCCTATATCCAGGCAGTTGGTGGTTACAGGCACTGTGCTAGGTCATATATCCATCCAGTTGGCGGTTACAGGCACTGTGCTAGGTCCTATATCCATCCAGTTGACGGTTACAGGCACTGTGCTAGGTCCTATATCCATCCAGTTGGTGGTTACAGGCAGTGTGCTAGGTCCTATATCCAGCCAGTTGGTGGTTACAGGCACTGTGCTAGGTCCTATATCCATCCAGTTGGTGGTTACAGGTACTGTGCTAGGTCCTATATCCAGCCAGTTGGTGGTTACAGGGACTGTGATATGTCCTATATCCAACCAGTTGGGGGTTATAGGCATTGTGCTAGGTCCTATATCCAGCCAGTTGGTGGTTACAGGCACTGTTCTAGGTCCTATCTACAGGCAGTTGGTGGTTACAGGCACTGTGCTAGGTCCTATATCCATCCAGTTGGCGGTTACAGGCACTGTGCTAGGTCCTATATCCATCCAGTTGGCGGTTACAGGCACTGTGCTAGGTCCTATATCCATCCAGTTGTTGGTTACAGGCAGTGTGCTAGGTCCTATATCCAGCCAGTTGGTGGTTACAGGCACTGTGCTAGGTCCTATATCCATCCACTTGGTGGTTACAGGTACTGTGCTAGGTCCTATATCCAGCCAGTTGGTGGTTACAGGTACTGTGCTAGGTCCTATATCCAGCCAGTTGGTGGTTACAGGGACTGTGATATGTCCTATATCCAACCAGTTGGGGGTTATAGGCATTGTGCTAGGTCCTATATCCATCCAGTTGGTGGTTACAGGCAGTGTGCTAGGTCCTATATCCAGCCAGTTGGTGGTTACAGCCAGTGTGCTAGGTCCTATATCCAGCCAGTTGGTGGTTACAGGCACTGTGCTAGGTCCTATATCCATCCAGTTGGTGGTTACAGGTACTGTGCTAGGTCCTATATCCAGCCAGTTGGTGGTTTCAGGGACTGTGATATGTCCTATATCCAACCAGTTGGGGGTTATAGGCATTGTGCTAGGTCCTATATCCAGCCAGTTGGTGGTTACAGGCACTGTTCTAGGTCCTATCTACAGGCAGTTGGTGGTTACAGGCACTGTGCTAGGTCCTATATCCAGCCAGTTGGTGGTTACAGGCACTGTGCTAGGTCATATATCTATCCAGTTGGCGGTTACAGGCACTGTGCTAGGTCCTATATTCATCCAGTTGGCGGTTACAGGCACTGTGCTAGGTCCTATATCCATCCAGTTGGTGGTTACAGGCACTGTGCTAGGTCCTATATCCAGCCAGTTGGTGGTTACAGGCACTGTGCTAGGTCCTATATCCATCCAGTTGGTGGTTACAGGCACTGTGCTAGGTCCTATATCCATCCACTTGGTGGTTACAGGTGCTGTGCTAGGTCCTATATCCAGCCAGTTGGTGGTTAAAGGGACTGTGATATGTCCTATATCCAGCCAGTTGGTGGTTATAGGCACTGTGCTAGGTCCTATATCCAGCCAGTTGGTGGTTACAGGCACTGTGCTAGGTCCTATATCCATCCAGTTGGTGGTTACAGGCACTGTGCTAGGTCCTGTATCCAGCCAGAAGGTGGTTACAGGGACTGTGTTAGGTCCTATATCCATCCAGTTGGTGGTTACAGGCACTGTGCTAGGTCATATATCCAGCCAGTTGGTGGTTACAGGGACTGTGTTAGGTCCTATATCCAGCCAGTTGGTGGTTACAGGGACTGTGCTAGGTCCTATCTCCAGCCAGTTCACAATTACAACTCTTCTGTATGGTGGAGATGGGGTCAGGTGCTTCAGTGCAAGAATGTATCTCAGTACAGATCCATGCCCTCAATTCATTTGTGTGGCACCCACTGGTTCCTTACTCTACAGAGGGCACAAGCAATGTGATGCTGCCCACACTGTGATATGTCCTATATCCAACCAGTTGGGGGTTATAGGCATTGTGCTAGGTCCTATATCCATCCAGTTGGTGGTTACTGGCAGTGTGCTAGGTCCTATATCCAGCCAGTTGGTGGTTACAGCCAGTGTGCTAGGTCCTATATCCAGCCAGTTGGTGGTTACAGGCACTGTGCTAGGTCCTATATCCATCCAGTTGGTGGTTACAGGTACTGTGCTAGGTCCTATATCCAGCCAGTTGGTGGTTTCAGGGACTGTGATATGTCCTATATCCAACCAGTTGGGGGTTATAGGCATTGTGCTAGGTCCTATATCCAGCCAGTTGGTGGTTACAGGCACTGTTCTAGGTCCTATCTACAGGCAGTTGGTGGTTACAGGCACTGTGCTAGGTCCTATATCCAGCCAGTTGGTGGTTACAGGCACTGTGCTAGGTCATATATCTATCCAGTTGGCGGTTACAGGCACTGTGCTAGGTCCTATATTCATCCAGTTGGCGGTTACAGGCACTGTGCTAGGTCCTATATCCATCCAGTTGGTGGTTACAGGCACTGTGCTAGGTCCTATATCCAGCCAGTTGGTGGTTACAGGCACTGTGCTAGGTCCTATATCCAGCCAGTTGGTGGTTACAGGCACTGTGCTAGGTCCTATATCCATCCACTTGGTGGTTACAGGTGCTGTGCTAGGTCCTATATCCAGCCAGTTGGTGGTTAAAGGGACTGTGATATGTCCTATATCCAGCCAGTTGGTGGTTATAGGCACTGTGCTAGGTCCTATATCCAGCCAGTTGGTGGTTACAGGCACTGTGCTAGGTCCTATATCCATCCAGTTGGTGGTTACAGGCACTGTGCTAGGTCCTGTATCCAGCCAGAAGGTGGTTACAGGGACTGTGTTAGGTCCTATATCCATCCAGTTGGTGGTTACAGGCACTGTGCTAGGTCATATATCCAGCCAGTTGGTGGTTACAGGGACTGTGTTAGGTCCTATATCCAGCCAGTTGGTGGTTACAGGGACTGTGCTAGGTCCTATCTCCAGCCAGTTCACAATTACAACTCTTCTGTATGGTGGAGATGGGGTCAGGTGCTTCAGTGCAAGAATGTATCTCAGTACAGATCCATGCCCTCAATTCATTTGTGTGGCACCCACTGGTTCCTTACTCTACAGAGGGCACAAGCAATGTGATGCTGCCCACACTGTGATATGTCCTATATCCAACCAGTTGGGGGTTATAGGCATTGTGCTAGGTCCTATATCCATCCAGTTGGTGGTTACTGGCAGTGTGCTAGGTCCTATATCCATCCAGTTGGTGGTTACAGGCAGTGTGCTAGGTCCTATATCCAGCCAGTTGGTGGTTACAGGCACTGTGCTAGGTCCTATATCCAGCCAGTTGGTGGTTACAGGCACTGTGCTAGGTCCTATATCCAGCCAGTTGGTGGTTACAGGCAGTGTGCTAGGTCCTATATCCATCCAGTTGGTGGTTACAGGCAGTGTGCTAGGTCCTATATCCATCCAGTTGGTGGTTACAGGCACTGTGCTAGGTCCTATATCCAGCCAGTTGGTGGTTACAGGCACTGTGCTAGGTCCTATATCCAGCCAGTTGGTGGTTACAGGGACTGTGATATGTCCTATATCCAACCAGTTGGGGGTTATAGGCATTGTGCTAGGTCCTATATCCAGCCAGTTGGTGGTTACAGGTTCTGTTCTAGGTCCTATCTACAGGCAGTTGGTGGTTACAGGCACTGTGCTAGGTCCTATATCCAGCCAGTTGGTGGTTACAGGCACTGTGCTAGGTCATATATCCATCCAGTTGGCGGTTACAGGCACTGTGCTAGGTCCTATATTCATCCAGTTGGCGGTTACAGGCACTGTGCTAGGTCCTATATCCATTCAGTTGGTGGTTACAGGCAGTGTGCTAGGTCCTATATCCATCCACTTGGTGGTTACAGGTACTGTGCTAGGTCCTATATCCAGCCAGTTGGTGGTTATAGGCACTGTGCTAGGTCCTATATCCAGCCAGTTGGTGGTTACAGGCACTGTGCTAGGTCCTATATCCATCCAGTTGGTGGTTACAGGCACTGTGCTAGGTCCTATATCCAGCCATTTGGTGGTTACAGGGACGGTGCTAGGTCCTATCTCCATCCAGTTGGTGGTTACAGGCACTGTGCTAGGTCATATATCCAGCCAGTTGGTGGTTACAGGGACTGTGTTAGGTCCTATATCCAGCCAGTTGGTGGTTACAGGCACTGTGCTAGGTCCTATATCCAGCCAGTTGGTGGTTACAGGCACTGTGCTAGGTCATATATCCAGCCAGTTGGTGGTTACAGGGACTGTGTTAGGTCCTATATCCAGCCAGTTGGTGGTTACAGGCACTGTGCTAGGTCCTATATCCAGCCAGTTGGTGGTTACAGGCACTGTGCTAGGTCCTATATCCAGCCAGTTGGTGGTTACAGGGACTGTGTTAGGTCCTATATCCAGCCAGTTGGTGGTTACAGGGACTGTGCTAGGTCCTATATCCAGCCAGTTCACAATTACAACTCTTCTGTATGGTGGAGATGGGGTCAGGTGCTTCAGTGCAAGAATGTATCTCAGTACAGATCCATGCCCTCAATTCATTTGTGTGGCACCCACTGGTTCCTTACTCTACAGAGGGCACAAGCAATGTGATGCTGCCCACACTGCTTCCTGCATATAAATATACTTTGGAGGTATTATTATAATTCCTTTTTGTGGTGTGTATATATATATATATATATATATATATATATATATATATATATATAAATATTGCTACTAATATAGATTATAATGACAGTACTGTATGTTGCTATTAATGAACATTCTTTGTTGCCACTTAGATATAGATGAATGTGTTCTTGGTATCCATCAATGTCACATGCAATGTGTCAATTCGGAGGGGTCCTACACGTGCCAGTGTCCACCAGGGTTCCGCTTCACATCGACTTCTTACAGTGAATGTATTGGTGAGTAACTTCTGAGTATTTCATATAACAATTCATAGGGGAAGGGGGTGTGGAGGGTTGGAGTACAGGGTATGGTTTTAGTCTAGCCTCTGTTCTACTCCCGGCTTCCCACCTACCGACCATGGCGGCTCTGTCTCACTGGGCTATATATTATTCCAACACAGATTGGAACAATATATTTGCCATATCGCTCAGTGCGCACCACCAGCGATATTGTCCCATCTAATAGGCTCCACGTAAGATGGGCCATCCCTGATGACAATGGCTCACAGGTAAATGCAGCGGGCAAAGATATATCACGTGACCGTACAACAGATGGGCAGTGTGTTCAGCCGTGCGATTTATCGGTTCTTGGGACGGGAGGAAGACCCATTGTCCTGAATAACCCCTTAGGGGGTTATTGAGGAAGACCCATTGTCCTGAATAACCCTTTAGGGGGTTATTCAGACCTGAATCCGCAGGCCGGGTGGTAATCGATAGACTGCGCGTGCATATGGATTGTAGTTCGCAAGGACATCCTGCGATAAAATCCAGCATTTTTTTTTTAAATGTCTTAAGATTAAAAGTATAGATGTTTCCCATAGCAACCAATGAGATATTGGCAATAATTTCTCTACTGCATTCTCATTCCTCTCAACTGTTCTGATTTTTATGCGACAGTCCCATTTTTTTTTTTTTGGGGGGGGGGGGGGTATTGTTCCAACCACGGTGGGGGTCAGTTGGAAGTCCTGGTGTCACTGTTCTTTGCACACCATCTATTCCCTAGAGACAGAAGAACAGGGGCATGGCCAGCAGCTCACAGAGCACTGGTCATGCCTCCACACTGACAAAACAAGGCCATGGCTCATGGCCGTGGCATTGCCGTGCAGCCAGACCCCTTGTGACACGGTCACGTTCAGGGCCGTCTTAACAGCAGTGTGGGCCCCTGGGCAAAGCAATGCACTGGGGCCCTTACCCATTCTCCCCTTCTAGGAGTGGGGTGTGCTATCAGCAGCACCTTTAATGTCCCACGGGTGGCAGGGGGTGCTCTATCTTCCATTCAACATGTAGGACCTGGAGCAGTAACTTCTGCTAATTACTCCTTTACTGCACAGGTGGTGGGAGGGAGAACACTAACGTGTGGAAGGGGGTACTGAGCTGAATGAAGGGTCCCTTGTAAATGACTTCCAGGGAGGTAGGGGGTATTTTATACGCAGGGGAGGGTTGGATAATGGAGTGGGCTTAATATTTCTGGTGGAAGGGCAGCTTGTTTGACTGCAGATATCACCATTATCTGGAAATAGATTTCTTAGCCTTCAATAGCATAAAAACCTAGAGTCCCAACTTTCAGGAGGTGCTGGGAACTTGGGGATCAGAGATCAGGAGCCAGAGCAATCCATTGACAAAAATATAAATCTGTACCCAGATGTTTGGAGCTGGAGCAGGGACTGGCTGCTGGGAGGCTGATATCTCTGGTTCTGGGCATGATAGAGACAAGCCGCTAGTGTTAACAGAAGGGGGAGAGTCCCAGCTTTTGGAATAATTCAGAAAAACTCTAAGTCAGAGAGAACCTGAGATATATGATTGGGAATTGCAATTAACAGATCGGGTGTGAACTGCTGCTTTGAAGTTGGATATCTCCAGGTCCCCAGGGCCGATTTGCAAAATTCTGGTATCCCTGAAAAAAGGGGATCCTCAGCTATCAGCATAGGGCCCTTATACACCTGGGGCCCCTGGGCAAGTGCCCATTAAGCCCATACGAAAAGACGGCCCTGGTCACGTTCCCCCTTTTGAGAAATGTTGGGAGGTATGCATTGTAGAAAATAATCACATCATTTGCTATGGGAAACCCCACCGCTTGTCTGCTTTAGAAGCTGTAGTCATGCTGTCTCCAGTAGAACATTACTGTACCATCTATCACACAATTTGCCTGGGGAGTTATGCTGTGCATCAGTGAAGATGTCCCACCAAAAATGGCTGCCACCTTGGAGCAGACAAATGCTAGAGGTCTTACATTAACAGATGGATAGATGCAGGAGGTCCTACTGGGAAGCGTACATTACATATACAGATTCTGGGTAGTGATATACATATATATATATATTGCCTCTCTGGAATAAATATTGCCCTGGCAATGAGCATGTACACCCCTGGCAATGGGCATGTAACTCCTTGGCTACGAGTATGTAACCCTTGGCAACTAGCATTTAAATTAAAATATAATCAATGAATGGGGACGGGGTGGTAGAGGGGCGCAAGATTTCTAGTTCCGCCACTGGCACCAGCTCCAGTCTCTGCTGTGCCAGTGCTATGTAGAAGAAGGAGACAGAAGACCAAGGTTATACTTTATGAAATGAATGTGAAGTTGCAATAAGCCGGGAGTCAGTGGGTCAGATAATATATTAATCTAGCACTTCATTATCAGCCTTCCAGTGTCAGCTTTCTCATCAGTAGCTATAAATGGGAATATATCTTTGCTGTGTTCTCATCATGGTTCTATGCATTTGGAATAAGTAATTCACTATTAAGGGAAGTAAAATGAATAATAGATCTCTAAATATATATTTTTACCTTGCTGATTGCATGAAGCCCGGGCAGCATCTCCGCCTAATGATGACAGAGCAGCACCCATAAAACAGAAGTGCCCTCTCCGGCCTCAGCAGTACATTTCTAATAACCTTTTGCAACGTTCATATATTACCGGTATATGCTGAAGGTATAGCGAATAATGGGGGTAATTCTGGTTGATCCTCAAGGCTGTGAATTCGCTGCCTTGCAAGTCCACCAAACCCCGCCTTTGCGAATGGTGGCCTGGCTTCCACCCATTCGCAAGGGCGATTCCCTCGCAGTGCCTGCGAATTGGATGTTACACAGTAATGGATCCCACTACACTAGTGGGATCCATCAAATGATGTCGAAGGTGCACGCATATAACAGTGGCTGTCAAGTCACTTAAATATGCATGGCCGCTCCGGAGGAAGTGGGCGGGCAGCTGACATGGGAAACGCCCATGAAACGCTAAGCATTTCCATATGCAAATGGCCTGGGCCCGTCGCCCCACGCCCGCACACTTGCGCCTGGCGAACACGCTGTTTGCCGTGGCCGCACGCACCTGGCGTATGAAAATGCACAGAAATGGCCCTGCACATACACCCACCAACGGAGCCCCTGCAAATATTCTGGTCCCTGCAAGCGGACCAGAATAAGGGCCGATTAAGTGTTACTTGCCAACAGTTCACGTTATTCCAGGTCTCCACACAGAATCGCAAGTGAAGTAATTATCTCCACCTGTGGATCTTTGAAAAATGTGCCAGTGAGTAATGACTGCACCTGTGCACCTGCTGGGTGACCTGGAAAACGGGGTCCTTGAGGACCGAGGTTGAGAACCACTGGTGTAAATGATGTGGGACAGATATGGTCAGGTGTAAATATGGATAATATATAGTGAGGTGTAAAATATGTAGGACAGGTAGGTGGAGGTGTAAAATATGTGGGACAGGTAGGTGGAGGTGGGGGTGTAAATGATGTGGGACAGGTAGGTGGAGGTGTAAAATATGTGGGACAGGTAGGTGGAGGTGTAAAATATGTGGGACAGGTAGGTGGAGGTGTAAAATATGTGGGACAGGTAGGTGGAGGTGTAAATGATGTGGGACAGGTAGGTGGAGGTGGGGGTGTAAATGATGTGGAACAGGTATGGTCAGGTGTAAATGATGTGGGACAGGTATGGTCAGGTGTAAATGATGTGGGACAGGTATGGTCAGGTGTAAATTATGTGGGACAGGTAAGTGGAGGTGTTAATGATGTAGGACAGGTAGGTGGAGTTGTAAATGATGTAGGACAGGTAGGTGGAGGTGCAAATGTGTGGGAGGACAGGTAGGTGAATGTGTAAATGATTTTCTTGGGGTGGGTCCTGCGCACTGGGGTGGCGCGGTGCTAGCTGCTGCACTTGTCCGGTGACCGATCCGGATAGTTTGGCAAATGGTTTTCTTTCTGGTAGTGCTGCGCTTTGCTCCTTGTGGTTTGTGTGGGTGGAAATGAATGGATGATTGCTGAGTGGTTTATGCAAAATGCGTTTTATTTGAACAAGGTGCAGGTTTATACAAGGTGCATACAATGTGAGTACAAAGTATCGGTAGCCCTGTTACATAACGTGCAGTTGTAATTATATAATAAAAAAAAAGGGGGTTTTGTTTTTTTAAAAATACAATGATGCGTTATAGATGCGAGAGTGGCAGTGGTGACCGTTGTTTTGTGTCACCTGATGGTGGGACAGGTAGCGGCGTCCCGCTTTCCTGTTCCCTGGGTGTCCTCGATATCCTTAAATCGGTGGTGGTGGGTGGCAAAAAAGTTCCTGAGTCCTTGGATGCCCAGGTATGCCTTAGTCGGTGGGGGTAAGGTTGTGGTGGGGGTACTGCCAGAGGGGAGCCGGCGATGTTCTTAGGTCTCCTTGTGTGTTCTCCTGACAGTTGTTTTCTGGTCAGTGCTTGCAGGTGATCGGAGCGCTCGGGCAGGGAGGTTCGTTATGGCCGGTCTGGACTCACCGTGCGTAGCTTCCCCGCGGGTGGGTCTCCCCGTTGAAGGCTGGATTTTGTCCTGCCTTCCCCGGTGTAACCCGCCGTGGGTACCGCTGACGTGGTGTGTCTGGCGGGGGTCGCGGGCGGGTGATGCTTTTGATCGCAGCCCGCCGCCCGTAGTTTCCCGCCGACGGACCTGTCAATACTCACCTTCCCTGGATCCGTCTTCTGGTTCGGCGTGCGTGGCTTGCTGCGTGCCGGACCGGTGGGCGTCTCGCTTGCTGGCTTGTCTGTGCTGTACGCTGCGGTGTTCCTTCTGCTGTGCCGGTGGGATTGCACAGTGCAGTTGCGTAGCGGTCTGTGATGGCAGATGGCGGAGGTGCTGGGGATATCGGGGATGCCTCTCCTGGTTGCTGTCAGTCTCGTGGGTGATTGTCGCTGTGTATCCTCCAACGCGTTTCGGCCTACTGGCCTTCTTCTTGGAAGAAGAAGGCCAGTAGGCCGAAACGCGTTGGAGGATACACAGCGACAATCACCCACGAGACTGACAGCAACCAGGAGAGGCATCCCCGATATCCCCAGCACCTCCGCCATCTGCCATCACAGACCGCTACGCAACTGCACTGTGCAATCCCACCGGCACAGCAGAAGGAACACCGCAGCGTACAGCACAGACAAGCCAGCAAGCGAGACGCCCACCGGTCCGGCACGCAGCAAGCCACGCACGCCGAACCAGAAGACGGATCCAGGGAAGGTGAGTATTGACAGGTCCGTCGGCGGGAAACTACGGGCGGCGGGCTGCGATCAAAAGCATCACCCGCCCGCGACCCCCGCCAGACACACCACGTCAGCGGTACCCACGGCGGGTTACACCGGGGAAGGCAGGACAAAATCCAGCCTTCAACGGGGAGACCCACCCGCGGGGAAGCTACGCACGGTGAGTCCAGACCGGCCATAACGAACCTCCCTGCCCGAGCGCTCCGATCACCTGCAAGCACTGACCAGAAAACAACTGTCAGGAGAACACACAAGGAGACCTAAGAACATCGCCGGCTCCCCTCTGGCAGTACCCCCACCACAACCTTACCCCCACCGACTAAGGCATACCTGGGCATCCAAGGACTCAGGAACTTTTTTGCCACCCACCACCACCGATTTAAGGATATCGAGGACACCCAGGGAACAGGAAAGCGGGACGCCGCTACCTGTCCCACCATCAGGTGACACAAAACAACGGTCACCACTGCCACTCTCGCATCTATAACGCATCATTGTATTTTTAAAAAAACAAAACCCCCTTTTTTTTTATTATATAATTACAACTGCACGTTATGTAACAGGGCTACCGATACTTTGTACTCACATTGTATGCACCTTGTATAAACCTGCACCTTGTTCAAATAAAACGCATTTTGCATAAACCACTCAGCAATCATCCATTCATTTCCACCCACACAAACCACAAGGAGCAAAGCGCAGCACTACCAGAAAGAAAACCGAATGTGTAAATGATGTGGGACAGGTAGGTGGAGGTGTGAATGATGTGGGACAGGTAGGTGGAGGTGTGAATGATGTGGAAGAGGTAAGTGGAAGTGTAAATGATGTGGGACAGGTAGGTGGAGGTGTAGATGATGTAGGACAGGTAGGTGGAGGTGTAAATGATGTGGGACAGGTAGGTGGAGGTGTAGATGATGTAGGACAGGTAGGTGGAGGTGTAAATGATGTGGGACAGGTAGGTGGAGGTGTATATGATGTGGGACAGGTAGGTGGAGGTGTAAATGATGTGGGACAGGTAGGTGGTGGTGTAAATGACGTGGGACAGGTAGGTGGAGGTGTAAATGATGTGGGACAGGTAGGTGGAGGTGTAAATGACGTGGGACAGGTTGGTGGAGGTATAAATGATGTGGGACAGGTAGGTGGAGGTATAAATGACGTGGGACAGGTTGGTGGAGGTATAAATGATGTGGGACAGGTAGGTGGAGGTGTAAATGACGTGGGACAGGTTGGTGGAGGTGTAAATGATGTGGGACAGGTAGGTGGAGGTATAAATGACGTGGGACAGGTTAGGTGGAGGTGTAAATGATGTGGGACAGGTAGGTGGAGGTGTAAATGATGTGGGACAGGTTAGGTGGAGGTGTTAATGATGTGGGACAGGTAGGTGGAGGTGTAAATGATGTGGGACAGGTAGGTGGAGGTGTAAATGATGTGGGACAGGTAGTTGGAGGTATAAATGATGTGGGACAGGTTGGTGGAGTTGTAAATTATGTAGGACAGGTAGGTGAAGATGTTAATGATCTTGGAGAGGTATGTGGAGGTACAGTGCTTAAATGATGAGAATAGGTGAATCAATTAAAATATAATTTAAATAAGACAAATAATAAACTTATGGCCCAATAACTTAATACAGAAATAAAATTAAAGGTTAAAAACAGCATCAGAATTTGCCAGATTTTCGAGGAAAATACGCCGTGCGGACTCCATCATTAATCAGGACTGATGCTATTGTGGACAGCGTAGGTTATATTCCAACCCCACTGTGGGTCGCTTACAAATTCTTACAATCTGGAAAATTCTGATGCTGTTTTTAACCTTTCATTTTATTTCTGTATTAAGTTATTGGGCCATAAGATTATTATTTGTCTTATTAAAATGATATTTTAATTGATTCACCTATTCTCATCATTTAAGTGCTGCAACCTGTTTTTGTCTTTTCCATTTGTTATCCGGAGACTGACCATCCCCCATTTAGCAGCTGCTTTTAAGGTGGCAATTCATGACTCAAGCGCTCTTTGGTTCTTATACCTAGTATTAAGAATTGTTGTTTCCAGTATGTGGAGGTACAGGCGTGTGGGGTGTAAAATGATTATCCAACTTTTTAACATTTAAAATGACTTTTTATTTTCTATATTTAAAAATTTTGGAAAGACTTTTATGCAGGAATCATTAAACACTAGCCTCCAATAACTCGTCACTGATTGCATTGACCCATTCACAATGTTGACCGTATGTTGTCCTCTATGTAAGACATGTAGTCATTGTTGTTCTATGGATAATGCAACTTAATTTATTCTTTTTTCTTTTGTTCTAGACATAGATGAGTGTGATGAACCAAACGCCCCGTGCGATCACATTTGCCATAATGGCGTCGGATCCTATCACTGCCATTGTCAGCAGGGATTTTACCTTGCGCAGGACGGCAAGCGTTGCCTCAGATTAGCATAACTTGTTGTCATATGTCTTAGTACATCTCCAGCTATTGCAGCCTGTTATCTTTGCCCTGCTTTGTTTGTATACAGACCACTGCTACAGATGAGCTATTATAAAATAAACGATTTCTGGTACCTTGGTATTTATTCATGTCCAAGACGCTTTGTGTTCATCCCCAGTTCCGTGCTACAGAATCTCTGGTCTCACCAGCTCCACAGAACCCCTGCACAACCGTTAATTTGGAATTGCTATAAATCATCTATAAATAATGATTTAATTCGAGCTTTGTGTGTTTAACAACTGTTGTGTCCTCAATTAGCTACACTACGTTCTCAAACTCGGTCCTCAGGGCCACACACAATACATGTTTTACTGTAAAAATACTGTAAAAGTAAAATAATTAGCTCCACCTGTGGATAAAATGTGTCAGTGAGTAATAAATACACCTGTGCACAAGCCGGGTGACCTGTGTATTGTCTTGAGGACCAAGTTTGGGAACCTGTAACCGTGTTGACTTTTAGCCTAGGGTAAACTGTTTGTCTTCTATGTATATGTGTGTTAGATAGCTCTATATCTGTGTTATAAAGAATGTATCTGTGTATCTTTGTAGGGGCCATTGTTCCTACATAGACTAGTAGCTATAGTGTGTTAATCAGAATTTAGACTGCCATTGTGTTACAGGAGAAGCCAGACAATATTGTTATTTGATGTAAACATATACAGGTTTACTGAGATCAAGTACTATAGAATCTTGTCAAATGCTTTATATACCAAAGCATTTGACAAGATTCACTACAATTCTAAATACACAGGATAGCTGACCTGAATTAAAATTCTATACAACAATGGGTTTGTCAATATGCATTCACTAATCAAGGGATCCAAGTTAATGTATATGTGGATATGATCCCTTGACAACCACCCAGGATTTAGTTTAAATACAGGGTCACTACAGACTGATTTTGAGCTTCCATTGGACCTAAGATTGAGGACAGGGTGCTTGTGACTGACCACAGATCCAGGACTACACAGTGAGAGGAGGCTCCCTGGAAATACACCCTATGTTTGGACTCTCTTGTTTGGACTGGCTATCTCTTGTAACTGCCTTTGAGGAACGTGGTATAAGTATAATTTCTTGTTTGTTAATGATTTTGTAAATAAATAATTGTTAAACTGTATTGAGGTGTCCCTGATTCTCACTATACTTCCGATACAATAGTTCCACTGGGAACAAAATTTGGTGTCAGAAGTGGGATCGGAAGATTTATAGTGATCAGTAGACCCAATACAGTTTAAAGTGTGCCCTCTGACTCATTGCTATATGAGAGAGGCTTATGTGATTTATTTGAAAAATCATAGTGTATGTTTGTCTGTCATTGTTGCCCTGTGACTCATTGATATGAGTAAGGTTTTGTGATTTAGTGGAAAATTCACAGTACTGTATATCATTGATCAGTTGCTGGATCATATTGTAGGAGTGATCAGTTGTTGGATCACCGAGTCTAGGTGTGCCTTATTTGAATTTTGTTCCTTGTAACAATCATCAAAAATGATGTCTTGGTTTAAGGCTAAAATTGAAAAAGTTAAGGCTGTAAATTTACCATCATGGGTATCAAGATATGGTCACTGGATCCCATGTATGCGTGAAGCATGTAAATATATAACTTTGGTCCGTTTAGCAGACCCCAGAAATGCTGTTGTAAATATTGATTTAAGCAAAATGAAAAAATCTGAACAAGTACAATGTGCCCATGTGTTATCTATGTGTGCTCAGGCTTTGTTTGCAACAGAGGAAGAAGTGGTACAGTTAACTGATGAGAACACTGCATTGAAAGAACAACTAGCGGTCTTACGTACTTGTGTTCGAGATCAGGGGACAGAGATTGAAACTGTAAAAAATAATGCCACACAATATGTTGTAAATGTATTGAACCACAAACAATTGAGCAGAGGAAGGCAAGCAGTTGATCCTTTACTTATTAGAACTGTTGTAGAAGGAAACAATTGGGATGGTTTGTGTAGAATAGACCCAGAGGAGTTCACACATGATGGTAATGAGTTTGAGAATGGTTTACAGTTACGCCCCGTGACCACCTCCAAAGTGATTTCCCGTAAGAAGCATAAAAATGATAAAAAGGAAAATGTGTCAGGTAATACTGCTTCCACCAGTGCAGATCTGGCAGAGAGTGAGGAATCAAAAGAAGAGGGCGATAACACCACCACAGAAACCCGTAATTATTCCCCTAGTGAAATAACTGAGATAGTTGCAAAATACAGGCAGCAAAAGGGACAGGGACTTTTACAATGGGTTCTACAAATATGGGATAATGGAGGAGACTCCATAATGCTGAACACCACTGAGGCATTGGGGTTGGGTTCTATCTGTGCAGACCCACGAGTCAGACGGCAATTACAAAATCACAAAATTGGATTACGTGTCCGTTCTTTATTGTATAGGGTGAGAGAGGCAATAGCTTCTGTGTATGACCATCCCTCTGACCTCATTCCTAATGACCATTGGCCAGATTTGTGTGCAGGGATTGAATGGTTGAGAGTGCTGGCATGTATGACTGCTTTTCAGAAAATTGGGGAAGGGAATCAGGTTGAAGTGGATTGGGAAGGTCCTGATATGACTCCTGTCACACAGCGTATGATTACTCTCTTTCTGCAAGCAGCCCCATTGCATTTGAGAATGTCTTTGTTCACCCTTTTCCCTGCCACAACTAAGCAGATTTCTGTCTTTGAAACAATTACTGTACTAGAGCAGATGAGTTTGTTGCACTCTAAGGGAATAACCCCAGACAAAGTATTTCAAGCTAGGGCATTGGCCACACCTTCTAATCAGTACAAAAGTAAGATGCTGCATGGTAGACCCCCCAATAAATACAGAAGTAAACGTAGTCAAATGTTTTCTGATCTGTTGAATGCTGGGGTTCCAAAAGATAAGATTGATGGTATTGCGAATGATGCTATGTTTGAAATGTGGGAAAAGATTCAGTCTAAGCCTAAAAGGGAACCAGCTATTAGACAAAATAAGGAAATGGGGGAGGGAGATCTGGTACAGTTTACACAACCCTTTGCCGACACAGCCAAAAGCCCTTATGCAGAGGCACAAGAAATGCTAAGGGATGTGACCCAAGGGGATTGGAACACTTGGAATCCTCTCTGGCCACTGTCACAGGCCCAATGACAGAGAGCGGGTGGGCAGTGAACATGGACAAGATGTAGTGCCCCGCAGAGACTAACATTTCTGGCTATGAATTGGAGTGGCCCCCAACACATCATAATTTAACCACATCTAGAGACATTATCCCAGATGAAACCAAGGCACCTTTCTTACATTGAAAGGACTTTCCTAACCACATATACTTCTCTCCAGCATGTGGAGAGCACAACCAAGCAACAACCAGTCACCATACGCACTGACCTCCCTTATTGCAGGATGGGTGAGGCGAGAAGGACTTGAATTATATTCTGCTGTATCAAAAAAGCCTACTCTATATAAAAGTGGTACTTATCAGATGAGGAGAAGATAATTGATTTGTTTACAGATGTCTCCTCTACCCTGACACAGAGGGGCAGGACTTGGGGTGCTGCAGCATTTCAGCCTGTAATGGAAGAAATTGCAATATATATTGAAATGGAGAAGGAGGATCCAGCCAATATGCAGAACTGCAAGCTGTACTGATGCTGATGCAAGAGCCAGGGGATCGTTTGCTAATCTATGCTGACAGTTGGGCCATGTACAAAGGTCTGACTATTTGGATGCCCTCATGGAAGAAGGAAGATTGTAAAATCCATTCCAAGCCTACATGGTGTGGACCTGCAGAATGGAATCAAAACTGGAACCACAGCTCATCCAGGTCTATCTCCATTGGACATGTAAATGCGCACACAGATTTTGCAACGAATGATACAGCTGATGGCGTATAAAATTAAATCAGCCACTGAATCTCCAGCGGAGGAATATAAATATTTCTCATACAATCTGGGACAGTGGGCACATGAACAATGTGACAATGAAGGGGTATATGACTGGGCAAAGGAGTACCCTGTGTATTGGGTGTATCACATATCCTGTTATTTAATTGCATCTGGTTAAATAGAATGAATGGCCTCCTTAAGGAACACCCATGCATATCTTGAAGGGTTGGGACAGTGTCCTACAGGAGGCAGTATGCTGTTTGAATGAAAGGGACTTTCTGGATCCATTACCTTTTTCAGAGATTGTTAGAGCCCCTGCCACCAAGATCACCCCACTGTGTCACACTTTGCGTACCAGCTTCCTGGTGGAAGGGTGTGGATTTAACCAAGTGGCAACCAGGTTGGGAAAAAGAAAGGGCAAATATTAGCATTAGGGTGGGGAATCTACTATGTTTTGGTTGATGGTGATGCTTATTCAGTGTATTTTAATGCCAATGATTTGTACCCCAGAGAGTGCTGATAGAAATTAACACTTGTTTATTTTTCCCAGGAGGTTGAGCCAAGATGTATGCTGGCCTGATGGGATCCCACCATGCCAAGGTGTATGATGCTGTTGGAAAGGCACACCATTTATGGTATTCGATTAATCTCTTGGATTATGCTTCAGCAACACAGAACGGGCCAAACAGTGACTTTGGAAGTAATTTCGACTACTGTAGATCCATTAGATAATAACAAGAACTGGATTCAGATTGGGAGAAACAAAATGTTTGATTTGCACTCACTCCCCAAGTTCATCAAAGACTTTTTCATAGCTGGGAAGAAATTGATCCAATGGAAAGGAGGATGGCAATTTCCCTAAAAGCATTTGACAAGATTCACTACAATTCTAAATACACAGGATAGTTGACCTGAATTAAAATTCTATACAACAATGGGTTTGTCAATATGCATTCACTAATCAAGGGATCCAAGTTAATGTATATGTGGATATGATCCCTTGACAACCACCCAGGATTTAGTTTAAATACAGGGTCACTACAGACTGATTTTGAGCTTCCATTGGACCTAAGATTGAGGACAGGGTGCTTGTGACTGACCACAGATCCAGGACTACACAGTGGCCCTTATTCTGGTTGGTGCGGTCGAGCCGCATATGCGGCTCCGACCGCACCAGACGAATCCCCGCCTACAAGACGGATCGGCACGGCCGTCCGTACACGGACGGCTGCCGATCCGCATGAAAATGGTGGAGGCGTACGCCTCCACCATGGTGGGAGCTGCCCCCTGCATTCGATGGTCGTCGACCATCGAAGGCAGGTCCGCACGCCGCGGCAGCTCCCGCAAGCTGAGACCACACGGACAATCGTCCGTGTGATAGCTTGTATGGGGGCTGAAAGCTGACATCCGGCGACGTCAGCTTTCCGCCCCCATGAGTTGCGTCATGGCCTCATTACCATGCATACGCCCCGCGTTTGCATGGGAACGCCCATGAAACGCGGGGCGTACACATAGGGAAATGAGGGCATGATGCCTCTCACGCCCCTATACGCCCCCTTTGCGACGGACGAAATACGTCTGCGGCGAAGGGGGCTGCACATGCGCAGATTGACCTCTGCGCATGTGCAGTGTAAAAACATCGGCGGTACGGCCGCACGCGGGCCGTACCGCACGAACTAGAATAAGGGCCAGTGAGAGGAGGCTCCCTGGAAATACACCCTATGTTTGGACTCTCTTGTTTGGACTGGCTATCTCTTGTAACTGCCTTTGAGGAACGTGGTATAAGTATAATTTCTTGTTTGTTAATGATTTTGTAAATAAATAATTGTTAAACTGTATTGAGGTGTCCCTGATTCTCACTATACTTCCGATACAATAGTTCCACTGGGAACAGAACCACTGGCCCTTTGTGTTGTGTTAGAATCTAAATGTGTTCTGGCACCAAGGTGTCGCAAATGTGACAAACTGCAGCACCTAGCACAACCACTGGGTGGCCTATGTATTGCTAAACCTCCTTACAGTGTCTTGTAATCAGTATTGGGTCCACACCACCTTTATGTGTAAATACAGTGACCCCTGGGAGAACTTATGGGGGCTGTTAGTGCTCTATCAAATAATAAAAGTGAATCATGTAAATGGGCGCTTGCCCCTTAGAGACCTTAATCCTATAAAATAAAAGACTAACGCTGCTCTTAACCTTTATAGGGGTTTTAGCAGTAATTATATGACTCTGCAAATTCGCACAGCAGCGATCAGGTCTGAATCGGGCCCCACCTACAGTAAGTGACAGGAACGTCCAGAAATGTAGCAGGTACCCAAAGACAGGCATACAGTATATATATACAGTATATACTCTAGCACAAAATGTGGAAACGATCTGCTTCATTGCACTTTTAAGCAACCAAAGCTGGACATATTTTAGCAAACCGGCCCCAAAAAAATGAAATAGGAACTGAATTGGTACCTCTGGGCAGGGAAGGGTGTGGTACAGCTCATAGACTGATCGACATGCACAATGTCTTCATTGACAAAGGGTCAACACAAGCAAACTGTCGACATGGAAACGTTGGACACACAGGGGGATGTTTTAGTAAAAGAGAGGGCCCCTATGCAGACTCTGGAAGAGCCCCCCCCCCCTCTCTTCAGGGTGCAAAAGATTTTGGCATTGTGCCAGAGCCTACCGCACACGCGCAGGTCTCCGGAAACATGAACCCGCCACGTCCCGGAGACAAAAATCAATACTGTGCATGCACTGCGGCCATTTTATTGGGGGTTTGCAGCTGCAGCTCTGACGCAGGACTTCTAAAATATAAGTAATAAAACATGGGTGTGCATGTGTCGACATAGACACCAAAAACCATGAAAAAACTTGTGTCAACTTTTCTCTGTGTCATCCCCATTCATGTCAAAAACTTTTGTTTGTGCCGACATTCTGTCAATGTCGACCTAGTGTATGTCTACCATTCTTAGGTGTCAACTTAATCAATGTTGACCATTAGTTGTCGACCTAGTAAATGTTGACTGAAACCCTGTCAACTATATACTGTATCTATATATATATATATATATATATATATATATATATATAGATATATATATATATATATATATATAGATATATATAGATATATATATATATATATATATATGATATATATATATACCACAACCATTTCAAATGCCTTTTCCATGTAGAACTTTTATCGGGAGTCATTGGGTCACCAACTGTTGGTCCACAGTTATTAGGTCGACACCATTAGATCGACATGCATTTATGTCGACATGAGTCTAGGTCGACATGCAGGAATGTCGACATGGGTTAGGTCAACAGGGTCATTAGGTTGACAGGGTCATTAGGTCGACTTGGGTTATGTCGACAGTCAAAAGTTTGACATGGGGTTTTTTCACATTTGTTTGAGCCAACAGGCAGTATTTCATGCCCTACCATCCACTAGGGCGTGGTGGGAGAATAAAATAGTGTGCCGAGCGTAGCGATGGTGTGTTTCAGTGTCTTTGTCGACTGTGTCGACATTTGGGACAAAAAAATGTGAAAAAATCCCATGTCAACCTTTTGACTGTCATCCTACTCCTATGTCGACCTAATGACCCTGTCGACCGAACCCATGTCGACCTAGACTCATTTCGACCTTCCTGCGTGTCGACCTAGTGACTGTTGACCAATATGCTGGTGACCTAATGATCCATTGCCTTTTTATCAAGGTCGACATTGTGCGCGTCAGTCTTTTGGTATTGATCTATTGGCTGTCGACATGTTCGCTAGGCTGAAAGTGCATGCAGTCTAGCATACAGGTCTGAATTGGAAATCCCCAGATCACTAATAACATATAGTGCCGGTTTGTAATGATCACCGTACGCAGGATATCGACTTTCATTGATGCTTCTTCTATGACAGGTTTGAAAAGTTTTTTTTTTGTTTTTTTAATGTGGTTTCATTACCAGCTGGAGATAAAAATCAAAGTGATCCAAAGAGAATGTGGTTATTGTCTCCAGCCGGCCTCAGCCTGGAGATGTGCGGCCTCTGTAAGTATATTATGTTATCCTGCAGCTGTTCCATCAGGTGTGCTGCGGATCTGTCAGGAGACGATACCTTTCAGACCAGTAACCTTTAGCTGTGCTACTTCTCCGGCGTTTAATAAACGTACTGTGCTCTTTGAGGTTTATCAGATTCAGCATAATGGGAGCCTGTTTTACTGAGCAGAGCATGTCAGTGACCCAAATTACTAGGTTATTAGTGAGTCACTTTCCGTGGGGAGCCTGAAACCCTATCAGGAGTACCTAATAATATTCTAAAGGTCACCAGCTTTGCTTTGAGCATGTCTGCCTGGATTTGGTTTATGCTTCTTTATTAATGTTTCGCTTTGTTATGGACTTGTGTGAAGAGCTGTTATGTTGTCTGGCGATGTTCACACGACAGAAATAATGTTCAGGAAGATAGTCTTGGAAGTTCAAAAGCCTTGTTATCTTACTTGTACTGTTTACCTTAACAAAGTCGTTGTTTCTGCCACGATGATAAAGTTGGTCCCAGTGGTCTGGAGGACCTTGGCAAACTATAAAGTTGGGACTCCTTTTTGGTTTCTATAAACTCTTAGGTCTACATGTGAAGCTGTGTAGGTACCTACAGAGCCAAATGGAACCGTCAGACAAGGAAAGTGATGGTCCGAGGAGCTCCCAAGATGCACAAACATGAACAGTAGCCATGGGGGTACCTGCTGGGACTCCAGCCTCCACAGACAGACCCTAATGATGGGCGAGTCGCTTCGGGTAGGAGGCAGACAGTGGGTGGTTAGGTGAGCCCAGCAGGTACCAGCTTCAGCGTGGTTGTGGCAGAGGATGATCTAGGAATCCAGAAATCCATTCCAGGCTTTGACCCTATCCACAAGCCAGAGCTTAGATGATGAAGCTTGGTAGGCTGCCTTCTCCTTGTGGGCATCTGGATGATGAAATGATGAAGCAGTTTCCACCACAATGATAAAGGTGGTTTTTCCATCCCAATGAGGATGTCTGGGTGTCCACGTCGATGCTAAAGTTGATATCTACATCATCATGGTAAAGTTGGTGTTTCCATCCAAATGATATGTCAGTGTTTCAACCACAATGATAAAGTTATTGTTTCCATCAAGAACGTAACGGTGTTTGTGCCATAATAATAAAGTTGGTCCAGTATTTTTACCACAATGATGTACAATTTGTAGTTTCCATCACAATGATAAAGTCGATGTTTCCAACATGATGATAAAGTCAGGGTTTCCACCACAATGATGATATGGATGTTTCCATCACAAAGATGATATCGGTGGTTCCACCACCACTATGATATCAATGTTTCCACCTCGTAGATGATATCGGTGTTTCCACCACAATGATTATGTTGGTATTTCCATTACAATACAGGTCGAGTATCCCGTATCCGAATATCCGTTATCCGAATTATTCCGAAATACGGACATTCCAGAAAGTGAGAAAAAAATTTTTTTTTTGCTAAAAACTCAATGGGGACATATGTAACAGCATCACTGGGGACATGATATGTAACTGGCACTATATATGTGCAAGACAATGATTGCTTGGCATTCAAATTCAGTGCTGAGATAGTACACACATTTTGTTTCACGTTTTGAAACCTTGTTTTTTGAACAATTAAAATATGTTTGTGTGTATTTTATGTGGTAATAAAATATATTTGTGTGTATATTATGTGTTTATACAGCATAAATGCAAGATACTTCAAAATACATAATTGAAATATTAAAATATTCCGAAATACGGAATAATCCGTTATCCAAAATTCTCCTGGTCCCGAGCATTTTGGATACGGGATACTCAACCTGTATTACTATTGGTGTTTCTATCACATTGATGATATTGGTGTTTCCACCATAATGATGATATTGGCATTTCCACCACCATGATGATGTCAGTGTTTCCACCACAATGATGACATTGATGTTTTCTCCACAGTGATGATATTAGTGTTTTCAGTTTTCATCACAATGATCACATCATAATGATGATATTGGTGTTTCCACCACAATGATGATATTGGTGTGTCCACCACAATCATGATGTCGGTGTTTCCACCAGAATCATGATGTCAGTGTTTCCGCCATAATGATGACATCAGTGTTTCCATCACAATGTTAAAGTTGGTGTTTACACTGCAATCATTACAGTGTTGTTTACGCCACAATGAGGATGTTGGTGTTTAAACCAAAATGATTAAGTTATTGTTTCCACCACAATCATGAAGTTGGGAAACTGCAATTATATTGTCGGGGCTTTGGCCTCAAAAATTACATTGTTATTTGCACCGCAATCGTGAAGTTAGTGGTTTCACCACAATGATGATGTTGCTGCTTCCTTAACAATGATCATGTTAGTGTTTCCCTTAGTATGAATAATGTTGGTGCGTCTATCACTACTGAAAATTAAGCAAAAAGGTAATAAAACTAAACTTATACACAGGACATATTATGATTCTAATACATGTCAAGTCTAAACTGATGTCCTCACCAGCGAATACTCTGTGTAAAAATGGACACTGGGGATCCTACTAAATTTTTACTGAATTCCAAAGTTATTTAGATACCTAACACTGTGGCAGATGTATTAAGGCTGGTGAAGAGATAAAGTGGAAGGTAACGCACCAGCCAATCAGCTGTGTTTGAAAAATGGCAGTTAATAGTTGTTGCATTATTACCTTCCACTTTATCTCTTAAACAGGCTTAATACATCTGCCCCATGGTATCAGTGATACCATTTATTTAAGGCTGGCAGCATTTTATCTGAGGACCATAGAATCCCACCCTTAATGCAACCCCGGCAACAAGATTGGCATTCATATATGTTTGCACTTAAGAATTCTTGCAAACAGCTAAGATATTTAGAGTGTGGCGGGGACATGTGCAGTGGCGTAACTACTGTAAGGCACCCCAACTGCCGCTTGGGGGAGCAAGCCACAGTGGGGTCTATGTGGGCGCCAGCACCCGCTGGATGCACTGACATGCTGCTGCCTGCCACTGCACACTGGCTGAGCACCCGAGGTGAGTCAGCCGCAGCGCGGGTGCGGCCATGGCAGAGATGACAGATTCCCCCACTGATTCAATTGACTGTACACAGTGCCGGCTATTCGCTACTGTGTACTGGATGGACGGGCTGATGGGCGTGCTGGGGCGGCCTGGGATGCGTCAGAGCCAGGGGAAGCAGCAGTGTCTGCTGATTTCTCATCCTCTATCCTGCTTCAGCTTCTCTGTTATGCGTGTGACGTCATCACGTCACGCACTGGGGAAACACGCTGGAGCGTAGCCGGGGGGGGGGGGGGGGGGGGCACCACAAACTTTTTGGCAGGGGGGAGCAAAATTTATAGTTACGCCACTGGACATGTGGGATGTGGACATGGGGGTGCCGGGCGAATGCAGCTCTGTTTGATGTCACCCCACTGAAGGGTGGCATCGGCGTGCGGGCCTCACCCCCCAAGTGACACCACTGCTGCTGTTACAGAAGACAAAAAAATCCTTAATTCTAGGCTTTTGATAACTGATTTATTAGCTACCACTGACTGGATGACAGCTGCTAGAGAACAGACAATTGATGACTCACTGGCGCTATATTCAGAGCATCACTGGACTTGGACACTGGACCCCTTTGCTGCCAATAAGACTTCCCAAAAAAATTCTCATCTTCAAAACAGCTAAACCAAACATTTATTAACTAGGTGAACATTGTGATGGTTATGGTAAGATAAACCAGTGCCCTACAGAAATGATGGTACTGCAGTCTAGCAGTACCACAATAGCTTGTATTAAAGTGTTGTGTTGTCAGGAAACCTGTGTCTGACTAACGCGTTTTACGGAAATATGAAAGTACGGTATCTTCTCTTTCGGATTCCATTTGAGGTTAGAACCTTTCTTTGTATCTTCTATTTTAGCTAGAAGTCTGACCTTTGCCCAGTGGCTCTTTTTCTCTTTCCTATATTGATGTCTGAAACAATTACATGCCATTAGAAGCGCAGAGTGTTTTTCAAAGCATGACCTCCGCAGAGGATGATACCAGTCAACGTTGCAGTTATTTTGTAACAAGTTATCTCGCTTCTGTTCTTACATGGTTTGTCATATATGCACTGTGTCTTCTCTAAAGTATTTAGTTTTTCCCTGTCTCTGGAAATTTCAAGTTGGTGGGAGTTCCCATTTTTAAAAAGAAACATGTTTTCCATGATGTGTTCCAAGTTACTTGTGCACCTTTAATGCAATTTAAACTGAACTATAGGTTCAAACACCAAGGTCTTTTCTAGGTTCATCTTTCAGGTTCCTCAGTGCTGATATCTTCTCTGGCCACACAACTTTTGACATCTCAGGAGTCCCTGGGAGTCAGAAAGGAGTCCAGTTATGAAGCAGAGATGAAAGACACAACGTTTAAAAAGTATTCGTACAGTAATTGGGGATTATCACCCTTTAAAAATGCAATAAAAAGACATTTCCATGGAAGAAGTTTATATTTCCAGGCAATTATTTATTTGATGGTAATGGCAACACTGGGTTATTAGTAACAAAGGATAAAAGTGTTTACTTACTTTGCAAACATTCTCTAAAACATCAGTATTTTTGTAATGAAATGCCCTCCTACAATGCAAAGCAGAAGGCAAATATTATCCATAATACAGTCATCCAAACTAAAATGAGTATGTTTTTTTGAAGTCTGGGGACCATGCTTCTTTAGGGAGGCATCAGGACATTTTCCAAGATGGCTGCCATGTTGTCACTGTGTTGGAGCACCACAGAAGGGAACAGTGAGACCCTGCAATATACTGCTGCTTTTCACACTGTATTCACCACTGTTATCCTATGCCTCTATCACATTACAGTACGGCTGGTGGCCTGCATTTTCTGCTCCGTGCTGAGAGTCTGTTACATGCATAACTGTGAGTACAGGTGAACATCCACATGTACAGGCAATAAACCACTACTGGTTAAGTACAGGGCATCCGCTGGTGTGTACTATTGCTCTACCATACCACCGCCAACAGTACATATTCCAACATACGGTATCTTGGTCATAACCAAAGAAATTTGGCAAACCCATTGCTTAGAAGTCCTTTTCTTCAGATTAAACGTTGCACAGCTGATTGCATCCATACATCATTCTCACCACTTAGCTTAAAATAAAGACACAACAACTGAATTGGTGGTGAAGGGGTGATCTTTTTTATTTAGAGGAAGGCCTATTTGTACTAACTCTAACAATAAATATTCCCTCCTCTAAACTATGGTGGTGGAAGAAGGGTTCAATGAAAATAATAATAATAAAATTAAAAATACTGAAAGGCCTTCTGCCTTTATGGACAAGGATGGACCAACTGCCACTCTCCTTCAGAAAACTTGCAAGGGTAGAGCTCCTCACCCTACCCGTATGGGGGCCTAACCAAAACTTACATTGGCCAACTGCCCAGCTCGTGCAACTTGAGACGAAAGCTCAACCGAAGTGGCATAAGGGCCCACCTGGTCCGGTGATGCCCTTAACAAAAACTGGTCTCCAAGCCATTTTCTTAAAGGGTGCTGCCCCCCAGGGAAAAACAAAAAACAACCAACAAAAAAAAAAGAATCCTACCTTTCTGAAACTGGCCATCCATAAAGCTGTGGGAGGGAGGGCAACGGATTCTGGAAACGAGGCTGGCTTCTTTTAGAACATTCACTGCCAACCCCCAAGCTAACTCCACCCCCACTTCCCAACCAATCTTAGCTTTGCTAAACCGGTAGTTCCCCCTTAACAAAAACTTAGCCCCCATCACATCATAGGAGACAGAGGCGACAGTGAGGACCGGCGATGGGGACTGGGGAGGCGGCGGCTGATGGCGGGTCCTGGTGGCTGGCGGGGGCTGGCAATTCAAGCATGATGCTGGCTCCATCTGTATATTGACTTGAAGAGAATAATTGCAACCACCGTACATCCAGTTTGGGATGAATTTGGATCAAATTGCTTAATAAATCAGAGCACATTTAATTTTTATGACCCCTTTTTAAAAATAATGCCCTTGGTGTGAAGTGGGAAATATGGCAATACATTATCCTAATTTATCGTAACCCACACTTGCATTTATTTAAAAAAAATCAGTATAAATACAAATTAAGTCGAAACACTTAATTGTTAAATATTGTATTAGTGTATGACGCACGCTGCATACTAAAACCTGACTATTCATTTAATTTTGACTTTAAATTGCCCTTGTGGATAAAATTCATGCAACATTCTAAGTGAATTCATCTTGTATTTAATTTAAGAGAACTATTAACTGTCAATGCATATTTAATGCAACTGCGGACCTCTAATAACATACTGACTAATTGCCAGGTCATTCCTTTGGAAGAGCTTAGCAGAAAGCAATTTAACGGAAACCACATTTTATAATAACAGTGTAATTCCACCATTAACCTTTTTATCTTTTTTAAAAAAGATCACAAAACTGGTTAATGGGACACAGAGATGCAAATACATTAACACATTTTGTACACTTGACATTGCTAAGTAAGGGCTGATTGTTCTGGGTGATTTCAATGATTACAGATGGAGTAGCATGTATTGTGGTGACTGATGAACCAATTTTTAACAGATCTTTGATAAAGTTGACTGCAAAAACTTAAGGGTGTTGCAATGAATTACCCCCCTTTCCCCCCATAAAAAATTGCTACATGGAAAATTACTCGCTGCAATAAACCTTTCTTCGTCTAGCATATTTTTGAAAAAGTTGTCTGTGGACGACAAAACGCGTCAGGCCAAACATATACAGCCTATCAATTTGGGATTACAAATAAGAACCCTCACTTGACCAGCTCTCCATTTCACCACATTTCCCACTGTTGGACATTTACTGGACATTTCAAGGGACACCACCACCTGCTATTACATCTGGAGCTACTGCATCAAGGACTGAACCCCAGGTTCCATTAAAATCTGGATCAGGTCCCAAGAAAACTACAGCAGGTTTATAGACCGCCATTCCAGTCTCCATTGATTCACGTGGGATATTGTCACACTCCACCCCAGGAGAGTATTTCTAGGAACAAGTGAGATACCCCCATTTGCATACAAGTTATCTTTGCATCCCAGATTAGGCTGTATATTTTTATTGTAATACGAAATACGCAATTACTTTTTAAACCAATTTAATATCTTAATTTTTATTAATAGTAAATAAAATATTTGTGATACCCAATTGGTCTTATATAATTTTTATGTAAGCGCTCCACCACCTGTTTGTTTTTTCCCTTCTCTATTTTCTGGGGGCTGACCTCCCCAAGGTGTGAGCAGCTTGCCAAACAACCCACCTCAAAGCGCCTGTATATACCGTTCCACCTAGGTGGTCCAGTATATATACTTTGTCTAGCATATTGTTACACCAAAGCACAGAAATCCATGATTCCATAAATAATATTCATTAACTTTTAAAAGACAGGTATAATATGACTGCCCGATATTCGGTATCCTGACAGTATACCGGCATCGGAATCCCGACTGCCGTTGCCCCGACAGAGGGGGTGAGCGCACAGAAGCCCATTGCGGGCTCATTGCGCTTATCATGCTGCAGGCTTGCCACAGGTTCTATTCTCCCTCTATGGGGTTCAGGTGTGCCACCATGGGGGTGATAATGCTGGGGCGTCACCATGGGGATAATAATGTACTGTAGGTGTGCCACCATGGGAATGATCGTGCAGGAGTGCCACCATGGGGGTGATAATGCCAGGTGTGCCAACATGTAATAAAGCAAAGAAAGAGAAAAAATAGACAGCGCTATGGGACTATATTTAAAACATGGAACAAATTTTATTTATACAACACAATTCACTTCATATAAAAATTCTGGTCATATATGACACAATATCACCGGCCGGTGTTAGGTAAAAAGAATTTGACACCCAATGGTTAATTAATTTCAGGTAGTTCTGCACACATGAGCATATCAGTCAGTTCTCACAGTCCTTTAGTGCAATCGGAACTGGGTTGATATTTATATTAAAACTAGATATAAACAACAATTTTCCTGCTCCTCAGAGCCCGTGCACTTGCGGTTGTTAGTATAGCAGGTAATCAGCTGTTTTAGGCTGGAGCTTTGGTTAGTGCGTTAGTAGCATAGGAATAAGGATGCACGCGGTGCAGATCATAAGCAGTAAGAATATACTTGCTCTTTTCAAGCTGGGTGGCACAGTCCCTTCTGGCTACCAGGAGCGGGTCCCCGGCTGCTAGCGCTTCCCAAATAATGCAGCCTTCTCTGGGATTCCTCGGCTCCGGTTTCTGGGTCTCCGGCCGTGATCCGTCAGTGCGTGATGACGTAACCTGATGACGCGTTTCTCCGCCTTGTAAGGTAATCGGCGGCTTCCTCAGATAGTTTACGCTACGTCTCTCTTCTATTCAAAGCACTGCTTGCTGATAAAGAGTGCAGCGTAGGATGTAATAAAGCAGCTCAAACAATTTTCGCTATTCTTCTTGGGTATCCTGGAAATATGCAGATTGGCTTAACGTTGCAGATGTTGGAGGACAGCACTCTGCATTGTCTCCTCTGAGTCACCGGAACCCCATACTGCCAGAGTTGCATCACCTCCCAACCCCTGACCCAGATGCTTTGCAGCAAATGTGCAGCTAGTCTGCGCGTCTTCTATTGTATCTTTCCTCCATTGTGGAAGGATGTGACCGTGTGTGTATGGGGGGGGGGGGGGGGGTGGACCAGTACTGATCACTGGTCTAAAAAAGTCAACTTTCTTTCACAAAAACTATATAAACTCAATCCAAATGTATTTTTCATGCTTTACTGAAATATGCATTCAGATTTTTTTTCCATTGGGTAGGTTTTTTTACTTTATGTACAGTAAGAATCAACGATACATATACCCCTCATTCTGGCTGGCATGTCAAGTTGTAGATGATGATTTTTGGGCATATTTTGCCTTTGTGATGTCTCATGGTCCAGCAATAGTCAGACCACTTACTATTTGCCTTGGTACCTCTTTTCCATGCAGGAATCTGCTGATGGAAATACTGTACCTGCCTTGCTCATCACTGATGACCCCAATATTAGGGCATAGTTTGA
This sequence comes from Crinia signifera, assembly GCF_055691185.1. Lineage (NCBI taxonomy): Eukaryota > Metazoa > Chordata > Amphibia > Anura > Myobatrachidae > Crinia > Crinia signifera. Next base: position 270,168,448 of record NC_139222.1, read on the forward strand.
TTTAGATGTAATTCCTCAAATGTTAGTGTTACAGAAACTAGTAATATTGGACCTTATTCTAGTCCGTTCGCAGGCCCATGTGAGTTCACATAAGGCCGATGTTTTTGCAATTTCTGCGCATGCACTTGGTGCATGCATCCATGGCGCCCAAACTGGCGAACCACCCATGATTGCGAACGGAGGGTGTCGGGCTGCCCCATTGGCATATGGGAATACCCAGCGTTTCATATGCGTGCACCTTCCACATCTTTCGAAGGTCGCTGACCATGGAAAGATGTGGGAGGGTCTCAGTGGCATGTGAATACCTGTATATGTTTATGTAAAACATCCATTCGCAGCCAGTGTGAATGTACAAAAGGAAGGATTAGGTAACCAGGTTACCAGTGGCTATGTCAAGCTGCAGTACAATGGCGGGGGGTGTCATTCCCCAAAAAATACAAGAGAAAGAAAAGAAAAGACTGCGCTGATATCCAATAAATATTGTAAAGAATTAAATGGTTAAACAGTTAGGGTACCACTAAATTCGTTTTATTCTTAAAATATAAAAAGGAAAACAATGTAAACTCCACAATAATGAAGGTCAAGATTAGACCATTAAAAAGCCTTAAAAATGGGGGTGGGGGGAGGTAAAACTGATGTGACTGAAAAAAGTTTATTGATAAGTCCATACGGTTCCCTTGTGGGAAGGACAAAGGCAAAAGAGCCCCACTGGCAGTTCTGTATGGAGGGTCCAAGTGCCTCTGCAGTGTGTTCGCCCGATAAGTATTCGGGGGTGCCTCTGGGTGATGGTAGTGGCCCAGAAATTGTATCCACAATTTTAAGATCTTCAGAGGTTCAAGATGGGGGTGATCTCTGGATTGGATATTTATAGGGTCAGTCACATAAAATCCGTGTTTCGCTCCACTGGGGAGCTTTTTCAAGGACTTACACGCCTTACGAATGGTCGGCAGGCGTACCACCATTCACATCCGAACAAATGAACCAGAATACCCCCCATTGTGTGAGACCCTTAGAGCCCTGAGGAGGATCTTCTGCCAGTAACAGCTGTTCACTGTTCCATCAGTGCTAAACTCGTACACCGGTATGTAGGTGTCCCCAGGGACTAGGGGCCCATCATATTTCGTGTTGCAGAGGCACTCTTACCTGCAGTGCCGGAGAAAGAAAATATCTGAAAGCCAAGGGGCCAAACCAGGGGTTTAACTGCAGCCTGACTGCAGCAGCTTACATCAGTCTGCTGAGCTAGGAAACTGAGGGACAAGACAAATTTTACGACGGTAAAGGATTGCTCTTGTAATGTAATAGAAAGAAGGAAATTTGCAAACACTAGACCAGTGGTTCCCAACCCTGGTCCTCAAGTACCCCACACAGTGCATGTTTTGCAGGTCTCCACACAGAATCACAAGTGCTGTAATTAGCTCCACCTGTGGATCTTTTCAAATGTGCCTGAATAATGAGTGCACCTGCTGGGTGACCTGGAAAACGTGCACTGTTGGGGGTACTTGAGGACCAGGGTTGGGAAACACTGCCCTAAACACATGCCAAGACAGCGGACCATTTATTCTTGCTGGTATTCCTTAATGTTGCCTAAGATGAAAACTATGGCTGCGTTTGTGTTTATGATTGCTTGTTACATCCAACATGAGATAATGCATGGAAATATCATACGTCTCTGAACTTTGGCAGCAAACATACACACATGACCAAAATGTTTAATGCACACATTCCATCAACCAATGACACACACATGGGGCTGGGATGGGCTGAAGGTACTGTACAGCTTCTATCTTTTTTTATTTATTTTTTATTTACATACGCTTGTATTTTTTGTTTCCACTCTGTATAACAGCGAACTTTATTTATATATATATAAATGCATGTATTAAACTTTTGAGTGCCAACATCTCTGTAAAAATGCCAGCATCGCTCACATTTGTTATATAAATGAAAATCAAAAATGTGCTGTGCCGCTAATTCTGCCAGCGGAAAAATTGTCACTCACCTATTTAATGCTGCCATTACCGACAGCATTGAAGGCAGTCAGAGCCGACAGTCGGATCTGTTTTGTCGGAAATGGATGTGGATTGCTGAATTCATGGCTGTATTTCTTAAAATTGGCAGCCATTTTTTGCCTATTGCACTGCTTTATGGAGGTGGGCTCACTTCCCAATGCATGATCTAGTTTTGCCTATCCTACTGGGGTGAAATAAATGGGATTTTTGTGAGCGTAAGAGGACCTAAGAAGAGCCCCTCAAGTTCACAGATCCTGGCGCTGTTTTAGATAAGCAAAAAGGCTTAACCAAAAAAGATGATATAATCAAAACCGTATATAAGGATGGCTGCTGCAAGGTGTAAGTGAGAGTGCTAAATCTCACTAAGGGTTAAGAGGACAAGAAATTGATTACACCTGCGCTGCTGAGCCTATGAGCTTTTTGCTGAACAAAAGGACAACCGGAGACACTCAATAATAATGTAACAAATTTTATATAAAAAGAATATGAATAAAGATATATAAATTCATACAAATATATTTAAAAACAGATACAATATTGAGCATGCTTTATTGTATCTGTTTTTAAATATATTTGTATGAATTTATATATCTTTATTCATATTCTTTTTATATAAAATTTGTTACATTATTATTGAGTGTCTCCGGTTGTCCTTTTGTTCAGCAAAAAGCTCATAGGCTCAGCAGCGCAGGTGTAATCAATTTCTTGTCCTACTGGGGTGAAATAACCCTTTTTCTCTCCTTTACAATTTTTATCGAATAGATGTGTCCCCATATACTGTGGCTTCAGTTGCACCAGACAGCCCCTTTTGGTCCACCAGGTCCTGGGCAACTCGACTGCGCTGAGCATCTTTCTCACTCAAAATCTGCTTCTTATTCTCAGAAATAAATAAACTGGCAGCGACAAAACAACTTTGTTGGATTACACTGTGCAACATTTGTGCGGTGGGGTCTGGATCTGTGTAAGAAGTGCTACTATGCAGAGACCGTGGCTTTTTCATATGCCAAGATCAATTGTGTGTCATCTGCGACTTTGTACATGTCTAAAAACATTTTCCGGGGTCTGTGGTACAATTTGAGTGGTTCTAAAAATGAAAAGGGCTGATGTTGCCCATAGAAACCAACCAGATTCTGTTTATCATTTCTCAATTGCATCCTAGAAAATGCTAGAGAGAATCTGATCGGTTGCTATGGGCAAGATCACCTCTTTCCTTTTTAGAAGCTTTAGTAAATTTACCTCTAGGTACATTGGGACACATCTGTGCAAGTATATAGGGAATTGCAATGGGGTCAAATATCGCACTCTTTTCCATAAACTATCTTGACCCACAATAACACATTAGCAACTTTCCAGGGCAAAGTAGGATATGTGAAAGTCCTCATTAAACCAGATAAGGAAAACAACCTAAATGTGTTAAAAAAAAGTAACAAAAACACCTTTAATCATACTTGCCTACCCTCCCTGAATGGTTGGGAGGCTCTCAAATATCGGGTTCCTCTCCTGGCCCCCCAGAAGGGTGGGAAAGCCCCCCCACATGTTTGTGGAAGCCCTCACCTCCCCCCACAACTACAACCTCCGCGGGTGAAAATCCTGTGATTTGTGGCTCTTTGGGAGGAGGTGGGGCTAAAATGTTGCAAATAGTTGTAGCCCGGCCCCTTCGCTGAAGAGCGGCAAATTTACTATAATGGGGCGGGTCTTGATGGGGTCAAGAGTCTGCTCTCTGGGAGCAATGAAAAGTAGGTAAGTATGCCTTTAACTATATACACATATATATTGACAATCCTGGCCTACTCACCCATGGTAATACACTTTCTTCCTCATCAGGATGCTGGAAGCACAAATCAATACAAATGTTCTCTTTTCATCATAAAATAAAATCCTTGCACTTTGGAAAAAGCCATATATATTTGTCTTTGAAACCACAAAGAGTTACAGCATACACTGTACATCAAAAAGAACACAAGAAGTATTCAAGTGAAGACTCGGTCATGTTTAGATTATGTCTTTATCCCATTATGTAATGCCAGCATTCAGACAAAGGACTTAGTGCTCCAGGATGTCCGTATAAACATGCGTGAATGGAAAAGCTTAGTTGTGTGGATACGTTACTGGTACGATGCAACTCTGTGAATGTCTTTTATCCGAGGTGCACAATATTGGAAGATCGAGAATCCTTTGGGAAGCGATGATTGGCAGCGGAGGGCTCGCTGTGGTTACTAGATCAATTAGAAGTCCCTCTACCATCTGTTCAAAGTCTGAATAATTGAATTATTGTTTACATCAAGTCAAGAACATTCTGCCTCTTGCTAATAAGTGAGGTAATCTGTACAGTTAGTGCAACATGTAACATAAAACATTCACATTTCACAGCACGTTTCAGAGAGTAAGTGCGGTCAGTGGATTACAGAACTGTCCTTTACAAAATGTCATAAGTAGAAAAATACCTATAAAGTATCAAATTTGGGGGAAGCATTGGGGACAGTGTTGGGTTACTGCATTCAATGATAATTCCTTCTCTTTGCTCATCAAGGGTTCCAGTGGCGAATCCAGAGGGGGGATGCAGCATAGTTCAAAATTCAAATAGGGGAGCCACACCCACTATCACCAACTGACATTTCAAACTGATTCACTGGCAGCTGGTGTTTCTCCCCTATTTAAATTTTGAACTGTGCTGCAGTCCCACCTCTAGATCCACCATGGAAGGGGCCTATGCACTAAGGCTTGGTGAGAGATAAAATGCAGAGAGATAAAAGACCAACCAACCAATTCCAAACTATCGTTTTTCAAACATAGCCTGTTATATAGCATTTAGGAGCTGATTGACTGGTACTTTATCTCTCTCCACTTTAGCTCCAAGGCTTAGTACATAAAGCATGTAGTGTCTACATTCCCTGCAGGATGATGCCTACCCAATATATACACAACATGCCAGTTTAATTTCATGCAACCCCAATTTAATATGACCCCAGCATAGGGTTGTAAAATGACTGTACAACTTTATGGGAGGGTCACAAGTTTAAATACTAAGTTGATATAAAGTTGGGCGCAATTGGAACCAAAAGTGCAGCATGGATGGTGTAGTGATTAGCATTACTGTGTCACAGCACCAAGGTCATGGGTTCACACCCATGGCCCTAACTGTGTGGAGTTTGTATATTATCTCCGTACTTGCGTGGGTTTCCTCCGGGTACTCCAGTTTCCTCCCACAATCCAAAAATATACTTGGAGGTTAATTGGCTCCCAACATAATTAATTCATGAATCCTAAATCTCATTTATAGAGAAGGATAAAATACTAAATAAAAGTGCTAATTAAACTCTAATTCATATAAACGTCCATAGTATTTTCCCTTATAAAGAACAAAAATGATAAGGGAATCCGATTTCACTCACCGATGGCAAATCAAGGACATAATGAAAATAGATAAGAGAAGTTCCACCAATAGCAGCAATAGTATCAGTAGGTGGGATCATGGTGCAATTAGCCAATCAGATATACCTGAAAAATGACCATCATCCTATCCCCATCTTTAAAGTGGTCGGACACGCCTCAACACTTGCATGACCCCTCCCTCTGCTTCACTAAGTATAAGGAGCCATGGGCCTAAAACAGGTCAGAATCTACATAGGGATGAATATGGTCAGTGGCAGCACCAGAGGAGGAGCTGCAACATTGTCCAAAGTTTGGCATGGCAGTTGCTGCAACCCACCTCTGGATCCGCCACTGGAGACGGTAGAATGTTTTTTTTTTGCCTTTTGTTTGGAACAATATGAAAATTCTTACTGTGTGTCCAATCGTACATCTGCCTATTAAACCGTATAGAATTGAATTAAATACTGAGATCAGCTAAACAAAGTCCAACATAAATGATTCACCGAAACCAAAATATCGAGAATACAAAAATGAACTTTTATAAAAACAATTGTGTACACAGCGATGATGCTTATTTAACACATTCACTACCAGAATCAATTTGAGATTTGGGGTAAATTTACTAAAAGTTCAGAAAAAAAAAGGTTGATAGCAACTAATCAGATTTTCAAGAATGTAATAGAGAAATAAAATAGACATAATGTGGTTGCTATGGGCAACAACTCTTTTTTTATTTTTCAGGGGACCTCTGCAGGAAGGTGTTTTAAATTCTGATCTTAAGTATTAAGAATTACAATATCGGTACTTGTTTCCTAGCACGGCGCCTACGATATTCAGTCGTATGCCATGGTATACATTGTATAACATCGCATGCCATATGCCCGCATTCGATGCATGCGATGCGATTTTATTTTAAAATTGTATAAGCACCCCAATCGTATACCATCGCATCGCATTGTATGCCATATACAATGGTATACGATTTTAATTGTATAACATCAGGTGCCATCGCGTCGCATCGCATACCATTGTATGGCTTATGGTATACGATGCGATGGGCGCCGTGCTAGGAAACAAGTACCACAATATCCATTTCAAAGGTCATCTGCCATAGAGGCCAAGGTTGGACAACAGTAATGGCATCCCACCCCCCCTCTGCCCAATTGGACAGTTAGCATCTTCCTCATGAGCTTTTGGGGAGGCAGTCAAGAATATCAGAGCGGCCATGCAGCATTGTCTTCCACCAATCAGAGTACAACATTCACGTCCTGCTTCCCAGCCTGCAGCCAGACAGTGAATGGCTGTCAGCATGCTGATTGGTAGATGACTGGAGCTATCCACCAATGAGAATGCTGACAACCATTCCCTGTATGGAAGCAGTTGGAGAGATGGGGCAGGACTACAGGAGGGGCATGTTAGGATTTGTTTAAAAAAAAAATCCTGTTAATGGGTGGGTAGGGGCCCCGGTGCATTGCTACCTCATTGTTTTCCTATGAGGTACGTGCATGGCGGCCCTGCCAAACAATTGGCACCCCCCATGCAGGTACCGCATGAGAAATGACCAACTAATATAGGAAATGAATGGCGCGGTTCTGCTTCTTACCTATAAAAACATTGTATTTCCTATATAAGGTAACATTGCAGGTCACTATGAGGAAGACAAATGTTTGCTGGGCAATTTTCACACCTATTTTGCCGAATTTACTAGGCACTCAAAGGGTTAATTTCCAGCCTCCTGAAAATCTTTTTGAAATGTTCCATCTCCTGAGCCCCAACAATTACACTGGACGGAAGCTGTCTCGGGGGTAAGTAGGGGTCATGGGTAGCAGCTACTCAGATTAGACGAGTATATAGAATTCAGGCAAATGATTAATAATGTGTATTTATACTTCACCCAAAAGCATAAAAGGTTACAATAATCTCGCGGTAACGCCGTACATATTGCTGCTATTGTTTTACATTTTCAGTTTGTTTCTTGGGCTGTTTTAAATATGTCTATTTAATCAGCAGCTGGAATTATGCATTTGTGTGTAAATGTGACTGAGTGGTGCTGTAATTTACCAACATTTATAATTGGTATTACAAGTGGAAAATGACTCGGGTCTAATTCAGGTTGGACCCAGCCTGCAGGCCACCCGCTGCCTGCATACCACCTCCTGCATGCCAACCCCTGCCTGCATACCACCTTCTTCCTGCATACCAACCTCTGTCTGCATACTAACCTCCTGTCTGTATACTACCCTCTTCCTGCATACCACCTCCTGCCTGAATACCACCTCCTGTCTGCATATCACCTCCTGATTGCATACCAGCCACTGCATACATACCACCTCCTGCCTGTATACTACCTTCTGCCTGCATACATACCACCTCCTGCCTGCATACCACCCCCTGCCTGCATACCGCCCCCAGCCTGCATACCACCCCTGCCTGCATACCGCCCACTGCCTGCATACCGCCCCCAGCCTGCATACCACCCACTGCCTGCATACTGCCCCCTGCCTGCATACCGCCCCCTGCCTGCATACCGCCCCCAGCCTGCATACCACCCACTGAGAAAAAGAACCAGTGGGCGCCTTCTGTACGCTATACCACCCACTGTCTGCATACCAACCCCTGTCTGCATACCACCCCCTGCGTGCCTACCACCCCTGCCTGCATACCACCCCCTGCCTGCATCTACAACTGCTAAAAAAAACATTAGTTGTGATGTTCATGTAGGACTGCAGCCTGAGTAAGTCTGACCTCACTCAGACTTCTAGTCACAGAGGCCAAGGACACTGCATTTGTGACAGCCTGTAGATTACTGTAGCTGTTTTTGAAAATACCCAGAAATAGTAATATTACAGAATCATGAACAACTTTAGGGAGAACGCCACCTCCAGCAATCTGAATTCAGCATTATCACTGTAAATGCACATTACCTTATCCTCAGTGTTTCCCCATATACAGAATACCTGTTGGGTTATAGAGCATGTATCATTGGACTATAAAGATGTACTATGTAAAGATTCCCATGCTGGTGTTTCCAGGTCCAGTGGGACCGATGTTGATGTGGGTATTATATAAGTATGTGAAGTACATGACATTTATGCATACAGTATGTGTGATGTCAGACCTGTCTTCATGTCACACTGATGCCAATCTAAGAAGAGGAAGGGGAAGAAAAATTGTTCTAACAGATGCCCTGTGCCTGCCAGGCCCCCGACAAGTGACATCATGACTTCACAATGAGGTGCAGGAACTAAACGGTTTTCAACCGTTGGCCAATGGATTTACCATCAATGGCAAATATCCAATGATACCCCGACATTTGCGGCTGTGAATCTTTTTGTCACCTTCAATGCAGGAGAAGGAAGCTTAGGCCAACCTCCAACTATGATTGGCCCACCGCCTGCTGATCCCACCCTCTGGGATGACCGTTGATTGGTGCAAACTTTGGATGGTTCCCTTTGAAGGTTTCATACCTTTAAAGATAAGTACTGATAGAACCACTACCAACAGCATTCCTGAATCTCCATTGAATGGTATTATAATTAAACAAAACATCTGAACCCAACACCAAACATTATTGTGCCTAAACTTGATACCGTATATACAATAACATTGCTTTTTACATTGATAAGTTAAGGCATTACCATAGGATGAGGTCCATAGGATGAGGAAGTCAATTGATATCAACAAAAGTACCTTTTATCATGCCACCTTGTGGCAGACAGGTGTACTGTATGCATGGCTGGCTGCCTTTATACAGTAAATCAGACTTTCTATAGTGTGTCTGGGGCTATAATTGCAATGCTTCTGGAACTAAGCTCAGGATGATTCTCAAAGGTGTAATCCATATATTTATAACAGGGCTATATATTTAGGTGAGCGCGGCAAAAAAAAATGTCAGTGCTTCGCATCTGGTGCTTCGTGAGTTGTGTATCCTGGTGTTGATGGAACACAAGTGTTGACTGACAACATAGTCATATTTATTACTTTTGTTTGGAGACCTACAGAACATTTTGGAAGAGATTTGTTTGTTTTATTTTTGCTCAATAGTTTCAGTATCATTTCTATTTGGCTGATCAGGAACCAAAACATAAATCTGATTTAATTTATCCAGAAGAGGACACAATGATCCTAAGGGAACCATATTGCAGAACGTTGGCATTTCTTAAGAACCATTAAAGCCATTAGAGACCTGTTTGTATCATGTTCAGATAAAATATGTTCTCTCGCTTAAGGGATTCAGGTCGCGGCTCTCGTAAGTCAGTGGCGACGTTTATATCAGAAGAATATTCCCTAGTCTGGTTGTTCTATGAAAAGTTGTCCTCAAAGCCCAGAATTAAAACCTTGTGCTCTGATATCTCAGTCTCCGTATTTCCGAAAGGCCGTCGTCTCGGCAGTACAGGTCCCCACAGGGACTCTCTGCCAGTCATCGGGCGCGGCTTGCCACCCCGCCTCCTCCACCGCAGCTACTGCTGCTGGAACTGCCGCTGCTGCTGCTGCCACTGCTGCACCGGTCTTCGTAGATGGAGATTTCAATCTTTGTCGCCAAGGTCAAGGCGAATACCGTCAATGTTGTATCCTTGCAAACACGCCTAGGATGAGATGCACCAAACTTTACGGAGAGAGTAGAGAATATTAGGTACTTCTTTACTTTCACGGCGCCACTAGAAATCGCGGGCATCGCGGCCATTGAATGCACTAAAAATCGGGTGCGACGCGATGCCCGCGATGCCCGCGATTTCCCATAGGGACCAATGTTAAATTTCTCAATTGACCCGATTTTACTGTTCAATGCCTCAATTGACACGATTTTTCCATAGGAAACAATGTTAAATGGCCCACAGAGGCCAAATAGCCACCCTGAAGTGTGAAATGGCCCCCACAATTGTTAACGCCACCCCACGATCAACGTGAACCCGAAGCGTGGCGAGCGCGGCGAGCCCGCGAGGGGCGGCGGTATGCGTCCTCCGACCTTTTCATACCCCCACTATCCACGTCGGCGTGGAGTTGAGAATAGAATAGTGTGGCGAGCGCAGCGAGCCACCGAGCCCGAAGCGTGGCGAGCGCAGCGTGCCCCGCGAGGGGACGCGGATACCTTCACAGGTAAACGCGTCCCTTTGCGGGCTTCACAGGTATCCTCGTCCCCGCGCGGGGCTCGCTGCGCTCGCCACGCTTCGGGCTCGGTGGCTCGCTGCGCTCGCCACACTATTCTATTCTCAACTCCACGCCGACGTGGAAAGTGGGGGTATGAAAAGGTCGGAGGACGCGTACCGCCGCCCCTCGCGGGCTCGCTGCCCTCGCCACGCTTCGGGTTCACGTTGATCGTGGGGTGGCGTTAACAATTGTGGGGGCCATTTCACACTTCAGGGTGTCTATTTGGCCTCTGTGGGCCATTTAACATTGATTCCTATGGAAAAATCGTGTCAATTGAGGCATTGAACAGAAAAATCGTGTCAATTGAGAAATTTAACATTGGTACCTATGGGAAATCGCGGGTATCGCGGGCATCGCGTCGCACCCGATTTTTTAGTGCATTCAATGCCCGCGATGACCGCGATATCCTATCTGTCCTAATCTAGTGGCGCCGTGAAAGTAAAGAAGTACCGAATATTATAGTACCAACCAATCTGGTTCTAACTGTAATTTTTCAAAAACGGGGACAGGTGCAGCAAGCTTAAAAAAAGTTATATAGCGTGTATATCCTGCATCGGGTTTACTGGACCCCGCACAGGCTGATGCGGATTGGTGGTGCTATGTCGGATGCTTGTCCTAAGTGCCTGGAGTCTGGGGCTGGTTTCTGGCATTTGCTGTGGCAATGCCCGCAAGTGTTTTCCTTCTGGGAAGCAATTCTGGCTAATATCCGAGACACGGGTGCAGGTACCACTTTCTACTCCTTGTATTTGTATTTTCGGTTTGGATTTGGAGGAGCTTCTCCCTACTCATCATAGGATAAACGTTAATCACCTTCTAACTCTAGCCGTGTTTGTATCGCCAGAACCTGGCCCTCCGTCCGCTACCATGTGGGTTGCACTTGTTAATGTTACTTTGTCCCATGAATCATTTATGTATTCTAAACGTGGTTGTGTGAGCAAGTATAGTAAAGTTTGGGGCCTATGGCAGGCTTCTACGATATATTCAAGATCATCGCTCTTAATTTATTTTTGCTGTGTGATTGTCCCAGATGGGCGGCCCACCACCTACACCCAGTGCCTACCCTATGACGTTATTAACTGTCTACGACTCCTGATGACTGCCCTGTTGTAAACATGTGTTATGCGTACAGTGTTGTTTGAATAATGCACCAATTCTTATTGTTTGTTATTATTATTTTTGTATTCTCAAAATTCTATAAAAAATACATGATTTAAAAAAAAAAAGTTATATAGTGAGGAGTGATTAACATTTAGCCAATCAGCTCCTAATTGTCATTTTTCAAACCCAGTTTGTAACATAACAAGTAGGAGCTGATTGGCTGGTTGTTTATCCCCTCCACTTTATCACTTTTCGAAGCTTATAGCATCTGTCCTGCAGTCTGAAAAATGACGTTCAAAAGCTGGTTGGTGGTACAGTACTTTATCTCTCTCCAAAGTTTCATACATCTTTTCCACACACCTTTGTACTTTACACAGACTGGATTTTATTAGGGCAACATCAGATTGTGGGCCACATGCACTAAGCTTCAAAAGTGATAAAATGGAGAGTGATAAACAACCAAACAATCAGTTCCCCAGACATATTTCAAACACAGTCTGTGACATGGCAGGTAGGAGCTGATTGGCTGGCTGTTTATCACTCTCCATTTTATCACTTTTGAAGGTTAGTGCATCTGGCCCTCAGATTTTTATATGAAACAGTACAAAAACTTTAGTTACAAGGCTACAATAAGTTAAAGGGCACAGGAGCACATTTCTCAGTATATATATATATATATATATATATATATATATATATATATATATATATATATATATATATATATATGTATAAGCAGAGTAGAACCAAATGTGTGATGATTATTGTGTATAATACTTCGATATTAATATTTCTATGCAACAGCATTAGGTTTGCCATCCTCTTAAGTGTTAAATATAGTTGCATTTCCACTTGGAAAATGGGAGACTCCAGATTGGCTGGGAGGACTCCTGTGCTCCTGGAAGAGCAATTAACACTCCCAGATCCTACATATTTCTTAAGTGACGTTTGTAAGACGAGGGGGTTCTATGGCTCAAATGGCAGTAGATTGTGTCACTATAGCGCCACTCCCACCGTGTGATGCCACGAATCATGGCATGGCACAGGGTGGGGTGGAGCCACGATAGTGTGAGTCACATTTACACTTTGCAGTCTTCTAGAAATGGGAGTGCCAAAGGTAGGTATATTAATATAAGTGTGACCATCCCCGGACACACTGCCGGAACATCAAAGGCATTGTTAATAAACTAGAAGAATTAGCAGATAAACCATTTTAAACTGTGTTTACCTGGTCTGCACAATGAATAAGGGTAGAGTAACACTGGGCATAAGTAATTATTAGGCACAGCACAATGAAATAATGATGATGACCAGCTGCCTTTTGTCCACACTGTCGGCCATTTGTATGTGATAGTATACAACTAGAGTATGCACACCCACATGGCACTGGCCACACAGCCATTGGCCAAATCTCCACCTCTCACAGTAGGCCTTTGATCAGTTTCCACATGAACCTTAATAAGTCTGTCCAATTAATGTTCCATGTTTTCATTCACTGCCCAGTGGTAGGATACAAAATTGTTTTACAATTGTTTCCTAATCCATTATGCAAAGCAAATTTGTGCTGTATCCAAGGGCAGGGGATGTAAACAATGATGTCTGATGATATAGATTACATTATAAAAGGTACAGTAATGATACATGATATTCAGTCAACATTGTTCATAAATTGTCATCTACTCAGTTTGACCAACCTCTTTAAAATGTAGAATTGCAATGCCGCAGTCCCCGTGGAAAATAAATATCTCCCAGCAATATTATTAATGGCATTTGTAGTGCCCAGGAGGAACGTGCCCTCCCCATAACAGCTGCCAATCCGCCATGTCCAAACGGCAACACAAGTACAAGAAAAATTCCTGGAGAGTTGCAGGAAACAGAATCCTTTATGCACTAAATGGAACACGCTGGGCAAATGAAATTACATTGAGAAACATGCGGCGAGATAACATATTTCTCTGCCAGACGTGTTCCCCAGTGAAACCGTAGGGAGATATTGTATTTTTCACATCCGCCTGGAAGTACCAGACTGAAGCAGTAGACTAAACAGCAAGGAAAACGGAATAGAGTTCAGCCATAAATAAGGAGAAAATGCCGAGGAAATTGCACCTCTTTAATTGCGACTAATGTTAAAGACTCCTTATCAGGTTCCCTGAGCGCACTTTCAGGAGGGAAATGTTTTACGGGACAGATTTTAATATCCAACGGTTGTGGAACACAGTCATAGAAAATATAAAATACAGCGACAAGAACCGAACTTACCGAATAAATATTATTTCAAAAGGATACAACACGCATTCCCCGCTCAACCGGATCAGTAATTAGCAGCCCCCTGGGCGTGTAGATCTTCTCGTTCTGTTCCTGGATATATTTCGAGATTTTCTTCAACACCTTCAAGAATCAAACCAGATATTAGCGACGCAAAACTGAGGGTTCGTGAGACCGGGAAACGTATCACTGTATACTGGCTCTTTACTGTATATGTTACTTTGGGGTTGTGTCAATATCATGAGGTACAACAGCCACCCACTGAGATCCTTATTGTCCAAGATAAAGTTTCCAACCAAGTATTGTTTGGTTATTGTGCAAAGTTTAGCAGCAGCGAGGCTAAGGACACGGGGAAGGTCCTGAAGAGGACATTGCTGCCATTATTGCCTACTTAGCGAGCTCATTATAAGCGACTCTCTTTTGTCGCTTGGATCTGGGAACCTTCCCAGACTCAGCTGTGGCAAGTGCACTTCACTGTAGAGAGGAGTGAGGCCTTTCTATTAATAGGGGCTTAGGGGAGCTGTGTGACGAGACTTAAACACTGCGAGATGTAAGTGGGGGGACACACACTGTGCCAATTAAAAACTAAATAATGCACGGACAAGTATGGCTGTTTCAAAGGAACAGGAAACTGATGGGATGTTAAAATCTAAAACATAAGCTGCAAAGGGGGGAGGGGGGGGGGTTCTTTAGTCTGAAAGGATCAATTGGCCATTTAAGTTTTCACTTGCATTGGACGAAATTTCGGAACCTATTTATCAAATAATATTTCTGGGATATTTCCTAATAACAGCCATCTTTTCAGGATTCCATACCCTCCAGCTGTACCTTTTTGGCAAGTACAGTACTGTTTTTTTTTATAGCCTGTACCTTTTGTTGGGTCTCCAACTGCCCATTGTAAGGAAAGGTGGTGTGACCACACCCACTTTACCCATGGCCATGCCCCTTTCTGAATTTGGACCAGTTTTTGCTCTTGAGATGTCGGAGGGTATGGGATTCCTGCAAATATTAAGGCTGTTCTATTGAGGGTCTCCGTATCTACCGCGTCGTCCCCATTTCCTACAACAGCCACCATAGTTTACATAGGAAACGCAAAACGTCAGTATCTGATTGAATAACATCAGCAACGCAATCGCATTCCAGATTTTGGCCCCAGCAGCTAACACCATATGAAGAGAACGCTTTTATGTTGTAGCCTATGGACTACAGTCTGCAAAAATGTACAGGAAAGGGTTCCCTGGCAATGGGCATTGCATATGTGTGGTCAGTAGAAGGCGCAGGAGTACCCATAGAGGATTGAGGATATGGTCATGTCACTAAAAGCCCATCGCTGGGGCTGGGGGGGGGGGGGGCTCTTTTCAGAGTGCCTGTACCTTCTTGTGTACAGTATATTGATAGATAATGTGTTACATGCATTCACATCACGTGTGTATTACCGGTATGGGTCAAAGAGTCGACACTATGAAAGTCGACATGTTAGGTCGACCACTAAAGGTCAACAGAGCTTAGGTTGACACATGAAAAAGGTCAACATATCTATGGTTGACAGGTTCGGAAGGTCAACACAAGCATTAGGTCGACAATGGGAAGTTCTACAGTCACCCTGTTTACAACCTACAGACGGAGCGGCTCTCAATGGAGCTGCTCCTGGCGATATATAATCGCCATTCACCGCCCTGCGCCAGCCAATGGAGGGGGGCACGTGCCCCATTCCATCGGAGCCTGCTGCCGGTCCCCTGCAGCCCCCCACCAGCTGCCCTCACTCCTTGCTCAGCTCCGGGAAGCGGAGACGGCAGGGAAGCCCCACCCCCCCCCCCACCGCCTTCCTGATGGGGAAGCGCGAGCCTGTGAGACAGATGGAGCGCCGTTCCGCCAGCCTGCACCAGCGCAGCACATCTGGCAATCCTGCAGGGCTGGCTGACAGGTGCTCCATCTGTAAGTCGACATGGAAACCATATCAGTGTACCGGGCACGGTGCCTCGCTGCGCTCGCCACGCTTCGGGCTTGGTGGCTCGCTGCGCTCGACACACTTTATATTCTCAACTCCACGCCGACGTGGATAGTAGGGATATGAAAAGGTCTGAGGACGCGCACCGCCGCCCCTCGCGGGCTCGCTCTCTGGCATCAATCGTGGGGTGACGCTCACAATGGGGTTGCGTAACCCATGACGGGGCCATATACAATGTGAAATGGGTCATATTGGCCCATTTCACATTGTTTCCTATGTGAGATGGACTTAATCAAGTCCATCTCATCTTGTGCCATTATAATGGCACAAGACCGACGCGATGCTCCCGATTTCAATGTTAAAAATATTTTAACATTGAAGCCTATGGCAAAATCGCAGGCATCGCGTCGGTCGCGTCGGGGGGCCATGTTAATGCACGCGACCGATGCGATGCCCCCGATTTTGCCTTTGCCGGCAAAATGGACCTGATTTCAAAGGAAATCGGGTCCATCGCGGGCATCGTGTACCTTAACTTAAAGGTACACGATGGTCGCAATTGTGGCTGTGCTAGGAAACAAGTACCCACCAAACTACTTATATTGTGTTCAGTGTTCACTCCATAAAATATATATATATATATATAGAGGAATGGAAGAGGCGGCACTCAAATGGGATTTTTCAAAAGTGTATTGTTGCAAAAGAAAGGACCAACGTTTCGGGGTCTTAATCACCCCTTTGTCAAGGTGCAAGATGATTAAGGTGGATTTCCACTTGCACCTTGACAAAGGGGTGATTAAGACCCCGAAACGTTGGTCCTTTCTTTTGCAACAATACACTTTTGAAAAATCCCATTTGAGTGCCGCCTCTTCCATTCCTCTACCTACCTGTCCTGGAAGGCACAGGGGTATTCGGACCCAGCTGCGGGAGTGCCAGGCCTTCTCCATTTTATATATATATATATATATATATTCTGTGCTGGCCCCGGCACTCTGCTGTCCCCCTGGACTCACTTGCTCTGGTGCCTTCAGGTGTGGCCGCTTGGGTCCACTAGCACTCAGAGACTGGATACACGAAGTAACACTGCAAATACGTGTTTAATGCAAACTTCAACGTTTCGGGGCGCTGGTCCCCTTCGTCAGGACGAAACGTTGAAGTTTGCATTAAACACGTATTTGCAGTGTTACTTCGTGTAGTGTATCCAGTCTCTGAGTGCCGCTCGCAATATCTTTGTTGTATATATATATATATATATATATATATATATATATATATATACATACCGCTGACTGTCTATGTTAATCAGCTCCGTATGGTGCTCTGGGAATTAGCTGATCATTCCCATACTGTACCTGTTCCCAGAACACTTGTATACTGCAGCGTGCAGCCACAATGCTGGCGCACGCTGTGTAAGGGGCAGCAGGCAGCACCGGGGATCCATCCTGCCGCACAGTGCATCCTTTCTCCGTATCAACTCGGGCTGAAGTGGGAACAGGGATCTGCTGGGAAATTAATTTCCAACTTGCAAAGGTCGAGTTTGCTTTGGAAAAATGCCCAGGTTGGCAGTGCGATATAAAGAGATTGGGCAATTATTCCCCAAAGCTTAGCCTGCTGCGTGGCTGCATGTTGAAACAACCGTTCCCAAGCATTTGAAGGAAGGATTAAATGTGCTCACCAAGAAATAGACAGATAATAATGTGAAATAGCGAGCCTGACGTGCGACTCCGTCCTGCTCTCAAAACTTTCGTTGTGTCGATTTTGGACGGAGTTCAAAGCTGTAATGCTGCACGGAGGCTCGGTGACTCTTTTGCAAACTCTAAATGCCATTTCATACAGGCCGACTGTCCTTCAGACGGAACCAAATTTCCCACCAATAGCTTCCTCTCATGCAATTCAGTACGTCTTAGCAAACACAGCGAGACAGTACGTAAGGTTACAGCCCATGCTAAATACTTGGCACTACACAGTATGGATAAAACATGAGAACACATTAATCCTCTATCCGTGCTGAGCAGTGGGCCGTTCAGGATCGTGCATGCACACTACGAACCATAGGCGTGCGCCCTCGTTCGATAATCCATCGGCTTGTGAATTCAGGTCTGAATAACCCCTTCAGACTGTATCGCAAAGCACATTTTTTTTCTAACGGACAAAACCTACCGCTTTATTTTTACACTGCAATTTAGATTTCAGTTTGAACATACATACCCCACCCAAATCTAACTTTCTCCACACGTGTTACATCTGCCCCCAGCTGCAGTGCACATGGTTTTGTCCATTAGAGAATTAAAAAAGTGCTTTGCGATGCAGAAAAAAATGCAACCGCAGTCAACAGAGCGACGGGGTGCGGCGACGGGGCGCGGCGACGGGGCATTCTCTGGGAGCAGATTGGGCAACGTATGCTTGTCCGGTGCATTCAGGGGCGAACATCTGTAATCTACATGCAAAAGCAGCCAGTAATAGAGAAACAAATTATTTGCCCTCATGCATGGCAACATGGAGGGCGAAATTTTTTAAGACAAAAACGGCAAAAAAAAATTGGTATTTGTATAGTAAAATAATTTTTTTTTGGGCATATACGTATTTTCAGGATTTACTATGCTGAAAATACGTTAATTTGTATTCATGGCACATTCGTATTTGTACTTACAAATACGAACGTATACGCCATTGACAGAATACGATTAGGAATCACCATGAATGGTGACTCCTAATTTACTAAGCGGCCGTATAGCTAATTACCGGCAATTAGCGGGATACAGACGCTAATTGCCGTCCAAATACACCAGGAAAATACACTTCATTTTCCTGGCGTATTTGGCAGAAGCCTGCACGGATCAGTCAGAGCCATGCAGGCTTCAGTGTAAAAAAAAGAGAAAAATAAATAATTTGAAAAATGACATGTGCAGAGCAGGCAGTTTAGGAGGCGGGTTATTTTTCTTTTTATTATTAGAGAGGCCAATACCGGGGATCCCGGGATTGAGCATTTTTCAATCCCGAATCCCGGGATTGAAAAAATGCCCCCGGGATTGGCATCCCTAACGGTGAATCCTTTACTATTCATTTCAGAGACTTCTCCTAAAAAGTTTTTTTTTGAAGGTGTGGTACCGCTCCGGAGTTGGTCTAATTAAATAATATTAATTGCTAGAAGATTTATCCTCTGAGGAAAGGATATGTTGCATTGATAAAATCCATATATCCATATATTTTTATGTTTATATTTTTAAGTAATTAAATCTTAGTAAATACATTTGTAAATGTTTTCATAATTTTTCCAGATATGTGGCGCTCTCTTTCATATATATAGATATACACTCTTATGAGATTGATTGCTTTGAATATTTAATTATACGCTATCTTTTACGCTTTGAGCAATTTCCAGAATTGCTTCTGGGAGCAGCCTAAATACTCTTATAATTTAATATACTTTGGTATATTATATATATATATGTAATGGCGGAGCGATTACATAACCACCGTGCCCGATTGTTTTGCTGTGGTTCTTATATACAGTCTACTTATACAGTCTACTACCATGGATAATATTTTATAGGAATGTTGATGCTAATAAACAAAACCAGTTAGGCTGGGCAATTGCGGCCCTCCAGATGTTGAGGAACTACACATCCCACCATGCCTTGCATCAGTTTCAGCATGGCCACATAGCAAAACTAATGCAAAGCATCCTGGGATGTTTAGTTCCTCAACATCTGGAGGGCCGCAATTGCCCAGCCCTGAGTTAGAGGATCCCCAAATTTGTATCCTGTCCTCCTTATTGTGAGTTTATTGTTCATTTTTAGATGTTTCCTCCTTATTTATTATTTACAAATTTAAATATACAATGAATAAGACACATATTCCAATGTATTCCATGCAATTACATTTCCTCTTTATACTGATGCCATTAATATGTCTTTAAACAGACAGAGACAGAACACATGCGTTATGTAGGAAAGATAATCTCCCTGATAAAAATTATTATTGAATATTATCTCCAGCTGGGACATAAGCCTGAAATATTAACATATATCTTTGTGTTTGTTACTGGTATCTCTTATACAGATGGGAAAATGGAATTTATTTTCAGTAGCTCATTAAATATTGTTTAGACTCTTCTTATTTGTGATACAGATTTATCCTGACGGCAGAGCAAACAAGATTCAATTTTAGATAGTGTGGCAGGGACAGCATCTTTACACATAAAAGTAATGTGGAAGATTAAAAGGTTTTAAAGCAGCAGCCCGAAAACTGATGTGATCAAGGTTGGGCTGATTAGCAGCACCTGTGTCTTCCTAATAAAAGTGTTTCCTGGGCAGAGTGTCATTGCTCTTGATGGCGGAATAGGGGCCGGGGTGTGGGCTACAATATGGATAACTGGAGCATTCTGAAGAGTTTGAACTACAATATGCTGTGACACCTGTATGCTAATTGCTGTAACTATACTTGCCTATGCTGTGTGCCGGGTATGCTGTGACCTGCTCCAAAAATAAAGACCAAGACTTCATGTACAGTGTGTGATTCCTTGTCACATTTTCTTATCTGTAGAGTCCGCCACCAATGAAAAGAAAACCAGCTCACCTTCTCATAGTGTGTTTCCATGCAGAGGAAGATAAAATAGGCCGTGGCACAAGCCAAGCAACCCTCCAGGTAGGAGCTGCCTCCGATCTTCTCAGCCTCCATGTAGTACATGTTCAGAGTCTTCACCGTCTCTTCAAACAGCTGCTTCTCAATCTTTGTGGAAGATGATAAAGAACATGTAATACTTTAATGTCATGTTGGGATACCGGAAAAACCATCCCCTTGTGTAACCTCTTCCCATCAACTTCCACATTTTGAGGCTTGATTAAGTATTAGGTAATACAGAGTGGCGGAGCATGTGAGTGGTGAGCCCAGGTGCAAAAATATAAATCTGTACCACTCCTCCTCCCGAATATCACCATATACAACACGGCAGAGGCAGTGGCGTAACTAAGTTTTGGGCGCCCCCCCGCCTTAAGGGGGGGCGCCCCCCCGCCGCCTCCCCGCCAAGCACCCCCAATCCCCCGCCGCCCATGCAAACCCCCCCCCCAATCCCCTGCAGCCTTACCTATCGCGCTGGTCCCGGCGGCTCCGTTCTTCTTCTGCTGAGGACCACCACAAAATGGCCGCCCCCATACAGCAGACAGTTTCAGAGAACTGTGTGCTATATGGGGGCGGACCACCAGAAGAACGGAGCCGCCGGGACCAGCGAGATAGGTAAGTCTGCTGGGGATTGGGGGGGGGGTGTAACTATAGCACCACAGCCCCCGGTGCCCCCACATGCACAGCGCCCCCCCGCGGTGGCGGGGGCTGCGGTGCTATAGTTACGCCGCTGGGCAGAGGGTGACAGTGAGAGGCAGGGAGAGGCAGAGGGTGACAGGTAAAAACAGTGGGTGATCGGGGCAGCCACATTATACTCAGCATCATTACCTGTAACAATGTGTGACAGCCCCAATAAGATTTTTTTGTAGAATTGAGTGTTAAATGAAGTTAAAACACAAACATACAGTAGCTTTAATAGTGGCACTGTATACTTGTGCCCTTGTGTATACAGCAATACAATGCTACACACTGCACAATCAGGGCTGGTGTAAGGCTTCTCGGTACCCTAGGCCGAACGTCAAGCCAATACTCCTCCAACCCCACATGGGAACTGGTCGATTGGTAGACAGTCAATAGGTCAGCTCATAAAAAGGATTCACAGACTTTACAGTAGGTCGACATTGACAAAATGATTCATCAACATGAATTTTCCAGGATTTTTTAAAACCGTTCTTACTTCACGATCCCAGTGGGCATAGAGTTAGATTATGATAGTGTGCCAGTCATAGAGATGCCAAAGCCGCGGGCCATGCGATGGAGGCGGTACACTTATACTGTACAGTGTCCATGTTGGCAGATTTCCACAAAGACACCAAAAAATTCATGCCGAACTGTTCCTTGTGTCGACTTTTTGTCAATGTCAACCTAAAGTCTGATTACCTTTTTCTCGTGTTGACCTATGGCCTGTGGAGGTGACGTCCTAGATATACACAACTACCACAAGGTAGACATCCTTAATTCTGTGATAGGCTGAGTCATTGATGCCCCCCCCCCAGGAACCCCCCCCTCCCTCCCTCTGCATCACCCTCCCCAGACCCCGGCACCCCCCCCCTCCCCCTGCATACCCCTCCCCAGATCCCGGCACCCCCCCTCCCCCTGCATTCCCCTCCCCAGATCCCGCCACCCCCCCTCCCCCTGCATCCCCTCCCCAGATCCCGGCACCCCCCCCTCCCCCTGCATCCCCCTCCCCAGATCCCGGCACCCCCCCTCCCCTGCATCCCCCTCCCCAGATCCCGGCACCCCCCCTCCCCTGCATCACCCTCCCC
Source organism: Crinia signifera (assembly GCF_055691185.1). NCBI lineage: Eukaryota > Metazoa > Chordata > Amphibia > Anura > Myobatrachidae > Crinia > Crinia signifera. The sequence continues at coordinate 270,190,671 of NC_139222.1, forward strand.
AGATCCCGGCACCCCCCCTCCCCCTGCATCACCCTCCCCAGATCCCGGCACCCCCCCTCCCCCTGCATCCCCCTCCCCAGATCCCGGCACCCCCCCTCCCCTGCATCCCCCTCCCCAGATCCCGGCACCCCCCCTCCCCCTGCATCACCCTCCCCAGATCCCGGCGAACCCCCCCCCCTCTGCATCACCCTCCCCAGATCCCGGCACCCCCCTCCCCCTGCATCCCCCTCCCCAGATCCCAGCCCCCCCCCCCCCCTGCCTCCCCCTCCCCAGATCCTTGCACCCCCCCTCCCCCTGCATCCCCCTCCCCAGATCCCAGCACCCCCCCCTCCCCCTGCATCCCCCTCCCCAGATCCTTGCACCCCCCATCCCCCTCCCCAGATCCCGGCACCCCCCCCCCCCCCCCTCCCCCTGCATCCCCCTCCCCAGATCCTGGCACCCTAGGCAGCTGCAAAATGGTAAATCTAATGCGCGAACCCCAACGATCGCCATGGGGGAGGTAATTCGGCCCGATCCCAGTGAATCTGAATCGCCCCCACAATACTATACACACACTGCGGTACAGCGCGGAGCCAAAATAGATAAAACTTCTTGTGATCTTTTGTGACACAATTTCCGAATTTCTTATTCCGTTCACATTTTGTTCCCTTTACATTGCCAAAAACAATATGCTTATCTAATTGGAGTGTTTTTACATCTGATAAAAAAGGTCCTTCTCCGGAACAGCTTCTGCCTACTGTACGTCTAACTTCATTCCAGTAATTAGAGCAAAAATGACATAACTAACGATCTCTCCCTGGGCCCCCCCATGGTTATTCTCCGCTCCGAAGAAAGAATCCCCTTCTGCTCCATTGATTAATGACTTGTCTTCCAGCTGACAAGCAGCTAAAGCACCCGAGACAGTTCTAGCATTAACTGGAACCTCGTACAACTGTCCTAAAATAGCACAATATGTGTAATATCAGCAGAAGGAAGACACTGAAATATCCGCGCCCGCGCCCTCTCATGTTTATTTATTCGTTTGGAATGAGAAGAGATATTTGATACTGTGATAGGTAATTCCTGGTAGCACAGAATTACTGCTGTGTCCACATACTGGGATCCTGGAATTGTTGCGTATATTCGTATCCTAGAGAACAGATAAACACAACCCTGCGGAATGCTCCTGAATGCCCCCCCCCCAGCTAAGCAAATCCCCTCACACGCATACACATGGGAGGAGAATGGATTTACGGGCGCGCACCATCAAATAATTTCCCACTGTTTGCAAACCTTGACCATCGGGGACGAGGAGGAATTCGGACCTGAGCGATCATTTCTGAATTGGCCCCCAAGTAGGGGATACAGTCAGTGGGCCCAATTCAGACCGGATGGCACGGCTGCCAGGCTGGGCGGGTATCGATAGATTGGGTGTGTGTACAGAACGTAGTCCGCATGCGTGAGTCCATCCTGCATTAAAATCCTTTTTTATTTTTTTATCGCTGGCCATAGGCAAGGTGATTGACAAGAAGCTGGAGTTTGGGGGTGGTAACTGGCTTTTTAGGGAGAGTCGTGTGGAAAAAGTTCTGGCCCCAATCAGCCTGATTCTATCAAAGCCGCCAAGTAAGTCCTGGGCTACGCACAGACGGCACACACTGGGGAATCATCGATGATGAGCGACTTGTGTTGACCTTCAATGGTCGACCCAATACATGTCATCCTAATATGTGTCAACTTAACGACCATATACCCTTTATATGGCTATCCCAAATAGAAGCTGAAGGACTGAACTGATCTTGATTTGGCATACCGGAGAAGTGACTACACCGGTTAGACATTTTTGACAGATGCCGGACGGCTCCCCGACAGTCGGGATTCCGACAGTCAATACTTCGACGTCGGAGTCCCGACTGCTCCCTCGTGGGGGTCCACGACCCCCATAGAGGGAGAATAAAATAGGTGGCGAGCGCTCACCCCGCTGTGCAGTCGGGATTCCGACGTCAGAGTATTAACTGTCATTGATTTATACCACACCCATTTTTGACCACTGGTCAGAGGCTCACACCTAGTGGTGACTGTGAGAATTGCCATTTCCTTGTTCTATGACATTTCAGGATTATCACTGTATTGCAATGGGACACTATGCAATAATGGAAGCTCATTATTAAAACAGCGCAGACCCGCCACATGGCTGTTAATAGAAGTAATCAGGCGTAAAGTGGTGCAGCTGCTCTGAGCAGCCATAGAAGGAATCCATCTAGCTGCAGAGAGAGGCAGAGCAATAAGTACTGTGGGGATGGCGATTCATTGTCAATGGGTTCTAGAGTGTTACAGTGTTATCTCCCCAGCTGCTCTCCTGAGTATGACAGACAAACGGGTTCCACGGGTCCGAGCATATGTGTCTGGCCCAAAAACATCTGCCATCACTTAAGTGAACTGCACTGCATTGGTACATACTGAAAAGCAGCAGGATAGCAGAAGCTGCTGCTGTTCATGTTAAAATTGGAGATGGAAAAACAATGTAATAAATGCGCTGTTGTTTGACTTGTGAAAAATAAAAATCATTGTCATTATCACGGAGCATTTAATCTGCTGATGGAGCCTACTGACATGCTAGGCCATGGCTCTTCAAACTGTGGCCCTCCAGATGTTGCGGAACTACATGTCCCAGCATGCCCTGACAGTTTTGGCATGCTCTTATACGAAAAAATGTGGCAATGCATGCTGGGACATGTAGGTTAACAACATCTGGAGGGCCACAGTTTGAAGACCCATGTGCTAGGCCATGGAATGGAGGGTAATGCTGTAAATCAGTGATGGGGAACCTTCGGCCCTCCAGCTGTTGAACTACACATCTCAGCATGCCCTGCAACAGTTTTAGCATGGACAAATAACAAAACTGTAGCAGGGCATGCTGGGATGTGTAGTTCAACAACAGCTGAAGGGCCGAAGGTTCCCCATCCCTGCAGTAAATGCTGAAATGCAGGTAAAACAGGTAATGCTGGAACGTAGGCAATGCAAGAAATGCTGGAACGCAGGTAATGAGGAAATGCAGGAAATGCTGGATTTACTATGGATCAGGAAATACTGGAACATAGGACCAGGAACTATCTCAGTAAAGGTGCGTACACACGGGGGAGATATATTGCTCAGCCATATATTGCTGAGCAATATATTGCTCAGTTTCTCCTTTTCATCAGCGACCAGAGATGGTCACTGATGAAAGGGAACCTCTGCCGGGCGGTGCTGCAGAGGTAATCAGCTGGTCGCAGGAGCAAGCTCCTGCGACCAGCGATTAGAACGGGGCTGAAAATGGGACTGCGCACCCGGCGATTTATCGCCGGGGCACACTCCCATTACTGACAATATGGTCGCCAGCGACCATATTCCCAGCGATTTCAGCCCCTATCGCAGCCGTGTGTACACGGCTTAAGACATTGCTCTGGCAATAGGCTGTCCTCCTGAAGGGGTTTAAATAGGCAGCAGTGGAAGTCCATAGGCTACCAGGATCATGTGAGCACAGCTGTAACACAGTGATTGAACTGAAAAGTCACACGGGGAAATCCAACATGGCCACACCCATACAGCTGGCTTGTTTGTATACACATGTGCTCAGGCATGTTGCAGACCCAAATGGATGGATGAACAACAGGGAGACAGCCCCGCAGACATGGTAAATAATAATAAAAAGAAATGAGCCTGATTGATGACAGAGAACATTTGGTGCTTGCTGATCCTAATTTTGGCTTGCTACAAGAGATAGGCCCATTGTACAGGAACAGACAGTACTTTGGATATTCGCACAGTGGCCAGTTATCGATAGACTGTCCAGGCGATGAAAGCCTGCTACTTTTTCTGATCGCTGCCCCGTGTCTGGGGTGGAATCTGGAAAAATACTTTGAGAGTGTCCGGGAAAATGCTGGCCCTGCCTGTGCATGGGCCCGATTCAGACCGAATTGCTGCTGAGTGAACTAGAAGCGGCAAGCGATCACATACATGCCACCACTTTAGAGTGAAATCCCACCTTGACAATGAATGTGCTCACTGTACGATTGGATGTTTATGGCTTCATGTCAATCACCATCCGAATGACCAGCGAAGGAAAAAAGTAGCCCGGTTCCTTAGCTAGCCGGTGCGTCACCTGCGGCCCATACTCATATGCAGTGTATCAATAAGTGCCCGCTGTGTGAATTCGTACAGCAGCGATCAGGTCTGAATCGGAACAGATTGTTCCGGAGAAGTCACACCCTTGAGACATTGTGCAGGAGAAGACACTACTTGGGATATTGTGCAGAAGACACTCCCTTGCGACACTGTGCAGGAGAAGATACTATGTGGGACACTATGCAGGAGGAGATACTCAGGTCAGGACAGGAAATGTCATTGGGACATATACCAGGAGATACCCTCTATTGGCATTATATGCAGAAGAAGACACTACGTGGCACGATGTGCCGGAGATGTCCTACCTTAGTCACTGTCTTAGGACATTGGGCAGGGGAAGTCACTGCCCTAGGACATTGGCCAGGAGATTCATTCCTTTATGGACATTGGGCAGGAGAAGACATTCTCTTGGTACATTATGCAGGAGAAGTTGCTGGCTTAGGACATTGCCCAGGAGAAGTCAATCCATAGGACATTGTGCATTAGAAGTCACTGCTTTAGCATATTGGTCAGGAGAAGATACTCCCTTAGGACATTGGTCAGGCGAAGACACTCCTTTAGGACATTGGCCAGAAGAAGACACTCCCTCTGGACATTGGCCAGAAGAAGACACTTTCTTGGTTAATTATGCAGGAAAAGTCCCTACCTTAGGACATTGGGCAGTAGAAGACACTCCCTTAGGACATACATACCAGTAGAAGTCACTGCCTTAGGACATTGTGCAGGATAAGTCATTGCCTTAGGACATTGGCCAGGAGAAGTCACTGCCTTAGGACATTGGCCAGGAGAAGTCACTGCCTTAGGACATTGGCCAGGAGATTCATTCCATTAAGGACATTGGGCAGGAGAAGACACTCTCTTGGTACATTATGCAGGAGAAGTTGCTAGCTTAGGACATTGCCCAGGAGAAGCCAATCCATAGGGCATTGTGCATTAGAAGTCACTGCTTTAGCATATTGGGCAGGATAAGACACTTCCTTTAGGACATTGGTCAGGAGAAGACACTCCTTCAGGACATTGGGCAGGAGAAACACTCTCTTGGTTAATTATGCAGGAAAAGTCCCTACCTTAGGACATTGGGCAGGAGAAGTCATTGCCTTAGGACATTGGCCAGGAGAAGTCACTGCCTTAGGACATTGTGCAGGAGAGGACACTACCTTAGGACCTACACCAGATGAAGTTCCTGCCTTAGGACACTGTGTAGGAGAAGACACTCCCTTAGGACATATACCAGGAGAAGACACTGCCTTAGGACATATACCAGGAGAAGTCACTGCCTTAGGACATTGAGCAGAAGAAGACACTCCCTTAGGACATATACCAGGAGAAGTCACTGCCTTGGGACATTGGGCAGGAGAAGACACTGCCTTAGGATATTGAGCAGGAGAGGACACTGCCTTAGGACATATACCAGGATAAACACTCTCTTTGTACATTATGCAGGAGAAGTTGCTGGCTTAGGACATTATGCAGGATGACACTGTCACTATAAATATTCTTCAGCTTCCTGCACAATGCTCTAACACAAGTTGAAAAGACTTAACAATAGACAGGTTCAGAATATAAATCCAGATATAAATATAGATCTCTGTTCTTCCGCTGTGAATCCCACTGTACACAGCAAGACAGTAATAGTAATTGCAGCCTTTCCCATTCTTTGACAATACATCCCTCCCTCCTTCTATATATATATAATAAGGGTTACATCAGTGGCAGAATTGTTATAAGGGTGTGATATAAACTGCTAATTTTATGCATTACAATTCTGTGATACATGTATAAGCCCTACGGTACGGAAGTCTCCATATAAATGGTACCCACAGGAAAACGCACAATGCTGCACTTAAGACTGATTTCCAATAGGTCTCATTAATATTGTATGTGACCTCTGCCTGGGGTAGCTTATTGCTGAGGCTTTCCCCAAGGTGGAGAGAATAATATCCGAAATGAGGAGCTGTAGCGATGCTTTTTCACATCAATTTTGACATCCTGGCATAAATTTAACTAGGGAAAACACGCTGTACATAATGTGAATATAACATAGTTATAGTATCAATGGCATTCTGAAAATCCTGTCACTCTGAACAGCAGCTGTATAATCAGATTCCCCAGCTTTGTATTGTGTGCATTATTAGATAGACAGGGGTAAATGTATTAAGATCCAATGGATACGAAATACACCCATTCATTGTAATTAACAGCCGGGACCCGGTGCCTGGCAAATTGACAATTAGTCGTATTTAGGTGTACGAATGAATACACCATTGATAAAACTCAGCCTTATATGGCCAAAGAGTTCTATATGAAAAATAAAAAAATAATTACAAAAAATGTCGTGGCCCAGTCCTGGTTCCCAAAATACAGGGGACAAAAAGAGTAATAGGTCCTCTATATTTGGGAAACCAGCATCGGGCTCAAACAACCAGTGGTGTCATATGACAGCCGGGGGGACACTTTTTACATAAGGTTCCTCAGCCAAAGCATGAGCATCATAGCTGATTAGCCAACCGAGTCCCTGGGGGAGTGGGGACCCTGCAATAAAGGGGTACCTCCTCTTGGGGCACCCCAGCCTGGACTGATGCCCGGGGCTGTCCCCGCCACACCTGGGCTGTGGGTGGTGGTTTGTTGATGTTAAAAATAGATATTGGGTTCTGTAATAGAATTACAGGGCCCAGCAAGCCTCCCCCACATGCTGGGACTTGGAGAACAAGATTTCGCAGCATTTGGGGCATTAACCACTTAAGTGGTATGCCCGGAGAATTCTCGGGCTCAGCTGCGCTGCCGCAGCGGGCTGTCCCGGAAAATCTCCAGGCATACCACTAAAATGAAGGTGTGCACCAGTGGTGTCCAGGTGTGCACCACTGGCGAATCACCTTTACGGGCACCCCCCCAGTGGCCACTCTGATCATGTCCCCTCGACCCCCCTCACCTCTCAGCTCCGGTGATTGTACGCCGGAGCTCCGGAGCTCCCCTGCCCCCCGCCGACATTAGTTGTAGTGATTGACAGGCGGCAAGCTCGGGGATGTTCGGGGCGGCTCGGGGGGACTCGGTAGAGTTCAGGCACCCGAGTCCTCCCGAGCAGCCTCGAAACATCCCCGAGCCTGCCGCCTGTGTGATCACACTGACAGGCGGCTGGCGCAGCAGCGGTAGCGGAGCTCCGGCGTACTAACACCGGAGCGAAGCTGAAAGGGGAGGGGAGGGGGAGCGGAGGGGAGGGGGAGCAGCCTCTGACGACCTGTGGTGGGTTTTGCTGGGGCAGGACAAACCTGCCCTGGTAGGTTTATCCTGCCCCAGCAAAACCCAAAACTCAAGGGGTTAGAGTGCCCTCTGAGACTTGAAGTCCTACTACAGAACTAATACCCTGAGAACATACACAAACACACCCCTTTAAAAAGAAAACTTTAATACATACAACATACATTCATACATACTGACCTATAGGGTCTATAGTAGGCCTGTCCTCTTCTACAGTAGAATCCACATCAACACCTGTGAATATAAATCATACTCACCATCCCATCCGGCGAAGATCTCCTCCTCTTCGGTCCAAGTAGCATCCAGTATTAAAAAAAAAATTAACCGAATACCCGGCTCCAGCGGACTGAGGGAGCTGCATGTGTGTTGACACCTGCAGTCCTTCCCCGAGAATGAGAGAATCCCCAGTGACGTGAGTCACCGGCTCTTCCCTCAGCCAATCAGAAGCAAGCTTTGGGGGAGCTCTGCACCTGATAGGCTCTGCATGGCTCCATAGAAGCCCATGTGACGAATTAGAACGTTTCAATTTTATCCGACAACTAAAAAGTTCCAATGTATGGGCGACAACGTACTCAAAAACAAGAGAAAATGCCTGTGATTAAATTCGGTTGTGAATTTTTTGGATAATTAATGAATTGATAACCCCCTAAAGTGTGCATGGCTGCGTAATCGATAACATTGGAGGCAACAATCTAATGGAGAATCTACACCTAACATGGAGCTGGTATTATTGGATGGTGTGAGTGATGCTTGCGACAAGCACCAAGCAGTATTTGTTCATCCAAGTGGGCATCTCTGTCCTTGTAGTTCCCTGCCGCACACCAGGAAAAGCCTTATAGTGGTATATGTACAATGGGAGTTGGTCACTCTAAACTAAAGCTATTGCAGGAATAAAAGTCAGTCACTACGGTATGTATATATTACAGTCTGTGTTACAGCAGCCGTCCCTTTGCAGATTACAGGTGGTTTCCATGGGATACATCCATAGACTGGGTATATCAGTCACCACATTTCCGTGTTATTTATAATCTTGTACAGATGGTATGCAGAAACTGTGGAGGGATGGAAAGCAGTCACAGCACATGCACAGGCCCTATGCATGGCAGAGGGTCTGAATGGGAGGCACAGGCCATGTCACAGGTGGAGGCAGAGGCTGTGATGAGGGATTGCAGCAGGTACAGTTGCTGTACAAAGGCTATGCTATATCAGAGGAGACACTGGTGGGTCTCTTCCACGTGGTTCCGGTTTATAGATCTACAGCAGTGGTGTCAAACTCATGGCCCTCCAGCTGTTGTGGAACTACACCTCCCAGCATGCCCTGCCACAGTTTTAGCAATCCATACTATAGAATTTGTGGCAGAGCATGCTGGGACATGTAGTTCCACAACAGCTGGAGGGTCATGAGTTTGACACCACTGATCTACAGTGTCTACATCAGTCTTTCCCAACAACAGTCCTTAAGGCACACCAACAGTGCAGGTTTTAGTGATATCCAGGCTTCAGCACAGATGGTTTAATCAGAATCCCTCAGATACTAATTAAGTCACCTGTGCTCAAGCCTGGATATCACTAAAACCTGCACTGTTGGTGTGCCTTGAGGACCGTGGTTGGGAATGCCTGGTCTACATAGACAGTCATAATGTGAATATAACATAGGCCCTTATTCTGATCGGTGCGGAGTTTTCCGCATGCGGTCGGACCGCCGATGGTTTCCGACTGCGCATGTGCAGAGGTCACTCTGCGCATGTGCAGGCGGTTTCGCCGTACCTATTCTTTAGACACCGCACAGGGGGCGGAAAAGGGGGCGTGAGGGGCTACTTAGCCTCATTACCCTATGCATACGCCCCGCGTTTCATGGGCGTTCCCATGCAAACGCAGGGCGTATGCATGGTAATGAAGCCGTGACGCGTGTGTAGGGGGCGGGCATCTGACATCGCCGGATGTCAGCTGCCCGCCCCCATACATGATTTCACACGGACAAGTGTCCGTGTGGTCTAGGGTGGCGGGCGCTGGTGGAGCGTGCGGCCCTGCATTCGATGTTCGGCGACCATCGAATGCAGGGGCTGCTCCCAAGATGGAGGAGGCGTATCCCCGTCCAATTTCATGCGGATCGCCACATATCCGCGTACGGACGGAGGTGGCGAGCCGTATGGAAGGCGGGGATTCGCCTGCACAGTCCTGGCCGCATATTCTGATCTGGCCGCACAGATCAGAATAAGGGCCATAGTTCTAGTACGTTGTTCCGAAAAGCAGCCGTATAAATCAGATACCGTAGCTTTGTGGGGCGTCGATTATTAGATAGGCAGTGTCTAGATCAGGGGTGGCCAAACCGGTCCTCGAGATCTACCAATGGTCCATGTTTTCCAGGTTACCTGGCTGGTGCACAGCTGTAGTCATTACTAACTGTCACATTTCCCAGACTCCCTAGCTGGTGCACAGCTGTAGTCATTACTAACTGTCACATTTCCCAGACTCCCTAGCTGGTGCACAGGTGTAGTCATTACTAACTGTCACATTTTAAAACCTGCTGCATTCATTCCTACTATAGATCCACAGGTTGCCAGGAAAACATGCACAGTTGGTAGATCTTGAGGACAGGTTTGGCCAACCCTGGTCTAGATAGAGTCAATAGGTTGACCCCAAAAGGTCAACATTCAGTATGTCGACAGGGTCAAAAGGTTGACATGAAAAATTTAAGGGCCATACACACTGGGCGACTTTGAGCTGAAAGTTGTTCAAGGCAGGGAAAATGGGCCAGAGCCGAGGCCTCAGCTATATCCCCCTTACTGGCCTGTGATTGGCTGCAAGCCGCAGCAGCAATTAAGTCCTGGAAGTAGCTATGCACACCTTTGGTCACATGGGTCATTGCCCAGGTCAGAGAAGCAAAGTTACAGGGAAATCATTGGACAACAGAGTCATATGATTGCAGGTGTCATGGCGGTGCCCATGTGTCGTGGGCCCGGCCCGGGACCAGTGTGGTACGCTGGCAAGAGTTCAGGGTAATGCCACTCAGATCCTGCCAGGGGCCTGTGCCGCAAGACACACCAGCAAGCAAATGCGCATAGAAGATAATTATATCGTATTTGGTTGCTCATAGCAACATCAAACGTACAATAGTACTCCCCCTGTCTATCTAAAAATCCACACCCTCTCTCATGTTGTCATCACTACAAGACCCAGTATAATCCGGTTGTAATAACAGCTGCTGTCCAGGAAAGAAAGGATTTATCGCCTCCCTGCTTGGTCTCTTTCCCCCTTCCCTGACCTCTATCCGGTCCCTGACCTCTATCCGGTCCCTGACCTCTATCCGGTCCCTGACCTATTGGCTCATGTGATGGTTATACTGTATATCTGTGCTCTATGCACAGTCTCCCATTATTGTATCATTATGATTACTTTGGTGTTATCTATAAGGTAATAATAAAAAGTGACGGAATATTAACAATCAGATTCATAATTAGTATATTTCTAAACCATGTATTTGGTCCTGACCCACGACTTATGGTCTGGATACCTGGTGCATACAAACATTCATTACCAAGATGACTGATACAGTATTACTGTAAGCTGTATTCTAATATCACACATTCTGAATGCCATTATTCCTTACAGTACATATGTTTTTCTAACGGTCATGATAACATTAAAAATCCATACACAAATCTACAGCACTCATCATTTCCAGGTTGGGGTGCATACCTGCACGCCCCATTCCTAGGTTGGGGTGCACACCTGCACTCACCATTCCCAAGTTGGGGTGTATGCATGCTGTCACCATTTCCATGTTGGGGTGCTACCAACGCCAGCCCAGTCAACAAAGCCCAAAATTCCAGGAGAAGCATAACCTGCATCGTGCGGGACTCACCACCCTTTAACCCCTTCAGTGGTGTTTTTTTTGGGGGGGTGCCCTACCCACTGGGTGAGTTTTTTATGGGGAGCGCTCCCTTAAACAAAAAACCACCACTACCTCCCTGGGTCCGGGCAGCGCGGCTGCACTGTCAATCAGCGGCTGCCCGGACCTGCACCCCCCGCGCCGCGTCGCTGTCCCCGGCAGCCGGCTTGTCATAAGCCGGCGCCTGGGACTTCAATAAGGAACCCGGAGGGGAGGGGGGAGGAGGGGGGAGGAGGAGGGAGGAGGCGGCGCTGCCCGGCTCCAAACAGTGGCAATCCCGAGAATTTTCCGGGCTTGCCAGATTGGGCACTGAGGCACAGCCCGGAAAATTCTCGGGATTGCCACTGAAGGGGTTAACCTGGCAGAGCATTTACATTTCGGCTACAAAATTTAGTTCAATTTAATTAAACATGGTCACCAAACCATAAGTGATTGTTAACCTTAGCACTTGGTTGCCCGTGTCTTTATTTGTCTTTATTTGTGCTCCGTGTGGTTTATTTTGTGTCAGTGTGAGTTATTTTAAGTGAAGTTAGCTTAAGTTAATGTATAGGTATGACGCAATAAATTATGGGCGCCTTATACACACATACAGTATAGGGCATACTTGCCTACTTTTGAAAACTAGTTTAAGGGAGATTATAGTTGGTAATAGAATTTTGAGGGGGGGTGTCATGCTCCGCCCAAAGGGCGTGTCTATTTCCATATATGGAGAGATTGTGAAAAGAGATTGTGCACGTTGCACCTAGAAGCGTGGGTGTGTACTGCTGCATCTGAGAAGAATCTTTTAAAATTACTTATATACAAATGTAGATGAGCCCAAAGCAGTTAGTAAGAGCTGGGAAATGGTGCTGATGATTTAATGTAAATGTATCTATCTCTCATTCCTTTTCCCCAAAAAAATGTAACAGTGTAATGTGGGTTAGGTGACATGAGGGAGATTGCTAGACTAATGAGGGAGAGAGGGAGATTGCTGTTATGCCAGGGAGTCTCCTGCGGAATGCAGGAGGGGAGGTAACTATGATGTAACAGTGTAATGTGGGTTAGGTGACATGAGGGAGATTACTAGACTAATGAGGGAGAGAGGGAGATTGCTGTTATGCCAGGGAGTCTCCTGCGGAATGCAGGAGGGAAGGTAACTATGATGTAACAGTGTAATGTGGGCTAGGTGACATGAGGGAGATTGCTAGACTAATGAGGGAGAGAGGGAGATTGCTGCTATTTCAGGGAGTCTCCTGCAGAATGCAGGAGGATAGGCAGCTATGGTATAAGGACTATACAATCACAGCTTGCAGCAATGATATTCTTAGCCCAACTCATCTGCCAGTTTTTGGATAACAACCTTTTGTCTGCATAATCACATACTGTATACACTAGCTGCTTTTTTTCCCCTTTGAAGAATTACATAGGTACAAATGAAAGAGCTGAGAGCGATGGTAATATTTTCAGTGTGACTCGGATTAATCAGAATGCAGTAATACCCGACTGTCAAGTTCTGCTGGAAACTTTGTCTGGAACTGACACATGGTTCCTTCACTGTAATCCCGCTGTATAAACACTTTGGTGGCCAGGGAAGCGCTTCTCCGCAGCTCCTGAAGGTTATGCATCTGGAAGATAGAAGAGGCAAAAGAGAGGTCAGGGCTGTCCAGGAACACATAGAAATGATCAGAGATGCTGGAATATATGAGCGGCTTAGTAAATAAAACAGATACAAATATATATAACTCAGAGTGTGGATGTCGACAACAGAATCCTGACTGTTAAATACCTGACAATTGGGATCCCGACTGACAGGGGTTATCCTCCCTCATTGCAAGCACATGGGCAGTCAGGATTCCGATGTCTGTATCAGTGGCGTAACCACTGTAAGGCAGCCCCAACTGCCGCTTGGGGGAGCAAGAGGCAGCAGGGTCTGTGTGGGCGCTGGCACCCGCTCGAAGCACTGACATGCTGCTGCCTGCCTCTGACCACTGGCTGAGCACCGGAGGCGAGTCAGCCACAGCGCGGGTGCGGCCATGGCAGAGACGACAAATCCCCTACTGATTCAATTAACTGTACACAGAGCCAGCTATTGGCTTCTGTGTACAGGATGGGCGGGCGGATGGGCGTGCTAGGGTAGCCTGGGATGCGTCGGAGGCAAGGGAAGCAACAAACTTTTTTGGCAGGGGGGAGCAAAATTTATAGTTACGACACTGGTCTGTACAGACCATCGGAATCCTGACTGTCAGGCCGCTACAAATGATTACTGGTGCTGGGTTACTTGAACAGGAAAACAGTTGATCAAATCCATTTATACTGTATATAGAAACATTTTCCGGATGATGGGACAACAGATAGACAGTCAATAGTAGCACTACTGGGGACATCAATAACTGGCACTACTGGGGACATGATATGTAACTGGCACTACTGGGGACATGATATGTAACTGGCACTACTGGAGACATCTGTAACTGGCACTACTGGGGACATGATATGTAACTGGCACTACTGGGGACATCTGTAACTGGCACTACTGGGGACATGATATGTAACTGGCACTACTGGGGACATCAGTAACTGGCACTACTGGGGACATGATAAGTAACTTGCACTACTGGGGACATCAGTAACTGGCACTACTAGGGACATTATATGTAACTGGCTCTACTGGGGATATCTGTAACTGGCTCTACTGGGGACATATGTAACTGGCACTACTTGGGGACATGATATGTAACTGGCACTACTGGGGACATGATATGTAACTGGCACTACTGGGGACATAATATATAACTGGCACTACTGGGGACATGATATATAACTGGCACTATTGGGGACATCTGTAACTGGCACTACTGGGGACATGATATGTAACTGGCACTACTGGGGACATGATATGTAAGTAACTGGCACTACTGGGGACAACTGTAACTGGCACTACTGGGAACATCTGTAACTAGCACTACTGGGGAGATAATATATAATTAACTGGCACTAATTGGGACATGATATGTAACTGGCACTAACTGGGACATGATATGTAACTGGCACTACTGGGGACATGATATGTAACTGGCACTACTGGGGACATGATATGTAACTGGCACTACTGGGGACATGATATGTAACTGGCACTACCGGGGACATGATATGTAACTGGCACTACCGGGGACATGATATGTAACTGGCACTACCGGGGACATGATATGTAACTGGCACTACTGGGGACATGATATGTAACTGGTACTACTGGGGACATGATATGTAACTGGCACTACTGGGGACATAATATATAACAGGTACTACTGGGGGCATGATATGTAACTGGCACTACTGGGGACATAATATGTAACTGGCACTACTGGGGACATGATATGTAACTGGCACTACTGGGATATCTGTAACTGGCACTACTGGGGACATCTGTAACTGGCAGTAAATATGTGCAAGGACATCATATATGTAACTGGCACTACTGAGGACATTATATGTAACTGGCACTACTGAGGACATGATATGTAACTGGCACTACTGAGGACATGATATGTAACTGGTACTACTGGGGACATGGCAGTAAATATGTGCAAGGACATGATATGTAACTGGCACTACTGAGGACATGATATGTAACTGGCACTACTGAGGACATGATATGTAACTGGCACTACTGGGCTATCTGTAACTGGCACTACTGGGGACATCTGTAACTGGCAGTAAATATGTGCAAGGACATGATTGCTTGGCATTGAAATTCAGTGTCTGAGATATTACACAAACTTTGTTTTCTGTTTTAGTACCTTGTTTCACACACACATAAAATATATTTGTATGTGTGTTTGATTTGTTCATACAACATAAATGCAAGATACAGATGGAGCCGCTCTCATTCAGCTTGCAGCTGGCAACAGGATCGCCAGCCTCCGCCAGACCCCACTATCTGACAGAAGGGGGCACATGCACAAGAGACGCTGACGCAACCCATTCTGACGGAGCTCTCCGCTGGTTCCCACCGCCTCTCCATACCCCCCTTAGCCCTGCCCATCTCCCTGAAGTGGAGACGAGCAGGGATTCCACCGCCCGCCGCTGAGTGACGGGGACACGCTCGCCTGATGGTGCCATCTGCCAATTCCCAGTGCTGTATGAGAGGCGCTCCATCTGTACCTCAAGATACATCATTGAAATATAAAAATATTCCAAAATACAGAATAATCCGTTATCCCCCAAAAAATGCATATATATATATACATATATATATATATATATATATATATATATATATACACACATGCGGATTCCAACAATAATGGAAGCAAGAGGCGGCACTCTCCAATAGTGAAAAAAAGCTTGTATTAAAACATGGTGAAAACGATGTCAGTCATAGGTGGTCTACAGTTTCGAGGCTTACGCCCCTTCCTCAGGACCACTGACAATATCACAACAAACAACTGTGAAATGCAGCAAACAAACGAAATAGTATAACAAACCACTTTAAATAAGCAAGCACACTTACGTGAACCATTAGGCAGAGCCGGGCGGCCTAATGGTTCACGTAAGTGTGCTTGCTTATTTAAAGTGGTTTGTTATACTATTTCGTTTGTTTGCTGCATTTCACAGTTGTTTGTTGTGATATTGTCAGTGGTCCTGAGGAAGGGGCGTAAGCCTCGAAACTGTAGACCACCTATGACTGACATCGTTTTAACCATGTTTTAATACAAGCTTTTTTTCACTATTGGAGAGTGCCGCCTCTTGCTTCCATTATTGTTGGAATCCGCATGTATATTATCGTTGTGGAAGGCACCCCAGCGTCATCCATCTGGATAAGCCAAGTGCCGGTCCTCATCTCCGCGTATATATATATATATATATATATATATATATATATATTTATATTTATATGTAGGCCCTGGAATATATATATATATGAGCATGAAATCCCCTGGCAACGAGCATGTAACCACCTGGTAACAAGTAAAAAAAAAAACCAAGGCAATGAATCAGAAACCCCTGGCAATGCGCATGTAACCCCTGGCAACAAGCATGAAACTCCTGGCAACAAGCATTTAGGTAAAAAAAAATACAATAGAATTTTTTTGGGCATTGAGCGCACACTTTCTAGTTATACCACTGCTTTATATACAAATATAACCCAGAAGGAGGAATAATAAAAAGTATTTTATGGTATTAATATAACTCTCCTCTACGGATCCACAGCAGCGTGTGTTAAGTAATAGCCAAAGGACTCAATCCAATGTCATTAGGCCTGCAGATCAGTATAGTCAGTCTCAACACAGTATTATTTGGAATAGTGACCATTACAGACAATCATGGCTCTACCATAACATACCCTCCAACTGTACCGTTTTAACTGGTACAATAACATTTTTTAACGGTATGTACCAGCTAAAATAAACTGAGGGACTCTGGCTGACTGAGGAACTCTGTGTGATGTAGTTCATAACATCGCCAACTGCTCCCCAGAGAGCATGGGGGAGCGGCCGGCCAGGACTACATTTCCCAGGGTGCACGGCGAAGGGACATGGCAGGCCTGCCTCTCACTGCTCAGGGAAATTCATGCGGTTGGGGGATGTCACGGCTGTGGAGAGACTACAAGTCCTGGCATACTGTATGGCCAATCAGCAGTGCCAGTGACAGAATTTGGATTTCTCTTCCCATGCTGCACCCAACCGTTACAGCACAAGGTGCCGCCGCGGGGATCGAAGAGTGGGCGGCATGACATCACCAGCGGGCGGCTTGATGTGCCGCAGCTTGGAGAACCTGGTAGCAGGGACAGCGCCGGCCAATCTTCCAGCCAGACCATGCACAGTTGTCGAGATGGACTATTCCAGGTAGAGACAACAAACGCAGTATTTTTTTTTTTAAATGGGACGCTTAAAGAAATTGGCATATGTAGGGTCAAGGCCACCCCCCTTTACCCATGGCCATACCCCCTGTACCAGTTTTTGAGTTGTAAATGTTGGAGGGTATGCCATAAGATGCCACCTCCACATTTTCTAAATAAACTGTAGGAAAATGTGCAGTATTGCTAGGTCTGCACAGGAAAGCAGGAAGTGGCTTCCCACAGAAGCCAGCTCTCTACCTATCAAAGCCCACCTGGCAGTCCAGGAGGGAGGAAACACCTACTAATGGGACTGCTTTTACTGCAGGTGACTGGCAGGTAGGACTTCCAATAGGAAGTCACTGCCAGCCAGTGAAGTCAGTGCACTGCATCTGGCTTCACTGACACTGAGCAAGGTGGCAAATTTTACTGGGGGTGAGGGGGCTGCTTTCCTGCAGCCCATAGGTAAAATTCACAGCGAAATGAAGAAATTACATTATTACATTCAGGGTATACACAGAACATATGTCTTCCTTTAAATGCCTCTTCCTGCAGAAACAACGTCCCCTTACATGAGTGGCAGCCTGTTTGTCACTGTACGGAATAATCTTTCTATTTACAACACATGTTTTTGCCAGAACTCTTCAGACAGAGCTGCTAATTAGTAACTTGTGCTGAGCATCACTTCTATCGCCAGCGCCAGATCTGACAAAGTGAGCACATGTGAGAGCTGGAGAGCTTCCTCGGAGACTGGAACATATTAAGTGAACAATCAGGGATGCTGTAACATCATCATCTGCTGCAAGGCCATTTATTAAACAATTTCCCAGCAGTGACAGCACCAGCTACACCATGGTCACGTCGTTTGTTTATATGGATTATCGAGTCTGCGTTGTGGGCACACACTCATTACAAATTAGGCAAGTGAAGGGGGGTTGTCTGCAAGAAGCAGACCAAAAGACAAATGTGCCTTTTTGGGCGCACTCTTTATTGTACAATATTCGATATGATTAATACATTAAAACATAACTTTTAATAGGCTTCTTACACTAAAATACTGGGAGCAATAATTAATTTACAATCAGTCGTTTGATGCATATTCAATTGACTGTCCATCAGAAATCAGAATTCACATATAACATTGAGACAAGACATAGACAAACATACATTGAGAGACAAGCTGTACCAATCGCTTGTCTTGATGTGCAACAAAATCTCTAGTCGCACTCTGAGATTTGATATCCTCAGCAAGATATCGATTTATCTATAGTACCAAATTACTTCGAATATCAATTGCCTCGGCAAAATATCAACTGATGGCTCAGCCGCTTCAGCTCTGACCATCTCTCATGCTCTCAAATTGTGATGTAAAGCCAGTTACTGCCCCTTATGATCAGGTTGAGAGGAGAGAAACCCTGTATAGTATTTCGAAATGAAGAAAAAAGACCCCGTGAACAGTACTCCTACAACCGGTGGCTCCTGAGCATCTACTGTTGATTCACCCGTCTAAGTTACCAACCAGTCAGTTCGCCAAGAGTCTCCTCTCTGGCTAGTGAACTGGCCCCCTCCAGACTCTGCTGGATTCTGGCCTATAGGGTGGGGGGTTTAGGTAACCTATTGGACTGAGTGTCGAGTGAGAATGTCAGGTTGGTTGTTATAAGGGAGTTATGATATAGTGCACTTCTGCTTTCCAATTCAGCTTCGTGAGTCACCCTGGTGCTTTGCAGTATTGCAGGGAGACACTACGGGCTGGATGGATGAGAGAGTGTTTTTGAAAAAAGTGAATCCCAGTAATAGGTTGTCGGTTGACCAATCAATTGGGCTTCTGCTTTCAGAGATGGCGGACTGAGGAAGCCACAGGCGAAACGCGTCCCCGCCACCGCCAGCCGCACATGCACGGACCATCCTCTGCATCACACACTGTCAGAGAGAACAGAGAAGTTACCTGCCAGCTGCCGCATCTAGGAAACGCTGTCCCCGGCTGGGTAAATACAAGCGTACAGAGGAGGTAACTCACGCCGCAGCTCAGCTGAGCTTGCGAGCGTTAGACACTGCAGGTCTACACCGAGTGTAATACACTATTCTATTTAGGTACCATATGCTATGTGATAGACCGTAATTAGGGGCATGACCCTCTCTCCTTATATACTCAGTGTATCCAGGGGCATTAATAATAGCAATGTGCTTATGCAGGCAAGATATGTGCTAATTATTGGATTGAGTGTATTCATATGAATTTTGGACATTTATCAAGCTCACACAGCCAAACACGGGCAATAAACCGGCACCTGTCAATTAGCAGAGTATAACTGACATAGCGAACTTTTAGGGATTTGGTCTATTATCTTATATAGATCAAACCTGAGCTAGTATATACAGCGATTGTTACCTTCATAGCAGCTTCAGGTTGATTGTCGGCAGCATAACTCCTTATTTAACGGAGCAGGCACAGCCCAATGGTTTATTCTTTTTGGTCCATTCTTCTGCTTTGTCAAGTTACAGCAGCCTCACGATATATTTATTTGACAGCAGCCTATACTTGTTTTATGTTCAAAATTAGTGTGGTTACAGTTGAATCTTCTATGCTAGATATGTGTATGTGTTATCATTAACTGATACGTTATTGTGCACTTATTTGACCTCCTAATAAACAGATAGTTTAACCAAATATATTGAGTGTCTGGAATTGCATCAATGTAACATTCCCCAGTGCAAATGTTACTGTTGTCTGTAGACATGCATATAATCTACACTGTATCCATTTTAGATAAAGTATATTAGCGATTTAACATTCAAGGAACTGACTGTTTATACATGAATTATCAAACTTGCTGCACCCCCTCAGGTGATAATTTATCCAATTAAAGGATTACTAATTGATTGACTGTGATTCGGTACACACTGGGACTTCCAGAGTTGTGCTGGATCTCATTCACCCAGTATAAAAAAGCACAGAGTACCTGGAGGAGAATATCACTGTTGAATTTAATCCCTACAAAAACATTTTTTCTACTCTGTCACAATTCTACTTTGATCTTAAAAAAAACTTTTTTCCTAAATGTTGGTTAGGCAACCGTTCAATTGGGACTCTCTCATCAGTGATTCGATGCTTGCAGATCTCTGAAAGCAGAAGCCCAATTAATTGGTCAACCGACAACCTATTACTGGGATTCACTTTTTTCAAAAACACTCTCTCATCCATCCAGCCCGTAGTGTCTCCCTGCAATACTGCAAAGCACCAGGGTGACTCACGAAGCTGAATTGGAAAGCAGAAGTGCACTATATCATAACTCCCTTATAACAACCAACCTGACATTCTCACTCGACACTCAGTCCAATAGGTTACCTAAACCCCCCACCCTATAGGCCAGAATCCAGCAGAGTCTGGAGGGGGCCAGTTCACTAGCCAGAGAGGAGACTCTTGGCGAACTGACTGGTTGGTAACTTAGACGGGTGAATCAACAGTAGATGCTCAGGAGCCACCGGTTGTAGGAGTACTGTTCACGGGGTCTTTTTTCTTCATTTCGAAATACTATACAGGGTCTCTCTCCTCTCAACCTGATCATAAGGGGCAGTAACTGGCTTTACATCACAATTGAAGAGCATGAGAGATGGTCAGAGCTGAAGCGGCTGAGCCATCAGTTGATATTTTGCCGAGGCAATTGATATTCGAAGTAATTTGGTACTATAGATAAATCGATATCTTGCTGAGGATATCAAATCTCAGAGTGCGACTAGAGATTTTGTTGCACATCAAGACAAGCGATTGGTACAGCTTGTCTCTCAATGTATGTTTGTCTATGTCTTGTCTCAATGTTATATGTGAATTCTGATTTCTGATGGACAGTCAATTGAATATGCATCAAACGACTGATTGTAAATTAATTATTGCTCCCAGTATTTTAGTGTAAGAAGCCTATTAAAAGTTATGTTTTAATGTATTAATCATATCGAATATTGTACAATAAAGAGTGCGCCCAAAAAGGCACATTTGTCTTTTGGTCTGCTTCTTGCAGACAACCCCCCTTCACTCAGTTACAAATACTGAATGTGTTGGGCGCACCACCAATCCACGACTACTTTAATCTATTATAAGTAGTCCAATATATTGGTTTTTCCATGTTTTCCAGATATATATAAATTCAATGTATTAGTCTGTGCGGATCCATACCCCCTTCTTTTCTTGCAAATTAGGCAAGTAGCAGATGGGGGACGTTACAAGGACAAGTATACTTACCAGAAGACAGATAAGGTACCTACCTCATCAATGTGTTAATCTACCACCAGTTGGAATGTTGAGTGGTAAAAGATCCACTCCAGTGGAAGTGGACAAGAGCTGGTGTCCACATCCCATTCATTTTAATGAATAGTATAGCGGTATATAGCAGTATAGTAAATAAAGTGCAGCGGGCGGGCTTTGTTTGCATCACATTCCCACTACGCTCTACTGTTATATGCAAAGAAGAAGAAATATTGAGCTCAAACCCATGTCTGTAATGTAATAAACTCAATCTATAGTGGGTGGGGTGCTAGCTAATAGGCCTTTTCCCCTATCTTGGGTTTTTGCATAGGAGCACGCAAAACCTGGGATTTTAGGCAGGTGGAAATGCTTCCAGTTGAAATAACCCAGGTTGTGAAACCTGGCATTTCAACCCAGGTAGTGACCAGGGTTGAACACGGGTTCAACCTTGGTCACTGTGTAGTGTAAACGGGTAACCTGGATTTATGCGACCCGGGTCCCGTTCATTACAGTGCAAAATCCGGTGCTGGGAGATGCCCTCACCCAATGACATCACCCGCCAGGCATTATGCCGGGTGGGGACCCTAGTGTGAAAGGGTGCACAAGCGAAGGTCGCATCCAGGTTGGAGCCGGGTACAAAATCCCGGCTTGTAGATTGAAAAGGGGTACACAAATGGTATGCACATGGAAAAGAAGCCCAGATTACAAACCATGCACCTTACAGTAAGTGGCAGGTATACAGTATATGTACTGTAATAAGGATCCAGATCACATGGAGCCCAATATGAAATGTTTTGAACTTTTTTTTTTAAGTCAAACAATCGAACATTTAGCCTTGTCCTCCCCAAACACATCATGCTTCACCTCACCATAATCCTGATATAGAATTCACACAGCAGCAAATTAAACTGTGGCCCTGATTCAAGTTCACTCGGAACAACATGAATCCGGCCGCGTTCCGATGTTTAGGGGTCTGAACATGCGCAATACATATCTGCGCATGTACAGACGCTGGCAATGAACGGCATAGGCAAGTTACACACTCGCTGGGCCGTTCCTTGCTGGGAGGGAGGGCCAGGGGTGGATGTGGGTGCTGAGGGCGCTGGACCATGGGTACGCCTACGGGCCAATGCCTGCCGGTGGTAGGCGGATGATGTCACAGGACATCAGCTGCCCGCCCTGTCTTCGTGGTGGTGCTTGTAAATAAATTGAAGGCAGGAGAAATCATTCAATGGGAGGGAGGGCCAGGGGTTGTGATGGCGCTGGACCATGGGTACATGGGCGGGCCAATGCCTGCCGGTGGTAGGCGGATGATGTCAACGGACGTCAGCTGCCCGCACCGTCTTCGTGGTGGCGCTCGTAAATAAATTGAAGGCAGGAGAAATCATTCGATGGGAGGGAGGGCCAGGGGTGGTGATGGCGCTGGACCATGGGTATGTGGGCAGGCCAATGCCTGCTGGGGGTAGGCGGATGATGTCACAGGACGACAGTTGCCTGCCCCATCTTCGTGGTGGCGCTCGTAAATAAATTGAAGGCAGGAGAAATAATTTGATGGCATGCGAGGGGATGTGTTCCCATACACCTTTCCTCGCATGGTACCGAGAGGATGCACTGGGGGAGGGGGGGGGAATTGGCCAGGTAGCATCTCAGGTGCTCGTTAAGCTGCCATGTTTGCAGCTTACCGATCCAACCTGAATTAGCCTGTGCTAAGGCGCTTTTGAGCCTGTTTGCTGGCACTCCTGGGATGCATTTTGCCTCAATATACCCTTGCTGTACTTCGGCCATATCTCCAAGCCTCCTCCAACCCCTTTCCAGACCTCCCTGATGCAGGGTCTAGTACAGTAGCTGCTAAGGGCAATAAAAAGGAGATTGATAAACCCCCAACCAATCAGCAGCTAAATCACATTATTCAAACACACCATGACAGCTGATTGGCTGATTGATTATCAGTCTACATTTTATCACTTTTTAAGCTTAGCACATCTGGGCCATCTACAAATTTTTGTATATATTTAGGGAGACATTGGAGCTTATAGTGTATGGGTTCTACGTGCCTACATGACATTGGCCTCACCTCCTACACTTCTCATAATAGGTCCTTGAACATTCTAAGCCCCAGGCCCATGAGACCATTAACCCAGCCCTGGTCTTAGGGTCTGGGAAGTGGAAGTACTGCTTAGCGAGCCTCCTAACACCGCCCACCGGGCATTTGAACCCCCCCCCCCGCCATAGAGAGAATGTACCCACTGCACTGTGAATGGATGTTGTGCATTAATATCCATTTGCGGGTCCAAAATCAATCAAGGGAAGAAAAAAGTCAGTACCCTTAAATGCGCACTCTAGAGCAGCCACGTGACAATGTAAAGAAAAAGGTCACCCGACCAATCACATTGATACAGAAAAACCAACAATAGATTCTTCGGCGACCATCGAATGATTTCTCTAGTGCTCGAAAATCACCTCTCAGCCTGCTTCGAGAACCCGGCGGGCGGCTGGCATCCAGTGATGTTAGCCAACCCCCCGAGGAAGGAAGGTACCCAACAGCATTCACATGTCGATGCCCAGAGTTTTCCTGGGCGCACCCATTGTTTTTGTGGCATGAGCATGCCCCCCTGCCCACCTCCTCCACGCTCATCACTTTGCCAGCGCCTCGGAGAGTATGCAAGTCCCCAAAGGTGCTTGCATAGAAGCCCTGCACGTGTGCATCAGCGAATATACACAGAGCTTCAAAATCGGTTTATATTTGGGGGGTGTTTGTGTGATCTGTTACTGAGGTAACAACGATGATGATGATGACATCGGCAGGTGACCACGGGATTCAAAACAATTAAACATAATTGCACAATTTTCACAGAAACTTATAGGACTAGTTATGCGCCTACAACCAAATGTATTGTGTATAACGTATGTACGCATTCAAATCTGTGGCAATGAGGTACAGCCAGTGGTGGCTCCAGCACAGTTCAAAATTCAAACAGGGGAGACTCACCAACTGCCAGTGAGTCAGTTTGAAGTAGCAGTTGGTGCATCGCTCCTATTGGAATTAACATTAATGGAGTTCTAAATTCTCTTCTATAAATATGGCGGTAGATAATCTTTTTGTATTCTGGAACTATTGAATGAGTACAAAGGAGCAGCTAATGATAATAATAATTATAATGGTTCCCTGTCAGGCGTCCTAGCATGAGTCACTGGAATGAACCAAAGCCCTTTCCCCCTTATGTATAATTCTCAGATACATTGAATACGAGTGTCCTCCCACTCATACCACCAAAAATAGAACTATTCTCACTCCACTCACAATCACCCACATTATTTTATTTGCTGACACTGTTGTGCTCTGTGAAAAATGACTCATATTGTAATTGCTAATAGATGAGAATTACAACACTTAGATGAATACAGCCATAAATAGGTCCAAGGCTTTTTAGAACATCCTCTTCCTATGCCTTCTCCTGGAGGTGACCAAATCTAGGCTACTACATTTAAAAATGACATTCGGCTGGATTCGAATGAGAAAATAACATGTAATTCTGTTGAAACTGGAAGTTGTGGCTCAGTGTAAAAATGGTTTAATCTATTCCGTGCACATGCTGTTTGTCTGCTGCTTCCTGGAGGCTATTAAAGACAAATGAGATAGATGCAATATGATTTCTGTGGATAAACAACATCTGACGAAGAGACATAACTGCTCTCCTGCCCAAGGGAACAATTTTAATATTCACCATCATGTCGTGTATGAAAAAATGACTTAATGTTGGGGCTACACATATTTCCTCACATACACAAACACTCATTTGGTTTGCTTATTGTCAAATATTAAGAACCAAAAAGGACCTAAACCACCAGACAACTGATAAAAGACCTCTGTATGTGCCAACTGTATTGGTTCTTCTGTATCGCAAGACATGTGGTGAACAGGTCACTTACTTGTTGTATGTGTGTTATGCTGGGTATACACTGAAGCAATTCCAATGGCCGCTGGCATGGATAACTATATTGGTGGTGCCGCGGGAGAACGATATAATGCATAGACACTGACCGATATCGTTCATGGTATCGGTCAGTGACATCAACCGCTCTGTACATGCAGTCACTGATGATATTGTCAGATTGAGGTGCATGTACAGATGACAGAGGGGGTCATAAAGGACCCGCAGCCGCGTGCATCGTTAACGATATTGAACATAATGTGGCAGAGACAGCATGAGCGTAATGTGGAGGATCCAGGCCAGGTTTTGGAAGCAGTAGCATCAGCAGAGTTGTGGAATCAGCAGCACCTGTGCTCTCCTGATATAAGTGTTTCAAATGCTCTTAATGGCGGATTAGCTGCCCAAGCGATAGGCCAGGGTGTGGGCTACGGTAGGGACCACTGGAGCATTGGGAACAGTCTATGCTGTAATTACCTGTATGCTGCATGCTGTAACTACAGATGGATCTGGCCTTGTTCTTGCAGGGGCCGGGGAAACTATCGCCAGCCCCCGCCAGATGCCAGCTCCCGCCAGGGGGCGTGCGCACACGAGACGCGCACGCCCCATGAGGACGGAGCTCCACTCCACCTCCCCCACCGACAGAGCCGTCCCAACCGCCGCCCCCCCCCCCCCCCCCTAACCCTGCCCGTCTCCCTGAAGAGGAGATGGGCAGCGACCCGCTGCCCAGCTACTGAGAGACTGAGACGCGCATTCGCGTGAGACGCATGTGCGTCCAAGTTTAATAGAGTCCCTGTCCGCCGGCGCTCGCCAGAGGGGATGTTCTAGCAGGCGCCGGGCAAGGACAAGGCTGGCTCCATCTGTACACTTGCCTTTGACATTGACATGGTATGCTGTGACCTGCTAACCAAAATAAAGACCAAAGACTTCATGTAAATCCAGTGTACAACATGTGCTCCGTTTCACAGTACACACAGCTTGTACCCAGCATTACCCATTGTAAAATATCATAACAATAACATACTGTCAATTAATAAATAAATAAATAAAGTGAATTAATGAAATAATGCAAGACACTAGAACAAAGTTAAATATGATAGATGGGGGGTAATGAATGTATATGTTCAGGTTAATTCATATAAAGGTCAACAGAAATCATTGGGAAGTGTTACCGCGGTTTGGAAAGGCAAAGTAAGCTTGAGACAGACATCCAATAGACATATCTATGGCACCCAGACAACCCACTACAGTTACTGCTCCTTCCAATTACACTCATCTACAGTGATTTTCCTGAAATCTAACAGACATACTGTAGTCTGAGCTGGATTAGTCATTAGGAGCCTGAAGGATTACCATTTATTGAGTTACAACGTGTAAATGTGTAATTGATAGGACAAGACAGGGAGTTACTTCACATTTCCAGAAGTTTATATAAAATGAAGGAAATCGGCACGTGATAAAATGAAACAGAACTTCAAACTGACTGTCTATGATCAATAATTGGATACAGTGAATGATAAAATAATCTGCTATATAAATCATTAACTGTACGTTCATTTAAATTCCATTCATGATGATAAAATATTTAGGCAGGATGCAAATGGGCAACTTCCTAACATCAAAAAACGAAGCATTTGATTGTAGTTATTTTTTTCTTTTTCATGTAATGTATGTGATGGGGTCAATTTGGCATACAATACATGTATTTTTCAATCACTGCAAGCTGTAACAATGGTTAATAGAGAATAATATTATAGTATTTTGTATGTCTACTGCAGGGGTGGCCAACCGGTCCGAGGTAAAGAGCCGAAAAATATCGGCAATCAAGCCAAAGAGCCGACATCATGCGCGCGCGCGGCAAAAAAGGGGTGTGGTCAGGGGAGTAGTCATATGACACAAGGGGGGAGTGGCTACATGACAAAACTTTATGCCCCCAGTGCCAGATATGCCCCCCACAGTGCTAGGTATGCCCCCAGTGCCACACATATATGCCCCACAGTGCCAGATATGCCCCCAGTGCCACACATATATGCCCCACGGTGCCAGATATGCCCCCAGTGCCACACATATATGCCCCACGGTGCCACACATATGCCCCCACAGTGCTAGTTATGCACCCAGTGCCATATATACCCCCACAATGCCACACATATGCCCCCACAGTGCTAGTTATGTGCCCAGTGCCAGATATGTTACCACAATGCCACACATATGCCCCCACAGTGCTAGTTATGTGCCCAGTGCCAGGTATGTCCCCACAATGCCACACATATGCCCCCACAGTGCTAGTTATGTACCCAGTGCCAGATATGTTACCACAATGGCACATATCCCCCCCCCACAGTGCTAGTTATGCCCCCCGTGATAATTTCCCAGCAGCAGCACTTACCATTGTTGCTGCTGCTGCCGGGCGGGGAGAGGACAGTCCGCATCATCCCGGGGGGGGGGGGGACAGTCCTCCTGCAGTCCGACTCCTGCATGTCACAGAGGGGAGGAGAGCACAGCACAGCGCACGTCTCCTTCCCCCCCTCACTTCCCTGTGACTGGTCCATCCACAAATCAAAGCTCGCGGGCTGGCTCCTGATTGGCTGCCGGCCCGCGAGCTCTGATTGGCGGACGGCCCAGTCACAATGATGAACACTAAGGGGTAGGAGAGATGCACAATGCGCGCTCTCCTCCCCTCAAGGAGATGGATTCGGGCCGGGGAACCGGCAGCGGGGGGGCGGGGACGGAGGGCAGCAGGAGCCGCACTTAGCAAGGGGGAGAGCCACATGCGGCTCGAGAGCCGCGGGTTGGCCACCCCTGGTCTACTGCAATAAAAAGTTCTGAAAAGTTTTCTACTACAAAAAGACCAAAGTCAAAAACCAAAGCTTCATATGATGAGTGTGCCCTGTATTCATGCCCAATTAACAGCTAACGGAGGCAAGTTGCCATTGTGTAGAGATGCTGGCAAAAAAGCTGCAATTCGTGACTGCTGCGGCCCAATCTCTACTAAGATTCACGGATTATTATACAGAGCCCTATGCTGCTGCAAACAAAAACTCCACAATTCCAGCACTTTACTAACTTCTGCCACATACAGTATAAACTGCAGTATTAAGACACAACAGCTAATAGGGACCAATCTAAATGATAGAGTTTGAGGAATATAGTGTATAAGTTATTAATAAGGTAATTTTAAAAAATTCTGTACGATGCCTCTCGTTTAGCAGGGGTCCGGCGGTCGGATCGCCAACCGCCAGCCGCCGGAAGGGGAGACAGCACAATATGGTTCCCGTCCCCAAAAAACTGCGATGCCCATTCGTGTGCGAGGCTCGCATGTCCCAGTCAAATGGAGCGCCACTCCACCAGCGGTCACTAGAGGGGACATTCTGTCAATCCCCGACACTGACTGAGAGGCGTTGTACGTTGTCAAAACAAACAGATGTAATAAACATTAGGGGTCCAATACAAATGTGCATTGTCAGGTGGATATTATAAAGTAGATATATGAATATATACACAGATATTTATATATACAGGATACTAGGGCAGATGTACTGTATTAAGCCTGGTAAAGAGATAAAGTAGAAGGCGATAAAGTACCAGCCAATCAGCTATGTTTGTAAAATGTCTGTTAGAGGTTGATTGGCTCGGGCATTACCACCTTCCACTTTTTCTCCACTTCATCACTTACAGACGGAGCGCCTCTCAGCCAGCCAACTGACTGGGACACGCGAGAATCCCACAGGCACGCGCGTCTCCGTTTCCTGGTCGTGGGGGATGCGAACCCTGCCTGTCTCTGCTTCAGGGAGACGGGTGGGGTTAGGGGGGGCGGGGAGGTGGGATCGGGCAGCGGGGACCGACGGCAAAGCAGTGGGGACCGGCGGGGAGCTCCGCAGTAAGAATGCGCGTGTCCCCTTCCGGCAACTGGCGGGGGCTGGCGAATCTACCGCCAGCCCCTGCAAGAATAAAGGGCGCTCCATCTGTATATATTCATCTCTTCACCAGGCTTAATACATCTGCCCCACTATTGCACAGGCTTTTGCTATGTTTACACTGAATCACAAAAACGCCAAAGAAAATAGTTCAGGAAATAACAAGAAGCAAAATTTACTGTATGTTTATGTTTCTAAACATAATATAGAAACAAAAGTTAGAAAAATAAAAAGTATGTGCTTTGGATTGTAAAGAACGTGCGAGCAGCTCCTGGTATCCCGTCAATAGGTCACCAACTATTGGTCGATAGGCAAAAAGTGGACATTGCCAAAAGATCAACATTCACTACTTTGACATTGACAATAGGTCGACACAAGCATTAGATTGACAGGTAAATGATTAACACATGAAAAGGTGATTTTTTCACTCAGATAACTTGGTCGTACTTTAGGATCCACTTGGACTACAATTGGAAATGGTAAGGTGTTGCTGAACGAAGCGAGCCAGGCGAGGATACACGTTACAATAATTGAGGGCTTTGCCCATGTCGACCTATTACATATTGACCTAATAATCCACACCCAACCATGCCTGCTAGTGTCACTTTTGGAATAAGTAGTTGGTACAGATGTTTACATGTGTATAGACTTGGTTTACACGTGTCCACACCAGGAGAAAATGACACACACACACATACACACACGCGCAGTACCATAGTAGGTGCTACTATAATGAATGGTGCATGACTGAATTACTGCTGCCAGTATCATTATCTCAGCAAATGGCTATTTGTCTGGGGATACAGGTATATTCTATATACTGATAAACTGAACCATGAGGCAGAAATAGAGTTAAAACTTTGACTGCATCATGCAAACCATGCCACATTGCTATTAGGATAGACCGTGCTGCTGCAGATAACTACACCCCAGCCAAAAGAGAGAGAAAAAAAAACCAAGGCACTGGGACTTCCTTACCTCGGCCATGTTTTGCGCAGGTCTGATGCACAGAGAGGGGAAACCTTGAGGTCCAGTGCAGGATCCGGGGGAGATAAGGCTTCGACCTGTCCTCTGAGCCCGGTCTGTGTGACACTTTGCATCCAATGATTGATACAAGCTGCAGATTGTCTTGCCTGGGTCTTGACGGTTCACGCTTGGATTTAAATGTCTAGGATTTAAATGTCTCTGTGCTGGATGCTTACCCGGGGATCTGACGCCCTGGGGCTGGTGTGGGGGGAGCTCCCTGCACCCCCGGGATGATGTGCTGACGCCTCTGTCCGTGGTGCTGAACGGGACTGAAGCAATGATCAGCCTGCCGTGGTCGCTGTCCGTGGTGCTGAAGCTTCTGGCCGGGCTCTCCGTGCCGCTGTCCGCGGTGCTGAATTGTACAGGCTCCACTAGTGACAGCCAAGAACATCCGCACTGTCTTGTGCTGGGCTTGGAGTATCCGTGGGAGGAGACTGGGAATCTGCATGCTACAGCCTGACACCTATATGACACGTCAGCTAAATATAGGCAGGGATCAAACACACAGGGGTGCAGATAATGCCAATGAGATTCTAAGAGGGTTTCTGTGTAATACAGTGATCACAGTAAGTAATGTCAACTAAAATATACATTAAATATGTGCTTATAAACAGTATATATATATATATATATGTATATACACATATACATATATACGGATGGGGGCGCGTGTGCACGAGAAGCTTGCGTGCCCGGTTCCGTTGGAGCTCCCCGCCAGTCCCCATTGGTTGTCGCCACCTCCCAGTACCCCCTAACCCTGCCCGTCTCCCTGAAGCACGTGTCCGAGTCCCTCTCACCTAGCGCTCGCCAGTGGGGACATTCTGGCGCTGAATGAGAGGGGCTCCAGCTGTATATACATATATACACACATTATATATATATATATATATATATATATATATATATATATATATATATATATATATATATATATATATATACACTCGGCGTTGCGGCCTGGCATTCTCCCAAGACAGTATCGCCCCGGTGCCCTCCGGAAAATATTTAGGGTAGTTAGATGCTCAAAGACAAACTGCGGCACTCCAGGGTCTTGTACAAAGTCAAAGTGGCATTTATTACTTAAATGCAAGAAAGATCCGACGTTTCGAGGATCAAGTCCCCGTTTTCAAGGTGTAGGTGAGTCTCACCTACACCTTGAAAACGGGGACTTGATCCTCGAAACGTCGGATCTTTCTTGCATTTAAGTAATTAATGCCACTTTGACTTTGTACAAGACCCTGGAGTGCCGCAGTTTGTCTTTGAGCATCTAACTACCATATATATATATATATATATATATATATATATATATATATATATATATTACAACTTCACTTTTTGCATTGCTGAACTGTAAGGGCCTCACTATACAACTCAGTGGTCGCTTGCTACTGTCTGACCCTTGGCTACTAATGCCACTTTGACTTTGTACAAGACCCTGGAGTGCCGCAGTTTGTCTTTGAGCATCTAACTACCATATATATATATATATATATATATATATATATATATATATATATATATTACAACTTCACTTTTTGCATTGCTGAACTGTAAGGGCCTCACTATACAACTCAGTGGTCGCTTGCTACTGTCTGACCCTTGGCTGCGTAGCCATGTTTGAGGTCGCAGTGGCTGCGTGGTATGTCATGCAGCCACTACACCTCCCCCAAATGGTCAGGACACACCTACTTTGGCCATAATGCACCCCCTCAATGCTGCATTGCCACTGCTGCAACAGTTTGTTGCCATCCCCAATGATCCCCAATGATGATTCAGACTGCAGTGGCAATGTGACCTCACAGGGCTACCTGAGTCCGGCCCTATATACGGTATAGATATGAAATGTTTGGTAAGAGAGGGACACAGGGAGACATAAAGAAGTGGAGCCGGCTTCCGAGCCACATGCAGCGGTACTTATGTAGTATCTGGGCTGCCGATTTCTAAATCGGGTCGGATCGGGAGATCGCATCGCATCGCATGCGACCATGCGATTCGATGCGATGCGATGCGATGCGATGACCCGATTTTTCCATAGGAATCAATGTTAAAATGGACTGAGTCCATTTTAACATGGAATTCAATGGGAAAAATGGGTCCTTTTCATACCCCTACTATCCAAGTGGGCATGGAGTTGGATATAAACCTGTGGCGAGCGTAGCGAGCCACCGAGCCCGAAGCGTGGCGAGCGAAGCGAGCCCCGCGAGGGGACGAATACCGTCCCCTCGCGGGGCTCGCTTCGCTCGCCACGCTTCGGGCTCGGTGGCTCGCTACGCTCGCCACAGGTTTATATCCAACTCCATGCCCACTTGGATAGTAGGGGTATGAAAAGGACCCATTTTTCCATAGGAATCATTTTAACATTGATTCCTATGGAAAAATCGGGTCATCGCATCCGATATCGGATGCGATGCGATGCGATATCGCATCGCATCGCATCTGATTGTATGCCTTAACTTAAGGCATACAATCAAAAAATCGGCAGCCCAGATACTACATAAGTACCCATGCAGCTTATAGAATATTTTGCTATAGTACATTGGCTGTATGAATGTCTTCCAGCATAGACGCCGCCTGCTATTTTTACATGCACAGTCATCATTTATTAATTAATAGTTATGTACATAGTGCAAACATATTCTGCAGTGCTTTATAGAAAATATTTCTCATCATTCACATCATTCTCGGACACAGTGATGCTTACACTTTATGGGCCTGATCAGTGGCGTAACTACTGTAAGGCAGCCCCAGCAGCCGCTTGGGGGAGCAAGCAGCACTGGGGTCTGTGTGGGCGCTGGCACCCACTCGACGCACTGACATGCTTCTGCCTGCCGCTGCCCTCTGACTGAGCACTGGAGGCGAGTCAGCCACAGCCCGGGTGTGGCTATGGCAGAGACGACAAATCCCCCCACTGATTCAATTGACTGTACACAGAGCTGGCTATTGGCTACTGTGTACAGGATGGGCGGGCAGATGGGTGTGCTAGGACGGCCTGCGATGCGTCTGAGCCAACAGAAGCAGCAGTGTCTGCTGGTCTCTCTTCCTCTCTCCTGCTTCAGCTTCTCCATTATGCATGTGATGTCATCACATCACCTGCTGGGAAAACCCGCTGGAGAGGAGCCGGGGGAAGGGGGGGCGCCACAAACTTTTTGGCAGGGGGGAGCAAAATTTATAGTTACGCCACTGGGCCTGATTCTGATTCACTTGCAAAAGCAGATTCTCTCTGTAATGGACAAAACCATGTGCACTGCAGGTGGGGCAGATGTAACATGTGCAGAGAGAGTTAGATTTGGGTGGGGTTTCTACTTCAAACTGATATCTATATTGCAGTGTAAAAACAAAGCAGCCAGTATTTACCCTGCACAGAAATAAAATAACGCAGGCTAGCTTAAGAAGGCTCCATCTGTATCTTCATTTATCACAACTGCTTGGTTGCATTTGTTGCGGCAGCATTTGACACCCTGGACCATGTACTTCTAATTAAGCACCTGAAGAATTACTGAGGGCTGGACAGTCCTTGGCTTGTTCAAACAATTTCTCACTGGCAGATCCCAGAGTTTCTTCTGTAGTATATTCATTGTAGCCACAGGGTTCGATACTATCTCCCATACTTTTAGGTGTATCCGTACTACCGTTGGGTGAAATAATCAGACATTATGGCCTGGTCTGCCACTGCTATGCTGGTGATAC
Source organism: Crinia signifera (assembly GCF_055691185.1). Classification (NCBI taxonomy): domain Eukaryota; kingdom Metazoa; phylum Chordata; class Amphibia; order Anura; family Myobatrachidae; genus Crinia; species Crinia signifera. The sequence continues at coordinate 270,224,578 of NC_139222.1, forward strand.
ACAATTATATATATATGTATATGTGATTTGTGCCAGGTACTGGAAATGCAGTAACAACCCTCAAAAGGTTGTTTTGCTGAACTCCAGGAATGAAGGTGTGCCAGCTGGCTTTAAGTGAACCGTGATAAAACAGACGTCCTTTTGATACAGTAGATCACAGGACAAGAATACAGTATAGCCAGCCAATAGGACTTTGGGGTTCCACATTCCAAAACACTGAACAATTTGTGTTGTCGTGGATAGTGGCATGACCAGGGCCCAAGGTACTTGAAGCAGCTTCTGATTCTGTACTGCATTGCTCGATGACTGCGATTTGTAGATGATGGACTTTTTAACTGCTCCTAGAATCTCCATGAAGTCAGTTGGGGGTCAAGCTTTCAGATTTATGCCTCTGGTTCAATGAAACTCTTTTTCTCTGAACAGTTCAAGAAAGCTCAAGGCTTTCCTGTTAATCGGCATTTCACAAATCCCCATTGTTAAGCTTGTTATGTATTTTATGCTGTAAATCAGTGGTTTCCAAATTTTTTGAAGCATGGTGCCATAAAATCATTTTCATGGCTACCCTTACTGAGAAATTTAGAAAAATCTATTTAATTATGTAAAATTATTTCTATGTTTCCATTAGGTTTCACTTCTATTTGTCCACATGTTTTTTATAGTGTTGCCTATTACATTGACCATAAATAATTTTAATTGGTCCTGAACCACCAACCCTGCAGGTGTCCCGGGACACCGGGGGTTATTTTGGTTCACTCTTTCTGACAAATTCCTTCTTAGATGGACAAAACCATGTGCACTGCAGGTGGGGCAGATGTTACTTGTGCAGAGAGAATTAGATTTGGGTGGGGTTTTACTTTAAAGTGAGATCTATATTGCAGTGTAAAAATAAAGCAGCCAGTATTTACCCTGCACAGAAACAAAATATCTCACCCAAATCTAATTCTCTCTGCACATTTTACATCTGCCCCCCTGCAGTGCACATGGTTTTGTCCATCTAAGAAGGATTTTGTCAGAAAGAGTGAACTAGAATAAGGCCCACAGTTTGGGAACCATTGCTATAAAGCCCTTTGAGTCCTATTAGGAGAAAGGTGCTATATAAATAACTATTATTATTATGAACTGTCAACCATGTATGGCCAGAAGGATAAATGAGGCTTTGGGTGACATTCTATGGGATGCGATTTTGCTTATTTTGCGGTAATTAGACCACAAAATGGCGATATCGCATTTTTCATAGAAATCGCAAATTTAATGTGATGTGCTCAGGGACTAAAATCGCATATTATGTGCGATAAGGTATGCTGAATAAAAATGCGAGATTAATTCGCATTTTTATCGCATCCAGATGTTTTCCAATACAAAAGTATACAAGTCGCATATTTAATGCTATGCACATTTGCACATCGCATTTTTTAGGTGCCTAATTATCGCACTAATTTCAGACCTGGGTCTGTTAGGCAAATTAGCCAGAACCCTGCACAGATCGCAATGTTCTGTGCAGGGTTCTGCTGTCAAAAATAAAAGAAAGGGTTAAAAAAAAAAAAAAAAACGAGCGCGGGGTCCCCCGCCCGAGTATAACCAGCCCCGGGCTCACTGAGCCGGTGCTGGTGACATAAAATCAGGGTCCCCGACAAATAGGGGTCCCCTTGATTTTATGAAACCAGCACCAGACTCAGGTCCGGCGCTGGTTCCCAAAACACGGGGGACAAAGTGACTAGGGGTCCCCCGTATTTTAAGAACCAGCACCGGACACAACCAGCCAGCAGGGTAATGCCACAGCCGGGGGAAACTTATTATATAAGCTCCCGCGGCCAAAGCATTAACCCCCTGGCTGGTCAGCATGGGCAGGGGTCCTGGGGAAGTGGGGACCCCCCCAATGAAGGGGTCCCCCCCCTCCAGGACTTAGCAGCCCATGCTGATAGTCCGGGGCTGTCCCCGATGCCCCTGGCCGGTGGGCATCGGGCTGATGATTTGTGTAAAAAAAAAGAATTAAAACTATTGTTTTACACTGGCGAACTATGAGTCCCAGCAAGCCTAACCCGCATGCTGGGACTTGGGGAACCACAAGTCCCAGCATGCGGGGCATTAAAGGGCCCGCTGGCACTTGTAGTTCTGCAGTGAAAAAAATAGTGCACAAAATCACACTGACACCCTGTAAAATAAAACTTTAATACACACAAAACACACACACACTGATACTTACCTACCTTGAGCCCGTAGGTCGGTCCCTGGATCCTGAGTCCGTCCTCCAGGGCTCCAGGGCTGCAGAATCCGGGGTCCGGGATCCGAGGTAGTCCAGAGGGGTACCTAAGGAAGCAAATCCAACTTACCTGGTCCCCGGCGGCGACCTCGGACTCCTCACCGGTGACTGCGCTTCTCCCATCTGCTACCCGGCTTGCAGGACTTTGACCGGCGCTGAGATGTTTCCTCCTCAGCGTCTCTGGACTGAATGATTTCTTGGCCAATCAGGAGCCGAGAAAGTCGGCTCCTGATTGGCCAGAAATCATTCTAACTAGAGACGCCGAGGAGGAAACATCTCTGCTCTAGATGCGCTGAGATGTTACTTCCTCTGCGTCTGTATTCAGAATGATTTCTGGCCAATCAGGAGCCGACTTTCTCGGCTCCTGATTGGCCAAGAAATCATTCTGTCCAGAGACGCCGAGGAGGAAACATCTCAGCGCCGGTCAAAGTCCTGCAAGCCGGGTAGCAGATGGGAGAAGCGCAGTCACCGGTGAGGAGTCCGAGGTCGCCGCCGGGAACCAGGTAAGTTGGATTTGCTTCCTTAGGTACCCCTCTGGACTTCCTCGGATCCCGGACCCCGGATTCTGCAGCCCTGGAGCCCCGGAGGACGGACCCAGGATCCAGGGACCGACATACGGGCTCAAGGTAGGTAAGTATCAGTGTGTGTGTGTTTTGTGTGTATTAAAGTTTTATTTTACAGGGTGTCAGTGTGATTTTGTGCACTATTTTTTTCACTGCAGAACTACAAGTGCCAGCGGGCCCTTTAATGCTCCGCATGCTGGGACTTGTGGTTCCCCAAGTCCCAGCATGCGGGGTAGGCTTGCTGGGACTCATAGTTCGCCAGTGTAAAACAATAGTTTTAATTCTTTTTTTTACACAAATCATCAGCCCGATGCCCACCGGCCAGGGGCATCGGGGACAGCCCCGGACTATCAGCATGGGCTGCTAAGTCCTGGAGGGGGGGGACCCCTTCATTGGGGGGGTCCCCACTTCCCCAGGACCCCTGCCCATGCTGACCAGCCAGGGGGTTAATGCTTTGGCCGCGGGAGCTTATATAATAAGTTTCCCCCGGCTGTGGCATTACCCTGCTGGCTGGTTGTGTCCGGTGCTGGTTCTTAAAATACGGGGGACCCCTAATCACTTTGTCCCCTGTATTTTGGGAACCAGCGCCGGACCTTGAGTCTGGTGCTGGTTTCATAAAATCAAGGGGACCCCTATTTGTCGGGGACCCTGATTTTATGTCACCAGCACCGGCTCAGTGAGCCCGGGGCTGGTTACACTCGGGCGGGGGACCCCGCGCTCGTTTTTTTTTTTACAACTTTGCGATGTCCTGCAAATGTGCGATTTTCAGACATGAAAATCGCACATTTTCAGGACTAAATACAGCGCACCACTTCGCTGCAAATCGCCCCTCTTCGCACTTTTCAGCCTCCAATGCGCATCACATTAAATATGCGCATTTTGACTGAAAAATGCGATTTTAAAATTGGCGATTTGCGGCGATGTGGTGCGCAAATAAAACATGCGCATTTAGCGCATAGCATAGAATCTCACCCATTGTTTCTTTAATCTGTCTGCAGGGCTACAGAGAACAACAAAGACGTCAGCGGGATCTCCACTTGGGTGTAATGGGTGTAACTGGGTGTGTACAGATGGGGCCCCTCTCATTGTTGCAAGGGCTGGCGATAGAATCGCAAGCCCTCACCAGCCACCACCATCAATCAGAAGCGGGTGCGCATGAGACGCTCCAACGGAGCCCCCCGCCGCCTCACCGTCACTGTTCACGGGCCCCCACCGCCTCCCTGCATCCCTCTAACCCTGCCCATCTCCCTGGAGTGGAGACAGGCAGGGTTTCCACCGCCGAGCCACAGAGTGACTGGGATGAGCATGCGTGTGAGATGCTTGCGTGTCCCACTCTGATGGAGTCCCCGTCAGCCAGCGCTCGCCAGCGGGGATAGTCTGGCGGGCGCTGGAGCTGAATGAGAGGGGCTCCATCTGTATGGCGTTCCGTTGTAGCCTATTCAGAGGTAAGCACACACCCAAAGGGGGTTACTCAGGTTCATTCATTCGCATGTTTTGCGTATGCGCAGCCGCATTTCTGCACATGTGCATATGTCGGGTGCGTGTGGCTAAGGCAAACAAACTGGTTGGCCGGGGTACTCTTTATATACACGTGCACGCACCACATCTTGGGAGTGTTCCTCCGCAGCCTGCTATTGGAGGTTTATGTTAAACATCCATTCACAGCCAGTGCTCACGAACACTGAGTGGCAGCAGGGCCACCATTTAAAAGGCGGACTTGCAAGGCTGCGAATTCACAGCCTTGCGAATCAACCAGAATATCCTCCAAAGGTACTTGTGTATTATCATGGCGCCCGATTTCATCCGATATCGCATCCGATTTATCGCCGATTTGCGGCCGATTTTCTGCCGATTTTTTGGGCCGATTTGATCTGCGATGCGATTTTGCATCCGATTTGCGTCCGATTTTCGGCCGATTTTTTTGCCGATTTTCGGCCATTTCCTGCTGATTTGCATGTTATTCCATCCTTGCACACCCCCAGGTACTATGCGATGGTATGCGATGTGATTTTCGGGAAAATGCCCCTGATTGTACAATTAAATATCGCATAGCAACGCATGCCAGCAAGTGGCATGCGATGCGATGTGATTCGCAATGTTAAATGCACCCCCATTGTTAACGCCACCCCCACTATCAACGCCAACCCGAAGCGTGGCGAGCGCAGCGAGCCCGCGAGGGGCGGCGGTACGCGTCCTCCGACCTTTTCATACCCCCACTATCCACTTCGGCGTGGAGTTGCTTTTAGATAGTGTGGCGAGCGCAGCGAGGCGAGTGCAGCGAGCCCCGCGAGGGGACGCGGATTACTTTACATGTATTCCGCGTCCACACTATCTAAAATCAACTCCACGCCGACGTGGATAGTGGGGGTATGATAAGGTCGGAGGACGTGTACCGCCACCCCTCGCGGGCTCGATATGCTCGCCACGCTTCGGGTTGGCATTGATAGTGGGGGTGGCGTTAACAATGGCAGTGCATTTAACATTGTAAGCAGCCATCAGGGTGATTGTACAATTACAAATCGAATCGCTTCACATGCATCGCATGGCATGCATCACATGCCACTATATTGCATGCGATGCACTACGATGGAAATCAGGGGTGTGCAAGGTGTGCAATGATGGAACAGCATGAAAAATCGGCCGATAATCGGCCAAAAATCGGTCGCAAAATCGCATCCGATTTTTCCATGTGATTTGCGGCCGAAAATCGGCCGATTTTCGGCCGATTTCGTGGGCGCCGTGATAATACACAAGTACCCCTCCAAAGATCAGGTGATGTGAGCAGCCAGGATAGGCTGATACTCTCACAGAGATGTATAGAAGGGGTACAGTCATGTACATTCAGCAGTCTCTGAATATAGGAGTAAACCCACATCTAATGTATAGTCAAGTGCATGATGCTGCGAATCAGGCCTAATGTAGGCTACGCATTATTATACTATATTAATATTTGTTACCTATAGGGTTCTTAGAGACTCATCTTTATTTTTATTTTATTTGTTACATGTACTCACTATAAAATGAAAACACTAATAAAAATCTTTTCACATATAATGGCATTAAAAGGTTTGATCTGTAGGACGTGACTGCCGGCTGTATGCCCAGTGCAATTGTCATACAGTTCAGAGTCATGTTCCGCTTCGTACTCGCTTAATATTACATATAGAAAATACATTTGTACTTTGACTTTGGCTCACTCTCAGAGGCAAATTCCTTCTCAGATGGACAAAACCATGTGCACTGCAGGTGGGGCAGATGTAACATGTGCAGAGAAAATTAGATATTGTCGACCCTATGAAGGTCGACATACATTAGGTCAACCACTAAAGGTCAACAGGGCTTAAGTCGACACATGAAGTAGATCAACAGGGTCGGAAGGTCAGCACAAGCATTAAGTCGACAATGGGAAGGTCGAAAGTCAAAAGATAAACATGAGTTTTTAACTTTTTTGTTCCAAATTTTAAAGTAAGTCAACATAGCCACTTTATCAGAGTACCGCGTTCCCCCCGCATGGCTTGCTGCGCTCGGCATCGCTGGCACACTATTATATTCTCTCACCACTCCGTAGTGGATGGTAGGGTATGAAATACTGCCTGTCGGCACATGTCGGCTCAAAAAAAAAAGTGAAAAACTCATGTTGACCCTTTGACCATCTACCTTCCTGCCGACTTAATGCTTGTATCGACCTTCCGACCCTGTCATCCTTAGCCATGTCCACCTAATTCATGTGTCCACCTAAGTGAGTGGGATGATGCTCGCAGGGCCGGCCGGGGATTGGTTCAGGGAGTAACTATGCCCATTAGTCACCCAGCGGCTTCCCTCAGGAGATGCGTGACGTTACTGCTGGCAGCGGCTCAGCGCTCTCCACCCAGCGCCACGCTCTACACCTGCAACTACAGGCCAGACCCCCCTGACCGGAACCCGCCCCCCACAGGCCTGACCTCCCAAACCGGCACCCGCACCACCCCCTCATGGACGGGATCCCGAGGGTCCGGCACCCTGGCTGCCGCCGTCTCCCATGATCCACAAACCGACTCCGTTGAGTAGAAGCCGGGTTGGACCCATTCACACCTGCCAGTAACCCAGGCTGCTAGTGGGATCAACCCGCTATGCTAATGCTAGTTAGCAGGGTTGAAATTCCAGCAAATTTGCCCGGGAATATAGGCTGGTGTGAAAGGGGTAAGAGAAGGCTCTCATCTTGGAGCATAGTAAAACATCATCCCTAGTTCATTTCTTCTGAATGTGGAACTAAGCAGTAAATTCATACAACCAATAGCTGTCCTTGTCCTTATGAGTCCTTCATGAACTGGATTCAGAGAGCGAGGAACACCTAATGTACATTTTAAAAGTGGTCATGATGATCTGAATTAAGGAGTTCATGGGTGACCTCAATTCTCTAGAGAAGTGTGAGATATGTGAGTATAAAACTACCATAATTAGTAGACTACCCTACAAAACTTTGGCCTGGATTGGGAAACTATTGTTGACCAACTTGTGCTAATGTGTTTTGGTTCCAGTACTACAATTAAAAAAATAATAATAGCCATGATGAGAAACTATCCATTGATTCCAGAACTTGGTAACTGTTAGGAACCAAAATGACTTAAATAATGTTTTGTAACAATCATTTTTATTGAGATTTATGAGGAAACAGATTAGGATACAGAATAGAAAATGGGACGGGAGGGAATCTAGGTAAATTCCACATATAAAAAAAACATCACATGACTCAACACGTGTTCAAGAAACAAATAAAACAAATACAAGAGAGTGCTGGGAAAACATATTAAGGATCCGCACTAGAATAAGAAGGACATAAGAGTACAGGAGTGCTGTACTGTGTTTGGTTGAATGTCTGCATCTCCCGGTACTCTCCCCTATGAAACCACTTCACGTGGATGGACGAAGCTGAGAACGAATACTTACACTCCAAGTCTCAGAGGAAAAGTATTAATGGAATTTATTTTCAATATCTGCACTACCGGGTACTAATTTACATCCATAAACAGAGATCTTTCTAATTCCGAAAGACAAAGTCGCCCTACTGTAAGTAAAGGTCAAATTCTACGAGGTCTACTAATAACTGGAGAAGATTTCAAAATTACCCATACTTTAAATCTGAAGGAAGAATCTTTGGCAAATCAAAGTTCCTTCTGAGCCCTCCCGCTAATCTTGAAAATAAGGCTTCCTTTGAAATTCTGAAATCCAAAATCTATGATCCCCTTCGTATCCAGATCCAAATAGCCAAATATTTCTCTCACTTACAAGGCTCCCATAATCTTCAGTATTATGATGATCTATAAAAAATGTTTGGAGGTTGGAAATAGAACACATCATGACCGTATTAAACTCTGGGACAGTTAAGCCTTGGGCTGAATGCCTCAATTACAGTCTCATCAATTATGGTATTAAGAGCTTAGGAAAATAAAATGCAACAGTATCGCCAAAGAGCTCATGGACGAGAAATGTATTGGTCATCCCATTAAACTCTACGGAGCTTATTCAGCGCACAGAGTCCAAGGGAGGGGATTAAACTCTGGTGCTGCTTGACTGAGGTAGAACATTGTATTAAGAATTAGTTCAAAATAATTAGAAAATAACAAGTTACAGCACAACTGATATTTATTGATCTCTCAGTAACGAGCAGTCACTGGTGGTTGGGCCATAAGTTTCCTGCAGTAAGGAAATCATTAAGTGCCCATCACTGTGCCAACCGTCTTAAACAGAAAATGACAAATAATGGCATTACATGTATACGGTCGATGGATCAATGATGTCTAGACTGACCATGTTATGGTAGACCATGCTTAGTCGAACTCATCTAGTTAGACGCCTAAAGAAAGTCGGCCATGTCCAGATCAACAGTAAAGAAAGTTAGAAACAAGAGTTAGGTCGACAGGAACATGGTCAACAGTCACAACGTGAAAAACTCCATGTGACTGTTGACCATGCTCCCGTTGACTTACGCTTGTATCTAACTTTTGTTATTGTCAATGTAGACGCAGTTGACTATCTTTAGGCATCTAACTAGTCGGGTTTGACTAAGCGTGGTCAACCATAACATGGTCATTCTAGACACCGTTGAACCATTATACAATAACCCAAGTAGAGACCATCGGGCATATATGTGTATATATATTGCAAACAACTTGTGCCATAAAATAAAGAATATATATACAGTATACTTAGCTTTTTATGCTGCCCATACACATGCAATCGGATGCAATGCGACATCGAAGTGCGATGTCCGTCACATGCAATCGCATCTTATGGTGCAAAAAGTGCCCCCTTTCAGCACCCGATGTCACATGCCATCTTGAGACGGCACTTGGGGTGCTTGTAGAGGGTGGCGGAGTAGCATAGCACTGTGAAGGAGCGCTAGCGGGCAGCGGGGGTCAGCGCGGCAGCAGAATTTAAAAACAAAATTAAAACACTGGACGGCCCTCTGATTGGCTGAGCTCTCTCAGCCAATCAGGGGGCCCCTTAGTGTTTTAAACAGTTTTTCCAAATTACGCCGCCCGTTAGTGCTCTTTCACAGTGCTAAATTACCCAGACGGACGATGCCAGCGGTCCCTCTCCCCGAACACGACGCCGCAGAAAGCTTCCTTCTGCCCCCCACCCACAAATTGCATTCGAGCTAAGGCATGTGGTCAAAAAATATCTATCGGCACGACATTCGATCGGCAACCTTAGATGTGCGTGTGTATTCTGAAGGAAGTGGGCGGACAGCTGACGTTCGGTGCACACTTGGGTGGGTGCTCCCAGCAAACAATCTGTTCACCACGGTCGCATGCACCTGGCGTATGTACATGCGCAGAAATGACCCACCATCGATGCCCTTGCGAAGATTCTGGTCCGTGCGAACGGACCAGAATAAGGGCCAATATAAATGGTTTATAATACTGTTTGGTGATAGCAGTTGCTTACAGGATATTATTAGTATGTTTATGAAATTTGTGTACAATGAATACAGTAGGCACCTAGTACAAAAACTCTATTGCAGGTATTATGTTCAGGCTTTGGGAAAACGCTTGATGTACCCCTCAATTGTCTAAAAGTTATATAATGAACAGCAACTTGAATATAAAAAAAGGTCTGTGGAAGATTATTCTTGGAATAGTTTCCCTGCCCTGTGTACAAAACGTATATAGCTGCCAAATCATCTGTGTCCATTTTTGATTAACTTAATCTACCCAAGTCTCAAGATTTATGGAAAACCTTAAGTAATTTTACCGGCGTTATCCAAATCCAATTGCTAGTGGAAATGCATCAACATTTCAAGTTTGTAAACATCTCTAGAATGCCTCTGAGTGGTTTCTAAATGTCATTAAGCTAAAAAGCATATTATCCTCTCATTGTCATTCCTGCAAACGGAGCTTGGAAAGGCCGGGGAAAAAGTAGTTACCGGTAATTCATGGAAAAACAAGAAAGTGCTCTGGAATACACACTCTAGGCCTGATTCTAATTTGTAACTAGAGTAAAAAAAAAAGTAAGCAACTGGGCAAAACCATGCTGCACTGCAGAGAGAATTAGGTTTGGGTTGGGTGGGAAACCAAAATTAATCTTTGCTTTATAAATGTCTGATGCTTTTATCCTTGTATATATCATATATCATAGTAATATTGACTTAATAAAACTAGGGATGTGCGGGCTCGGATTTCCTAGATCCGAGCCCGCACGAATGTCATCAATCCGAGCCTGGAGCCGAGCGGCGATCGGCGCTTCCCTCCTGACTCGGATCCGGCCGCAAAACGTCATCGCCCCGGGGCCGGATTCTCGCGATGCTTTAAATAGCGTCTCCCGCACCCGCCATCTTCACTCCAGTCTAGGAGAGGGTTGGGAGAGGGTGTGTTGGTGGCTCTGTGTTAGGTTTCAGGTGTGACCCCACCGCTGGGACTGCTGTTTAGGACAGCCACGGCCAAACCCTATACTACCTCTGTTGTACCCCCCAGGCTGGGTGACCGACTCCTGCAGGTGTTACTAGGCTTCGCCTGTAGCCGCCACGTTTGAATGGGTAGGTTAAGCCCACCCAAGCTCCGGTGCAGCCAGGTGTTATGAGAGGACAAGGAGCCGGGGACCCTCCTAGGGTACGGTCAAGAGGAAAGCTGACTGAGGGGCCTAACTGAAATTAACAAACGGCGACTTGCCGGGCCCTGGCTAACGCAACTAAGCGCCCGCGACCTGGTCGCCACAACCCGCGACAACCGTCGCCCAGGGAACCATACAAAATATAAGACACAATACCAAAGTATACAAAGAGCAGGAGGGACTGGAAAACCCCAGAAAAACTGGGAGACAAGGGGAGAGAATGAGTGGGAAGAAATGGACCTTCCCAACATAAATGACCTGCCAATGCGGCAGACAGAGAACACAGGTAATGAGTAAGGTAATGACAATAAAGAAGGTGTGAATGAAACTACCCCAAAGGGGCAACTCACGACACAGGAGGAACCAATGGAAGAGGAGACCACGAAGGAGCCGCTGGGAACAGCAGGGAAACGGACCGGAGAGCAGCAGACAGATAGGTCCAAACAGGAGCTATCACCGGCGAGGACTGCAGGGCTGGCTTCCTAGATAAGAAGGCTAGGAGCCAATGAGAATGGAGGCCTGAGTCCCGCCTGTCATAACGAGTCCTTTCCGACACCTGCGGCCTGTTGAATTTCGCGGCTTTTCCTCTCTGCCTAGCAGCGTCTGCCGTTGCTAAGCAACGGCGCTGCCACGTCTCAGGCGCTGAGAGACGTGAGGAGGGAGGACGGGCGTCACGCTCCGACGCTGCGTCCTCCGGCGTCCCTGGTTGCTAGGCAACCGGACGTCAGAGCCGGAAGGACAGGCGGCTAAGCGTACATGCCGCTCTGTCCTTTCAGAAGCGCTCCCACGGCGCCTAACACTCTGGTGCTGGGGCTTGAACTTTAACTGAAGTTGTCGCTGGGGCTGTCTGCTGGGGCTCCCTCAGTGCTGATGTGTACTCTGTCCTCTGCTTAGGGTGGGATCACACTAGCAAGGAGGACAGTCAGCTGTGTAACTACTGCAGTGTAAAGTAAACTAGTGAACTGATTCTGCTGTGTGTAACTAACTGTGTACTTGTAGAACTACTGTCTCCTCTGTGCTGGGGCCTACCTCTGGTGCTGTGATGTATATAATATAATATTATATTATATATATATATATAGTCCACTGGTGCTGCTAGTGCCTGCACTGAATAGAGGCTGCCGGTACCTACTCAGTTCACTGGTGCCACTGACAGTGCTACTGCCTAGTACCTACTACCTAGGCTACTATATTTAATTAATACATAATACCTGTCCTGCAGTGCTGTAATAAATTCCAGGCTGCTGGTGCCCTGCCAACCAGTACCTACCTACTGCAATATATTTATTATAATATCATTCTGCTGGTGTCTAGTACTGCCATATCTACCTGTCTGGTGCCTAGTACTGCCGTATCTACCGTCTGGTGCCCACTGCCTAGTACTGCCGTATCTACCTGTCTGGTGCCCACTGCCTAATACTGCCGTATCTACCTGTCTGGTGCCTAGTACTGCCGCATTTAACTATCTACCTGTCTGATGCCTAGTATTGCTGTATCTACCTGTCTGGTGCCTAGTACTGCCGTATCTATCTGTCTGGTGCCTAGTACTGCCGTATCTACCTGTCTGGTGCCTAGTACTACCGTATCTAACTATCTACCTGTCTGGTGCCTAGAACTGCCGTATCTACCTGTCTGGTGCCTAGTACTGCCGTATCTACCTGTCTGGTGCCTAGTACTGCCGTATCTATCTACCTGTCTGGTGCCTAGTACTGCCGTATCTATCTGTCTGGTGCACACTGCCTAGTACTGCCGTATCTACCTGTCTGGTGCCTAGTATTGCTGTATCTACCTGTCTGGGGCCTAGTACTGCCGTATCTACCTGTCTGGTGCCTAGTACTGCCGTATCTACCTTTCTGGTGCCTAGTACTACCGTATCTAACTATCTACCTGTCTGGTGCCTAGTACTGCCGGATCTACCTGTCTGGTGCCTAGTACTGCCGAATCTACCTGTCTGGTGCCTAGTACTGCCGTATTTACCTGTCTGGTGCCTAGTACTGCCCAATTTTTTATTATTTTTAGTTTATTTTATTTTTTAGCTGGCTTATTGGGTATTAAACTGATAAAAACAGTTACACGCTTGCAGACAAACTCAGTGCTGCACGAAACGCCCACCGCTCCTCGGCTGCACATGGTAAACACGATCAAGCCAGTTAGGGGTCTTTTTGGGGCCTAGTTTTTCAAACTGCCATCCTGTCTGCCGCTGCAGTGCCACTCTTATATGAGCCACGTGTTTGTGCCGCACACTTGTGTGGCTTATCATAGTTATCCAGCTACCTCGGTGCAACCTTTTGCCCTAAAAACAATATTGTGAGGTGTGAGGTGTTCAGAATAGACTGGAAATGAGTGGAAATGAATTTTATTGAGGTTAATATAGCGTAGGAGCAGGAAAAAAAAATCTGCGATTTTAGCAGTTTTTATGCTTTTTTTATAAATAAATCAGAACCCAAAACGTGAAAAGTGGCCGGTGCCCATCCCTACATTATTACAAAGCTGCATATAAAAGAGGTGATTCAGCTTGGCTCGGAAAACAGCATAAATTTGCTGCTTAGCGAGAGGTTAAATGCTACCCGCCAGGCAAGTGAACGCCTGCCCCCCCTTCACAGAGCAAATGGCCGCATCTTCATACGAATGGATGTGTTCACTGGCACATGAATTCGGATGCAGCCGTCTGGGAGAAAGATCTGTTGATGGTGGCAGACCATCGAAGGATTTTTCTCCCGATCGCAGATACTGTAAAATACAGTCTGATCATCCCCATGCACCAGCCCCCTGTCTGTCCACTACTCACCCCCCTCTGTGCAAACGCCTCCGCGACTGTGATAGTTGCCAAACGTATTTGCACAGCAGCCTTGCACATGCGTATTATCTTCGATGCGCAGAGCCACACCATCATATATGCTGGGGACCGATTCAAGCTGAATCACCCCCAAAGTGCATACATTTAGCACAGAAAGTTTTTCATAAACAAAAGGTGAAAATCTTCATGATATGATGTTTAGCGCTGATCACTTTTTTTATCCCTTTGGGAGAAAAATTACAGTACATTTGTGGTCTGCCGGAAGTGGGAGGGGCATAATGACAAAATTTTATGGTACTGTAATTGGATCATTTTAGCCCCGCCCCTACTTAAGCGTACACGAATCGTGATAACTACCTGCAAGTGGGCTCGGCCTAATGATGCGAGTCATCCACCTCCAATGCAGCATAATGTACTTGCTTCCCATTGGTCAGGCTTCTCCCAGAGTGGAATAGTAAGTACAGCTAGTTCATGCATAACACTGTACCCGATTAATATCAGGAATGCACTGTAGAAGATACAACACAGTCCGTGCAGGAGAATATAAATTATGTATAATGTATAACACAAGTGCACACAGTCTGTGAATCAGGTTCCTAGAGGAGAAGATGTACCCTCTGGCAGCAGGGACCACCAGGGGTTTGCGCTGTACACCTGTGAGCCAATCTAACACCGCACGTGACTGGAACCAGAGGGAAGCCCTGATATTGCAGCTGTATCTGAAGGAGCAGCACAATCACAGGGCTCTCACTGGTATTTCTTACATTGGTTTTTAGTCAATTTTTCCAGGCTATTACAAATATGGGAAATGTAATTTATTGAAAAAAATGCAATATGAAGGGCTTAGAGGAGAACTTTACAAACCTCATCCAATCGCCCTTTAGTACATTTAGGGGAAACTAAAATAATGTGGAAAGGGTGTAAAAACTCCCCCTTTTCACATTATTTTAGTATCAATGATGTTGATAAATATACAGTATATAGGGGCTATCCAAATAAACATGTGAGTGGGGCGGGGTCATTGCAGTTGCATGTCCACGCCCCCTCTGTGTAATGCCCCCATCATGGCCACGCCCCCTCTGTGACCACGGTGATGCAAGTCATGTGATTTGGTCCCCACGGTCCCCCCTGCCGAGGAGAGGTCGTGGAAGGTGGTTTGTCACCCTTTCCAGGAGCCTGGGAGGTAGAACTGATTTCTGTGACTCTCCCGGCCATTCTGGGAGGGTAGGCAAGTATGACTATACACAAAGAGGGACAGTGGAGAGACAAATCTGGCAAAAAGTGATAAAACGGAGAGCGATAAACAACCAGCCAATCAGCTCCTACCTGTCCATTTCAAAACCAGCCTGTAGCATGGCAGGTAGGAGCTGATTGGCTGGCTTTTATCACTCTCCACTTTTTTACTTTTTTGAAGCTTGATACATCTGTCCCTGTATCTCCAATGTTTTCATGCTTGCTACTGTATGCTAGCCCTGTGTATTCATTCCCCTGGTTATTAACCATCATGTATATCTGCTTTTCTCTCATCTGGATTTTGTAATAAAAAAATAAAAGTATTAATAGGAAATGGTGTGGCATGTATCTGTCATGTTGCAGGTCATGTGACGCTCAGATGTTGCCGCTGGAGACTGTCCTCGGTGTATTCAGGTAGAGGCAATGGGATTTCACTAACTATTCATAGCGTTGCCATAGTGATTAGAACACGCTTGTACTGTATCTGCTTTTAGCTGTGACTCAGTAACACACAGTCACCTGCTTTTCTAATGACCCAGTTTGTAGTCTCTCGGAATAACTCATTATTACATCACTGATGTAGCCGCCAATTCATAATTTTTTTTCCAAGGCAAAACCTGTTGGGTGCTGGATTTAGAGGTGGGGATTAGAGGGGGTGCTGTGAGCGAAGGGGTGGGAGGACAAAGGGGAGCTGATAATGGGAGGACAAACGTGGGAGGGGGAAGAGGTGAGGAACATTTGAAGTGCGAGATTAGCAGGGTCCCGGGATGGTCCACCGTCCACCCTAACTAGTCGCACACTGCAGGGGTCAGAGCTGTTTGAGTGTGTTTTGTCGACAACCACACCATAGTGTCGGCAGGGACCGAATGTTGACAGATTTAGGACGAATCCCCACCTCTAAACTGTGATCCTAAAATGTGTCAGTATTTCATGTGTCAGCATTTTGCAGTTGTTTACAGTTTGGAGTCAATATTAAAACCATGTCAACATTCCCGTGTAATAAACTGTCCAAGCAAAGATGGAGGAGCTGGTTCCTATTGTGCCCACTGATCAGCATAGGACAGTTTCGCTGTCAAATGCCACTGTATCAAAAGGACATTGATATAATTCCAGCATGCCATTTGTGGAACCAGGATACTGTTTCTTATGTAGGGTACACACCAGGACGACCACCATCGTATACGACCGATAGACGACCATGGAACGTTTTCCCTTGGACTTCCCGGGAGCTCCCAGGCAGTCCCCAGCAAACGATTAGCAAAAATTGTGGTTTTTTGGCGGAACGATACAGATCCGATCCCGATGCGCCCGCGATGGTCGTTAAGACGGTCGGATCGCTGGTTTTTGTTTTTTTGCAAGAACACATGCGACCGTCGTCAGATTGGCCTTTGAAATTTGAATGAAGGGGCTGGACTAGCAGAGGGGGAGGATTAGCAGAGGGGGATAGGAATAGCAGCAGCCATTTTAAACCAGTGTATTTCTGCTTTGTTACTAGTGAGGCTTGGTTTATACCTGCTGAACGCTGGACATAGCTATTTACACATTACTTTGTTTTGCCTGCCATTACAAAGTGTCTTTTAACCCTGCACTATGGAGAATGTAGTGATGGGTAGTCACCAGCAGCAGTACCTGCTCTATTATGCAGTTTTGAAGCTCAGGCGTCAGAGAGCCCAGCGCAGGAGAGAAAGATCATGCTGGACAAAGCAGTGGCTACTTCAGCGTCAGACTCGTTCGCACATGCCACTGCTCAGGGACATCAGGGAGAATAACCCAGACGATTTTCGTAACTTCTTGAGGATGGATGATGCCACATTCCAGGAATTGCTGCGTCTGGTGACTCCCCACATTGAGAAGCAGGATACCAAGTATCGCATGGCTATACCTGCTGAGGAACGGCTGGTGGTGACCCTGAGGTTTCTGGCGACAGGACGGTCTCTTGCTGACCTAAAGTTTGGATCCCTCATCTCCCCGCAAGCTTTGGGCCTCATCATCCCGGAGACCTGCAAAGCCATTGTGAAGGTGCTGCAGTACCAGTATTGCAAGGTAAGGATGAAATATACACCGTACACTTTATTGTGCAAACAAAATATTTTTATTTATAATTTAGGCCTAGGACAGAAACAGGTTTTTTAGGCCTTTCATATGTAAAACATGTTTAAATAGTAAAATAGTAAATAGATTTATTGTGTCAACACAAATATATTATAATACCATATAAAAGATATTGTACAAAAAAACACACTATATATAAAGATTTAAGTATGTATGACCCAGTTTAAACTTTCCCAATAAGTACGGGCTACTGTGTGGCAGAGGATGTCTGCCGCAGATAAGTAAAGGCTGCGGCCCACATGGCGCATGGCGCAGATGCAATGGTCCCGGCCCCATTGATGTGCGCCGTACGACATGTGAGCAGTGGCCATCACATACCTGCAGCTGAGACCATGTCTGCCGCACAGTATACCATACTATTGGCAAAGACAAAAGGGCAATAAATGGAGTTTGCTATCCAGATTGAGGAGAATCCTGTTCTCCCTCTGGTAATGCAGGTACAGGTAACAGCATATAAAAAAACAAAAAACACACTCTGGTAACTTCTGGAACAGGCACTTACAACAGTAGGGATAAGGTACTGTGTGGCAGAGGATGTCTGCTGCAGATATGTAAAGGCTGCGGCCCACATGGCGCATGGCGCAGATGCAATGGCCCCCGCCCCATTGATGTGCGCCATACACCATGTGAGCAGTGGCCATCACATACCTGCAGCTGAGACCATGTCTTCGGCACAGTACCCCATACTATTGGTAAAGACAAAAGGGCAATAAATGGAGTTTGCTATCCAGATTGAGGAGAATCCTGTTCTCCCTCTGGTAATGCAGGTACAGGTAGCAGCATATAAAAAAACAAAAAAACACACTGTGGCCCTTGTGTGGCAGAGGATGTCTGCTGCAGATATGTAAAGGCTGCGGCCCACATGGCGCATGGCGCAGATGCAATGGTCCCGGCACCATTGATGTGCGCCATACGCCATGTGAGCAGTGGCCATCACATACCTGCAGCTGAGACCATGTCGATGGTAAATGATAAAATAGTCTATTTTTTAAGACAGATCCTCAAAAACAGCAGACTCTGGATCTTCTATCAGTAAAGAACTGTAGAATTGACGGTACTGGGGGGGTTGAGAAGGCTGTGTAGGTGTTGACTGGGTATGTGTTGGAATTGTGCTCGACTGGCCTGCTACGGTGGCAGGCGGAGTAGGCACTGGTGATTCTAATGACAGTGGTGTGTCTGGTGCACTACCCATGCCAACTATTTTAGTGCCTCTGTTGAGATACCCTAAACTGCCATTATACACCAACTCCATGCATAACTTTTCAAAAGTAAGTTGCTGATCCGGAGCCATGTTGCGAACACACTCTGCCACATAAGTGAAGTAGTTGTCATGTTTGTCCGGGTTTCTTTGCAGGACTTGATGTGCCCACATCATAAATTCTTCATGTGCTGATGCTTCTCCTTTTTTTCCTTTGCCACGCATTTTTTTGGCACGGGGGAGTGGTGGAGTGGGTTCCAGGGTGGGTGGCGGAGTGCGTGCCGGAGTAGGAACTTCGCTTGATGTGCATGCATTATCGGATAGTACAGATAGGTCTGGGGTTGCAGGTGGGTAGTCACCAAGCTGTAAAGAAATTGAACATGTTTACTAATCAATTCTATTTACTTCTAATTTCAGTTCCCTACCAGCGTGAATGAATGGAAAGTCATCGCAGAGGAGTTTGAACAGCGATGGAACTTTCCAAATTGCGGTGGAGCCATTGATGGCAAACATGTCCGCATAGCCCAGCCTATCAATAGTGGGTCCTACTATTTTAATTACAAGGGCTATTTTAGCATTGTACTAATGGCTGTTGTTAATGCCAACTATGAGTTTATCTTCCTGGATGTAGGAAGGAATGGCCGTGCATCGGATGGTGGCACTTTCAAGGACACAAAGTTCTACGAAAGGCTCATAGCGAACACCCTTCACTTGCCGTCTGTCCAGGAAACTAAACAGGGGCTTAACTTTGTTTTTGTGGCTGACGAGGCTTTTGGCCTGCACGAGCATGTCATGAAGCCATATGCGCAAAGGGGCCTGAACCATGACAAAAGGATCTTTAACTACAGGCTATCCAGGGCACGGCGTGTTGTGGAAAATGCTTTTGGCATCCTGGCTAACCGGTTTCGCATTTTCCACACTGCCATTAACCTGAGGGTGGACAAAATTGACTGGGTTGTCACGGCGTGCTGTGTCCTGCACAATTTGCTCCGCAGAAAAGCCACACAGCAAAGGGCTACAGGCACAGCACTCCAAGAAGACCAAGAACTGCCAGAGGAGGTAGTGCAGATATCCTCCTTGCAAACCCCAACACAACACTAAACAGGGAGTGCACGAGCCAAACAGGTGAGGGAAGAGTACATGGCCTACTTTAATGGGGAGGGCGCTGTGGATTGGCAGGAGGAATCAATTAGATAGCCAAAAAAATAGACTCACTGATGCAGACTGCGAATTCTCCTCCTCCTCCTGCGCCGTGACTTCTTGGTTTTCATGTTCTACCATAAGGACTACTCCTGTCCTCATCGACTCCTGGCTGAGGGTGAATGTCAACCGGTCATAGTACCAGAGCGATGTTTGATACATCTCGTCGACTCCAGCACCAGACTTCTTTGCAGCCTCCACCTTCTTGTGTTCCTTTAAGAACACCGTGCGCAGATTCTGGATGCGTTTCCTCACCCATTCAACATTGGCCTCTGGGTGAAATGGAAGACTGTAGCGTGCCAACTCCTCCAAGGCTTGGTTTCTTTTCATTTTGTTTGAATACTCCTTGGATTTAGTTCGCCACAGGCATTCGTGTGCACGATATTTTTCAATAAACCCTTCAAGAAACTCTTGTTCCTTTGCGTTGGACATTGGGACTGTAAAAAGATAAAACCATTTTAGTTGTTATAGTTATACCCATGTTTTGTTTCATATTTAAATTTTTATAGTTATAGTTACCAGTTTACCTAGTTCTTATGTTTTAAGTATTTAAAATGTTAATAAACTTTTATGAAAACCACTATACATTTTATTGTGCAGATTGCTATTCACACACACAGGTGAATGGGGCCTAGCAGAGAGGAGTGCATGGAATACTGCAATGGTGGACAATGGTTTATGTATATATATCTATATATACACAAACACACACACACAGGTGAATGGGGCCTAGCAGAGAGGAGTGCATGGAATTCTGCAATGGTGGACAATGGTTTATGTATATATATCTATATATACACAAACACACAAACACAGGTGAATGGGGCCTAGCAGAGAGGAGTGCATGGAATACTGCAATGGTGGACAATGGTTTATGTATATATATCTATATATACACAAACACACAAACACAGGTGAATGGGGCCTAGCAGAGAGGAGTGCATGGAATACTGCAATGGTGGACAATGGTTTATGTATATATATCTATATATATACACAAACACACAAACACAGGTGAATGGGGCCTAGCAGAGAGGAGTGCATGGAATACTGCAATGGTGGACATTGGTTATATGTATACACACACGGGGCCCACCCAAAAAAAACAGTGACATGGTCGGGTGCACGGTTGACAAACCAGTGCTCTATACACACTATATGCATTGGTGGCAACAGTGGGCATGCATAGGAGAGCATTGGGAGTGCAAACATACCAGGTTGTTGTTCTGGGAGCTGAGACAAGAAGGAGAGTCCAACTGCTGCGCCAGCGCTGTTTGCTATGTGGAAAAACATGGCGCCGGGGGAGTGTTTAGGAAATGCCACTCAAATAGGCTGGATCAAACGACGGACGCACCGACGGACGCACGACGGAGGCGGCAAAAAACACTCACGATCTGCATACGATTGACGGTCGGTCGGCCTGGGATTGCCGGATCCTACCTGCAGCACGTAGGACCAAAGATGCGACCAAACGAGTGGCGGGTACGCGCATTGGATCGGAATCGGATCAAATAAATGGCAAAAACACACGATAGTACATACAATCTGCATACAACCGGTCGGAATTGGATCTAAATTGACAGAATCGGGCCCTAGTCATCCTGGTGTGTACCCAGCATTAGATACCTTTGCTGCTTGGATCCTATGAAGCTACCACATAGCTGGTAGAAACTGACCCTAATATTTCATACTACTGTAAATTGTTTTATTCCCAGCAGGGCTAGTATAAGGCTTCTCAGTACCCTAGTCAAAATGTCAATCTACTGACCCACCACCACACACACCCTACACCAATACCAACTTTACGGTCCCTCAAGGTAAGCGTCTTATAATAGAAGTTCCACAGCCACCACCTGTATAAAGGACAACAAGCAGGGGCGAACTGGCCCATTGGGATACCGGGCCAATTTCCGGTGGGCCGGTCCAAATTTGGCCGCTTTCTCCCATGGCTGGGCCGCCGTTTCCCCCCCTGACTGGGCCGCGGACTGCGCCACCGCAGCGACAAACTCCTGGCTGCCCAAAGCAAATATGGCCGCGGCCGGCCGCAGCTTTGCCCGCTGTGAAGATGGCCACGGGTCGCTCTTGGGTGATGTCACCACGTTACCCGGGACTGATCGGCTTCAGAGTGGCAGTGGGGTGGGCGGAAGCTACTGTAGTGTGGCGGTGGATGGAAGCGGCTGCAGCGTGGTGGTGGGCAGACCAACTGAAGCCAGGTAAGTGGCGGTACCCCCCCCCCCCAAGCCGGGGCAGTAGCGTTACCACCCCCCTGACAACAAGGATGTTTTTCTCATAGGCATCCTTAATTTTGTGATAGACAGTCTCAGTGGCTCGTTCCCTGCACTTCAGCTCTGATTCCCCCCCCCCATACATTTTTTGAAGTAAATCATTGATGAATGCTGGCATTAACCAGACACTTGCTGCATACTAACGGTAATGGTACCGACCTGGATCTACAGCAGGAAGTATACATGCCCCCAATCCAGTCTTTGCAGGCTCTTGGCACATATAAAGCTCTTCCACCTCTCCAGGAGTATATTAGTAGAGTTACTGCTCAGTACAGAAGCCTTAGCCTGACATGGCCAGGTGTACCGGTGACATTTAAAACAAAACTAGGGGAAAAAAAATGTTTCTTTAATTAAATGAAACCTTTGTATAAATCCCCAGAGTCCTGAACATATCACTCAGTGGCAATATTAAGTGGTTCTTCTTATAAGTCTTCAGGTCATTCCAAGGACAAACATCTTAAACCTTTCATAAACGTGGGGTCAGGAAGCCCAGACACAACTGGATAAAGTTCTATTTTCAAAGGAATACTGAAAAGGTCGCTCCTTTTGAAAGAAAGAAATTAAATGGAGTTGTCACATTGCTCTCTTTGGGGCCCATTCCCGTCCGCCCCCGGCCCTCCCTTGCTGCAATGAATGGCTCAGCGAGCGTGTAACTCGCCAAAGCCATTAGTTTCCAGGGTTTGCCCATGTGAAAATATGCTCTTGCACATGTGCAGACCCTATAGGAGGGGGGGGGGGGGGGGCTAGACTGCACACCTAGTCGCAAGACAGCGCAATAAGTGCCACATTTTGGTATAAGGTTTTACCCGGTGGGTGCAATACCAGCGATCATCCACCAGATGTCGCTTTTCAAAGTCACCACTGCGCATGCGTCAAATGTCTAATGCAATGCTATAGCGAAATAATCCGGATTGCCTGTGTGTGAAGTGTCCATTGAAATGCACTATAGCGCAAGAACTATTTTAATGACGTTACTGTACTGTTTAGTTTGCTAGATGGACACTTTTTTTACAAAAATTCTATTTCATAGATGTGTATCTCATTATGCTATTTGTAGTAGGCTGTGGGTTAAGCTATAGCAATTTTATAGCACCTTGCCTTGATACCGGCGCTGCTGACACTAACACTGGCGTTTAACAGTTTTTCCTATTTGAGTTCTAAGTAGCACGAACAGCTTTTATTGTACTGTGCTGTAACAGCTACAGCTATAAGTGATATCTCTATAAGTATAATGGGGAGAAAATAAGCTCCTCCCTAAGTTCCTGGATGCAAAAACATTGTGCTTAGCCTCTCTCTACAGTATTTCCTATTTGCGTAGTAAGTAGTTATTATCTGTATGTTAGCAGTAATGAGTGCATAGTACACTTGCAAACCCCCTCTGTTTTGCATGCGCAGACCCCCAACATCGGAACAGGACCGAATTTGACCCCTTTCCGAATTATATTGATCCAGGGACTAAATCTATAAAGTTTTCTTGCAGTGGAACAAAGACAACTTATCCTTAAAATACAGTACACATCCTTTGTAGTACTTACAGTAGGGCAGGACTAAGGAGGATTCTCTGAATGTCTCTCTCCAGTCCCTAATGATCATACAGTATGGCCGGTTACACAGGGCCCAGACACATCAAACTAACCAATGGTTCTGGATTATACAGCTGGAACCAATGGTAGTGGGTTAGCGTGCTGGAACCAAAAGTGCTGGGTTATTGGACTGTAATCAATGGTGCTGGGTTATCAGGCTGAAACGAATCGTGCTGGTTTATTGGACTGAAACGGATAGCACAAACTGGGAGAGAGAGACAAGGTGGTCAGGGATAGCACTATAGATTAATCACACACAGGAGAACTCTCAGGTGGTTAATTAGCCTGGAAGGGAATTCAGGAGTAGGTAACACAGACAGGCCCGCCATCAGGGGGGGGGGGGGGGGGGGGGGGTTTGCTGGCTGTTTCCGCAACCAGCAACTTCAAAACTACATGTCCCAGCAGCCCCTGCTGTCCAGGTCCAGACCAGACTAAATGATTCCTGCGTCACAGTGAAAAATACACTAATAATATATGGCGTGAAATGTAATAGGGTGAGGGAATCAGCAAGTGAGAGGTTTGGGAAGAAATCTCTAGTTTTTTTAAAGCGGCAATCATTTACACTGCAAAATCAAACTTACCAAATCTCTCATTTTCTGATTCTCTCACTCTATTACATTTCACATATAGGGCCTTATTCTGCTCGGTACGGTGGGACCATAAACGGGCGGATCGGGTTTTTTTTTTTATCTGCACATGCGTAGCTTTCTCAGTGCGGCGACCTCACACCACTCACGGACGGGGTCTATCCGTGTGAAAAAACCTGTCTGCAAGAGCACGGTCATTGTGGGCAGCATAGGGGCGTTTTTAGGGGAGCGGCTGGAATAATGAGGAAAACTGGGTGTAAACATGGGCGTTCACAGGGGTGTTCACCAAAAATGTTCGGTGCCACAAACATACGGTGAAACGGACCGTACGTACGTTTCACTGACCTAACCAGAATAAGGCCCATAGTGTGTATATTTTCTTTTATACTGTGTAAGAATATACTGGTTCTTCAAATAGTCATGTTTTCTCCAAACAAGTACAGATGGAACAGATCTATCGCCAATCGCCGCCCCCGCCAGCCGCTGTCTTCTGACAGAAGGAGGTGCTCGGATGAGACGCTTGTTTGCCCCATTCTGTCGGAGACCACTGCCAGTTTCCTCCACTCCCTGCCCGTCTGCAGCAGCCTGCCCCCACCCCATGCCCATCTCCCTAAAGCAGAGACAGGCAGGGAAGCTGCGATCGGCGCTCCCCGCTGCTCCTCGCAGTTGTGCTGACGGGGACGCGTGAGTGAGATGCTCGCATGTCCCAGTCCAGCTCCATCTGTAGCAGGTCATTTCATATATCCCAAATTTGGATTGACCTTATGTATATTTGTCGCTGGATGGCCATGTGCTCAGGAGGATATGAAGTAGAGACCCAAGGGGGGGGGGGGGGCAATGCCTATTTCCCAGTCCCAGGCCCCATAATTTCTAGTCCTTTTTAGTCCTGAACACAGACTCCGGCAGACTCACTGGTGAGAAGTGCAGCAAACATCGTAAGCTTTGAACTGGTGAGCTAGGCCAAACCCAGCGAGCAGGACATACCTGGAATGCAGGACTAATGGCAGGGGTAAGCCACCGTAAAACAAGGACTTGAGCCAGGTTTATGACAGACAGTGGTGCAAGTAGAATTTTTTTCTTGGTGGTACTGATAGCCTCCACCAAAAATGGGCGTGGCCATGTGTCATGAGGGGGTGTGGTCACACAAAGCTAGAGGAATGACTAAATGACAATAGTGGCTTGGCATCAGGAGACAGGTAATGAGAAATAGGAAATAACTGGGGGTGGGTTGGCTCTTGCTTGTGGGAGAGCCGGGCAGTTTGTGCTTACAATTGTGGAGCCTGCTCTTCATGCTGTCGGCGCCCCTGATGCCTGTCAGTGTGACATGCTAAATCAGCAGTAGCCGGTAGCTGCATACAGCACCAATCATAAAGCTGGGTGGGTGGGTGGGCTGCGGATGCATTATATTTAGATTTAAAATAAAAGTAGAATTGACAGTGGGTCAGGGGTAAGTGGTACTGCGTACCTGCAACATATTTCTTACAGGTACTCCGTACCACGCCGGACCCCCTTACTTACAACACTGATGACAGATACAATAAACCGCTGGCTAATATGATAATCACAACGAGCTGTGGAGAGTGTCCAACAGAATAGAATTAGAATCTCTGTGATAAACAAAGTCCAAACTGTAACCACTATAACCATTGCCAAAGTCTTTCCTTGTATAGTGCGGCACCATCTTCCCCAAATTGTCACAGAATGGGATCATTGGATAGACAGCAACTAGGTCTACAAGCATTAGGTCGACACCACAAGGAGGACATACATGAAGGTCGACTTGACTGAAGGTCGACATGACTTAAGGTCCACATGGGTTAGGTCAACAGTGTCATTAGGTTGACACACGCATTAAGTCAACATGGTGAATGTGGACAGTCAAAAGGTCGACATGGGGTTTTTCACATTTTTTTGTCCAGAATTTCAACACAGTCGACATGGACACTGAAACATAGCACCGCGTCCCCTCGCATGGCATGTGAGCTCGCCATGCTTCAGGCACGGTGCCTCGCTACACTTGGCACACTATTTTATTCTCCCACCAGGCCCTAGCAGATGGTAGGGCATGAAATACCACCTGTCCGCACATGTCAGTTCCCAAAATAACTTGAAAAATCCCTGTCGACCTTTTGACTTTCAACCTTCCCCATGTCGACCTAATGACCCTGTCGACCTGGCCCTTGTCAACCTTCCTGCATGTCGACCTTCAGGCATGTCGACATTTAGTCATATCGACCTTCAGTCATGTGGACCTGGTGGTGTCGACCTAATGCTTGTCTACCTACTGACCGTATCCCATTGTCACTGCAGTGGAGGGAACACACTTGCCAGAGCCATGTAACATTGCTTGTGGGGCGGACCAGTGCCCCTGCTGATCCCCTATAACAAGCCTGTGTCTGGGTAATTAGTACACACTCCCACTTCCACCCCTTTTGGCGGTCCTGGCCCTGAAACCAGAGTGACACTGCATCATAACACCTGAGCGCTAAATACCCCAGGGTTGCCGACTTTCAAAAAATCCTCTCCGGGAGAAGCCCGGAGAGGAATCTTGCATTACAAGTTTGGGGGCGGGGCTTAATTGTGACGTCATTAAGCCCCGCCCCTATTACAGCAAATAGCCGAAATAACTGCTATCCATGGAGGGGGCGGGGCTAAAATGACACGATTGTGCCGTTTAGCTCCGCCCCCTCCCCTGAGACCCGCGGATTGCGGCATATAAATGCCGCGATCAGGGGGGCTCAGTGGGGCTCCCCCTGATTCCGGGAGGGTTGCCCACCCTTCCGGGGGCCGGGAGGAAGGACCCGATTTTCGGGAGACTCCCGCAAATTCCAGGAGGGTCGGCAACCCTGAAATACCCTAAAATAAAGAAAGATCTTTTCTCATTATCACAGCTCATTAGAGAGCAACAGAAAGACAAATTTCAAATATTTCCAGTGGAAAAGACCAGAAGCATCTTACAACACATAGGACAGATGTCATCTATAATTTCCTCTTTTGCTGCCAACTGCTCTCGGGATTCTTACAGTGGCTTCTCCTAATGATGTTCTAAAGTATAGGTCACAGAAAATGACAATTATCTCACTGGCTGAGCAATGCAGCAGAACGCTTTGTCCTTATCGGCAAGTAACAGGATACAAGAGCAATGGCCTGGCAATGGCACAGAATTTTGTTACAGATTTTAGAGTAGTGTCTACAAGTTAACGTGTTACAGTGACAGATGGATCACAGGTCGGAGAGGAAAGGTAAAGGAGAACGGCAGCTACGGTAAGACAGTGACAAGAAAGAAACTAAGGAAGAAGAGACGAACGTCATCCTACGGGTTTCCATGGCAACTGAACTACTGTTATCCTACCACACTAATTACTTACAAAATGTGAATGAAATGTCACGTATCCGAGCTAGTTACACAGAGCAGACCTATTAGGATTATACAACATTTGGTTTTTTTTTATATATATATATATATATATATATATATATATATATATATATATATATATATATATATATATATATATATACTTTAAATGTCACATTAAAATCTACTAATTGCCCTTTAAACATGTTATAGTTGAATGTCCATTGTATTTTGGCGATCCTTCCACAGCATAAGAAAAATATATAGAACAAACTTAATAATAATATAATATTTCACTTTGTTCAGTTGGTCGTGGGGGTATTTTCGGACTCAAATCATGATTATAATAGCAATGGTATATATATATATATATATATATATATATATATATATATATATATACTGTATAATAAGATTACCACAGCTGTGACCTCATCATGCAGTGGAAGTAGAGCTGCTGCACATGCCCAGTGGTAGCACTTTCTTCTACCAAGTTTGCTTTGTGTTCCGGAGACCTCAATCAGTGCACTGGACCAGAGAGCAGCTGCCAGGTAGAAGAGACAGGAGCCTGCCTCACCATGAGGTGGGAGATTGTGTGGTTAGAAAGTGTAGTACTAGTTCTGTTATGTTTGGGTTTTATTTATTTATTTATTATGGTACAGTATGTTTAACCTTGTCCTGACCACATATTTATATTACTGTATTTAAATGTTTGATACAGCCTGTACTATAGACCACCTAGAGTTAACTATTAATACTGTATTCTATACAGTATGAAAAGACCAATATACTGTCCTGGGTCATTATTAGGTCACTCTACTGCTCTCCTAGACTCCTGCACTTGCTCCTATGCTCCACAGAGAGGGAGTTTGTGGATTGCATTTGGAATCTCCCTCTGAAAATCCTGCATTTGCCACTGTCTGTCACTCCATGAACTGCTGGCATTACCCATGTTCCTCTTTCTTGGTGAATAGTCACTCAAATTCACAACAAGTGAGAGAGGGTCTCCCAACTAGCTGGCTGGTTGGAACGATAATCAGTCTGTCAATAATCAGCTATTTGCTCCCACATAGTTGAAAAAGTCAGGCTCGGGGATGTTCAGGGTGGCTCGGGAGTCCCCCGAGCCTCGCAAACATCCGCCAAGCCTGCCGCTGCCCCCACGCCATTAATTGCAGTAGTAGCCTGTTTTGTACGATCGCCGGAGCGGACGGGTGAGGGAGAGTGACTGGAGGGGAAGGGGGAACTACCACTGTGGAGGGGGGGTGCCCAGAGAGATGCCCCAGTGGTGCACAGCTGCAGGCACCACACCTTCAAATTGGTGGTATGCCCAGAAAGGTACTTATGTATTATCTGGGCTCCCATGTTCAATGCACCCCATTTTTTCATACCCCTACTATCCAACTACGCATGGAGTTGATTTTATATAGTGTCTCATAAGAAAAACGGGAGCCCAGATATTACATAAGTACCCCCAGAAATTATCCGGGACAGCCCGCTGCGGCAGCGCAGTTGAGCCCGGAAAATTACCAGGAATACCAAGTGGTTAAGGCACTCACATAAGTGATCGTCGCGCCCATAGAAATGCTGGGCATACCCCTGCAGGCGTGCCCATACATTCTCTTGGCAGGCAGCTGACATCACATGACGTCAGCGCCAGGCTCCAGTTCGGCGGAAAGCAGCCGGCTGAAAAGTAAGGCTAGGGAAAGCATTCGATGGGGGGGCCACCATCCAATGATTTCTCCTCTCCGTACACAGCGGATATGCGCAGCCTAGCGAGCAGGGCTGAATCAGGCCTTTAGTCCGCATATTGAGCAATGCATTTAGTGGATTTGTGCTTTTTGTTTATAAAATTACATTTGAATTAGTCTCTATTCTAGCTCAGTCCTGACGGTTTTGTTGTTGTTTTGTAATCTATGTGGTTTGAGCACCTGCATCCGAATGCTGCTGTAATAAAGGGTGTAGAT
This sequence comes from Crinia signifera, assembly GCF_055691185.1. Lineage (NCBI taxonomy): Eukaryota > Metazoa > Chordata > Amphibia > Anura > Myobatrachidae > Crinia > Crinia signifera. The sequence goes on from NC_139222.1 coordinate 270,253,806, forward strand.
TACATTTGTTTATTTCATTTGGTTATCGCACTTAGCTTTGTAGCGTACAGCTTTTTCTTTTTCCCGTTTATATATCAGTGAGGTAAAGTACCACCATTGACCACTAGCGGCCACTCAACGGACCAAATTTATTATTATTTATTAACAGTTTCTTATATAGCGCACACATATTCCGCAGCGCCTTACAGAGAATATTTGAACATTCACATCAGTCCCTGCCCCAGTGGAGCTTACAATCTATATTCCCTACCACATGTACATGCACACACAGACATTCTAGGGTTCATTTTGTTGGGAGCCAATTAGCCTACCAGTATATTTTTGGATTGTTGGAGGAAACCGGAGCACCCGGAGAAAACCCACTGAAGTATGGGGAGAATATACAAACTCCACACAGTTAGGACCATGGTGGTAATTGAACCCATGACCTCAGTGCTGTTAGGCAGTAAACCATTACACCGTCCGTACTGCCAACTGACTTCTTTGTGTGCTAAAATATGTCATAGCAGAAAGTAAATGCAATTTTTGCAGGGACACTGATCTATTTAAAACTTGTTGGATATGGACTCGGAGAGAGGGAGCCGTGAAGAGAGATTGGAGGTAGGAGTAGATAGGAACTGGGGGTGGGGTGCAGAGTTTGTGGGCGAAAAACTGTCAAAGCCAGTGGCGGCTCTTACCTTTGTGGAGAAGGGGGGCTGCTGCAATTTTTCCTCCACCTCCGCTGCCATCACTGCTGAACCCCACCGCCAGTCCCCAGTTGGTCCCCACCGCCAGTTCCTGCTGGTCCCCACTGCCTATCATGACCCCCATTACGGTCACGTCACCAGCACATCACAGTAGCTTCTTCAGCACTGTGCATTCGCTGGCCCTAGCCTCTACGGACTTCAGTGGCAGTCCATAGAAGCAGGTCCGGCGCATGTGCAGTATCATCCTCGGTACTGCGCATGCACAGAACTCATTATTATGGGCTGCCACTGCAGCAGCCCATAGATGCATCCCTGAGGGAGGGACCATATCCCAATGGGACTGCCTTGGGTGACTGACAGGTTGAACTTCCAATAAGTAGCGTGAAGCCAGTGCAGCCTGCATCTGGCTTCAAACATTGGCAAATTCTACCTGGGGGGGAGGGGGGGGGGAGGTGGCTGCAGCCCATAGGTAAAACACAGCACAAGTGAAAGTAAAAACTGTCACAGCTCAAAGTGATTTTTTTATAAAAAACCTCCTATTTGGTTGCTGTAGTACAATATACATGAGTCATGAACTGGAAAGTCTCATTAGATTTACAACCCATAAATATTACAATTAAGCTGCCAATTTTTTTTTTCTTTAAAAAATAAATAAAAACTGCCCTTTATTCTACTTTACACGTTTTATTCTGGGTAACTCCGCAGCATCACAAAATCTTTATCGCGGAAATGGATCTCTACAAGTGACTCAGAGCAGACCGCGTCTATTTCAACAATGACTGAAGCTGAAGTCACTGAACATTACATTATTGAATTGGTTAGATGTTTAGAGAACAGGCAGTAACTGGTATAGACTACCAGACGGATTGGCCTGCCCAGCACAATAAAACCACCTACTGCATTAGATCTGAATCATCTTTGTTGGCCAGGTATTCTTGTGAATACATGGAATTTGCTTCCTGGTAACATTGCATAAGCCCAGGAAGATACGTCACGTAAGAGAACAAATAGAAATACAGACAATAATTTTGCCCCCATGAACAGATCCTACACCTCCTCCTGTCCAAACTGCAACACCCGCTGTTGACAGGCAGGGTTAGGTGGTGCTGGAACCGGAATGCTGGGACCAAGGCTGACTAATAGGCAGGAAGCCTCCTTCTAAAACTAGCAGTAGACGAGGTTGAGGTCGTTGGCTATTTTCTGGTGCATAACAGAAGGGGTGGTTGTTCTCTTGTAGCCTGCATTCCCTTCCATATTGATGCTGGATCGTTGGTGGAGAGGTCTTTCGTTAGATTGTTGGGGAATCTCTTTTTAGCCTGCCTGATTTCTCTCAAAAGAGAGTTTCTTGCCCGGCAAGGCCACCGCAGAGTCAAATGTACGGTCATCTAGCCACTTCTCCATGAAGCATAGGACAGATGACCTGGCAAGGCCTGACCTGCCCAGTAGCAGAGACAGTTGGTAAGCCTTATTCACCAGTGATCGCATGTTGAATAACTGTATCACTGGGAGTACTGACCGGTGCCCTCTCAGTCTCCACCTTACTAGAGCAACTGCGCGACATCCCCTTATCCATTCCCACCATGGCTTCTACTAGGGCTGACATCTGTGCCTTCACCTGGACCATCACCTCATCATCGCCCGATTCTAAGGCCATGGTGCCTGTAGCAGCAGTGGCAGTGTGAGCATTTGCACCCCCCTAGGGCAAGTATTCTGCCAGGCACAGAGGTAGCAGCAGCATTCATTGCACAGTTACCCTTCCAGCCATCATGCCCATCATTGTGGGCCAGCGAGCTCAATTGACCTGGGGTGCACGGTGGTACCCAGACGTGTGTTGCATCACTCCGCTGGATAGCCGCTACCACCTTACCAGGACCAGGACTGCTGGAGTCCAGCGAGCCACAGCCATCGCCGGCCAAGGGGTTCACCAATTCCCAAGGGGAAGATGCTGGCTACAGCATCCTGGGGGTGAATCACTGCGGCCATACTTATGCAGGTCTCAGAAATGTCGCTCAACTGTCTCCTCCAATCTCTTCACTCCTATATCTCTGGGGGGAGCAACCTTCATTTTGGCACTCTCCAGGGCTGGGGCCATTACCAGGACTATGTGCGGCCTGTGACTCCTGAGGACTGCAGCCTTAGCTGAGCTCCCATGCGACCAGGGCCCACTGTGGAATTACCAGGCAGCATATTCCATCTTTTGCCCCGAGCTAGGGCAGGACTTCTGCACCTAGGGCCGCTGTTGATGCCAGAGTTCTGTGTGGCCTGACCCCTACCGGGAGCTGCAGCCACCGCTGGGCTGCTGTGCCGCCGGGGCTCACCAGCCGACATGTGCCGACAGGCGGTATTTCATGCCCTACCATCCACTAGGGCATGGTGGGAGAATAAAATAGTGTGCCGAGCGCAGCGAGGCACCGTGCCCGAAGCATTGCGAGGGTCCGATTCTCATTGCCAACTGTGTCCATGTCGACTGTGTCGACATTCGGATAAAAAAACAGTGAAAAACCCATGTCGACCTTATGACCAGTCGACCTTCCTCATGTCGACCTTTATGCAAATTCGACCTTAAGTCATGTCGACCTTGGCCCATGTCGACCTTAAGTCAGGTCGACCTTCCTGCCAGTCGACCTAGTGGGGTCGACCTAATGACTGTAGACCTAAATGCAGTCTGACGAATGATCCCATTCCCTTCTAGGACAGGCAATAACAAATTATGCACCAGATGCCCTAAGCTTCCAAAGCGATAAAATGGAGAGTAATAAACAGCCAGCCAATCAGCTCCTACCTGCCATGTCACAGACTGTGTTTGAAAAATGTCAGGCAGGAGCTGATTGGTTGGCTGTTTATCACTCTCCAATCTTATCACTTTTGAAGCTTAGTGCATCTGGCCCTTAGCCCCAGCAAGATAAACTACTGTTTTAGTACAGCAAAGCCTAAAACATACAGTAGGTGAGAAAAACAAATCTACGTATTAGATACACAAGGTAAATAATAGTTATATACAGATGGAGCCCTCTCTTCTTTGCCCGGCTCTCGTCAGACCGTCCCCGCTGCCGAGAACCGGAGGAGAGGGGCTCCATCAGACTGGGACGCTCATGCGTCTCACTCTCCATCTCATGCGCGCGCGCCCCCTGACGATGGCTGGTGGCTGGCGATAGAATGAAGCACGCTCCATCTGTAGGCGCAAGAGTAGAATAACAATATGTGATCTGGACTATGGGTGTTGACATTCAATATGTCGACCATTATTGGTAACATGTCGACACAAGCAAAAGAATAGCATGGTAATGTTCGACACATGAAAGAATAGACAGAAGTTTTTCCAGATTTTTTCTTCTTTTTTACTTTTTCATATTGTACCGTCCATGTGGACTAATATAGGTAGCCACCTCCCCGCCTTAGGGGTTTGTTCTGGTTCGGGTGGCTGGGCCGTAAGCGTACGTTCCGAGTATTTTTTTATCTGCGCATGCGTACCTTCCGCAATGCGCAGGCGCGACGACTCCACAACGCTCACAGACGGTTCTTTCCGTGCGAAAAAACCTGTCCGCAAGAGTACGGTCATTGTGGGCGGCATAGGGGCGTGTTGAGGGGAGCGGCCGAAATAATGAGGCAATATGGGTGTAAACATGGGCATACACGGGGGTGTGCACAAAAAATGTACGGTGCTACTACCGCTCGATCGGCCAAAGCACCGTTCATTACGGACACAAAACAGGCGGCCGCCACCGCCACCTCCATACCATCCCTACAGATACCGCATGAGAGCGGACGGCTGGGTCTGCTAATTAACACTGATTACTACTCAAACACATACACCTGAATGTAATAAGCAATGCTGCAGTCTATTAAGTCCAAACCATTATTTCACTACCTGCAAGCCACACACAGCACTCAAACACCTTGGAAGCTTATCTTTCTACACTTCTCTACATGTAAAGATTGGTTTCATTTAAGGTAAGAATCATTTTAAGACCTGCTTATATATGCCAAGGTAGGTATTTTTTAAACATTTATACACATTCACTAAGTGTTTTCATATACTTTAAACTGCAGCACACTCAATCTACACAAGTCGACATGTGTCAACGTTTTCACTCTAATACAAACAATTTTTTTTTTCATTTTGATAAAAATACATAAACCACATCTACTGTAAGAGCTACAAGGTTGTGGCATCAATGTTCTAAGGCCATGGCCACTATTTAGCACACAATCTTTGTATAGTACCCAAAATACATAACTGTAACACTTTCTGATCTGCTATGAATTGGATTTTACTACACTCTGGATGTAACATGCCACCAATCACATTATTGCAATCACATCTCTCTAACAAAGGATTCCTACATCTGCTTATGACACTGAAAACTCATATATATTAAAATATTTAAACATGTTTGTTCACAAGCAATGTTATCATGTTTGGTCGACTCACACATCTTTAACATACCTGTACCAAGACCTGACTGTTTTTTTAGGGAAGACACATATGCATTCCTACACAAATGTCCCTTTGATCCCTGTTTGCCTACCTCACCCACTCCATGAGGAAATCATTGTTCTGGACCTGCTTTTACCTACTAATGTTGGAGTTCCCTCACCTGCACAGAAACTGCTTTCTCACCTATTAAGTTGCTCTGCACATGTGCTGACACAAACTAATTAGCAGGGAAAAGTTGGATATGAACATGTGAATGGCCATGGAGAGGGTTACACATGGGAAACTTCTACAACACTTCAATAAATGCTCAAAAATACCCTGGTCAGTAAGTACACATAAATTTATTATTTGTTTGACACAAGAAATTACACATACAACAGTGTTAATTTTGCAAAAATATTTATTTGCTGTTCAGCATCACAGCTTATTTGTAAATTTAATTTCATAAATACAATTTAAATATAAAATTTTGGCAAAAAAAACAATCCGCAAGAACAAGAGGTTGCATATCTCCAAACATGTGTTATGCTGGGTACACACCAGGACGACTAGGGCACGATTCTGTCAATTTAGATCCAATTCCGACCGGTTGTATGCAGATTGTATGTACTATCGTGTGTTTTTGACATTTATTTGATCCGATTCCGATCAAATGCGCGTTCACGCCGCTCGTTTGGTCGCATCTTTGGTCCTACGTGCTGCAGGTAGGATCCGTCAATCCCAGGCCGACCGACCGTCAATCGTATGCAGATCGTGAGTGTTTTTTGCCGCCTCCGTCGTCCGTCCGTCGGTGCGTCCGTCGTTTGATCCAGCCTATTTGAGTGGCATTTCCTAAACACTCCCCCGGCGCCATGTTTTTCCACATAGCAAACAGTCTGACGCTGAAGTAGCCACTGCTTTGTCCAGCATGATCTTTCTCTCCTGCGCTGGGCTCTCTGACGCCTGAGCTTCAAAACTGCATAATAGAGCAGGTACTGTTGCTGGTGACTACCCATCACTGCATTCTCCATAGTGCAGGGTTAAAAGACACTTTGTAATGGCAGGCAAAACAAAGTAATGTGTAAATAGCTATGTCCAGCGTTCAGCAGGTATAAACCAAGCCTCACTAGTAACAAAGCAGAAATACACTGGTTTAAAATGGCTGCTGCTATTCCTATCCCCCTCTGCTAGTCCTCCCCCTCTGCTAGTCCAGCCCCTTCATTCAAATTTCAAAGGCCCATCTGACGACGGTCGCATGTGTTCTTGCAAAAAAAACAAAAACCAGCGATCCGACCGTCTTAACGACCATCGCGGGCGCATCGGGATCGGATCTAGATCGTTCCGCAAAAAAACACAATTTTTGCTAATCGTTTGCTGGGGACTGCCTGGGAGCTCCCGGGAAGTCCAAGGGAAATCGTTCCATGGTCGTCTATCGGTCGTGAACGACGGTGGTCGTCCTGGTGTGTACCCCACATAACCCAGCAACTGCACTGGTGAAAGAAATGTCGACACCAGAATACGACCTGCAACAACCAGGGAGAATACTAAGCATGATACACACCACCAAAAATAAAACCTGCATTTCAAGAGGTCAAAATAAGCTCTTTACTGCCCATTGCACGAAAATGGATAGATGGCCAACTCAGGAAGTAGATGTCCAGTGCAATTTAAAAATTTGGGGTCCAAACACAGAGGAAGTGACCCAGGTGTCATTATTTTGGCCCTTTTTTCCCCCTTTTGGATGGGGCCTTGGGGACAGGGGCCTTGGGGACTGGAGGCTTGCGCCGGCTTGGCCCAGTGGACAGAGGAGGGTCAGCAGAGGTGGTAGGTTGTTTAGCAGCTTGGGGTGGGGCAGCAGATGGGGGATTGTCCCTTTGGGACCTGGCGGTGGTGAGCAGCTCCGCCAGAATGTCATTCTGGTGGCTGAGTTGTTGGGCAATGCTTTGCATGCCAGCCGCCAGAATGTCATTCTGGTGTTGGAAGGCCTCAAACTGCTGGGTGTTGGTCTCCTTCCAAATCCCAATGAACTCAACCAACTGATGCTGACGTTGTGCAGCCTCCATCCCATGCTGCTCGATCCTGTCCAGCATCTCCAACAACCTGACATCATATGAGGCCAGTGAATGGGTTTGGCGTATTGGTGGAGGCTGGACCACTTGCTCCACTTGTGGCTCTGAAGAGGAAGATGCTGCCGGTTCATCATGTGTTTCTGCTTCTTCTAGGATATAAATTTCAAACAATGTCACCATCACATACACAAAAAATCTCTCTTACCACAAACAATGCATTAGTGTGACTTACCATCAAAAGCACCAGCAAAGACCTCCGCCGGGAGCTCACTATCCATATTGGATACCCCCCTGACCTCGACCACATCAATGACATCCAACGACTCCTGCTCCAGGGGGGTATATTCCAAACTCTCTGGCATAGGCCCCCTCCCAGTGGACATGCTGTGGTTGTACCGGTCAGTCATCTTCCTCTTCAGTACAGTTTTGAAGTCTGACCACCTACAAATTCAAAAATACAAATATCAACATGAGATATGTGCACCACTGTGCTAGTGAACATCATTACTACATTACATTTCCTAGTGTGGGTGATATTATGTTTTTAGGCATATGTTTCCCACACACACATTAATGTCTCCATTATGAGGCATTTCAGTGTCTCATCTCATTCATTAGGCCACTAAATGCACATACATATGTCACTATGCAGAAATGACATCATCCATGGCCAAATTATGCACCTCCACCTATTGTGAAAATACACATCCCACCATAGTTTGACAGTGTTGAAAATATGGATTTATTTAACTATGGGAACGCATACTGGGATGTGTATTTTCTCACCAGCTACATGTGCACAGTTTGGACATCCTTGTTTCAGTAGCATCATATGGAACATGTTACTACAACTCTTTTTCAACGACACGCTTTCTGTTGTCCCATCACATACTTCACATGAGCAGAACTGTGCCCATAACCTCACATCACACCAATGGTGCATGTTTCATATATAAATGTGGGTTATTAGACATGCTTGTGTTCACATGTGTCATTGAAGTGTAGCACTATCTACAAACACACCTTTCTATTCTCCTCAAAACATACATGTAACATATGTACACACATATGACATTATCAGGGGGAGAAACACACTTGCCTTTTCTTCACTGATCCCAAATCTCTGACCACTGTTGACACCTGGTTCACTTCCTCTGTGATCTTGTCCCAAAGGTTTCTCCTTGCACTGCCAACCGGCTTCCTGGTAGGTACAGTAATTCTATCCATTCTCGTGCTCTGGGCACTAAAATTCTCATTTCTGCCTCTTGAAATGCAGGGTTTCTCTTTTTGGTGGTGGTATCCTGCTCAGTACTCGGCCTAGATGGTGCAGGTCGATTTTTGGTGGCCCCAGTTCTCTCACCATGCAGCTGCTGGGTCACACATGTTTGGAGAGATGCAACCTCTTGTTCTGGCTGGTTGCTTGGCCCTTGTGGAGCTGGTGGCGTTGTTAGTGAGGGGCCCCCTTGCTCTTGGGCCCTCCTTCTCCGCTCCTGCTCTCTCTGCCTCAAACTTTCAAGCAGGGATTCTGCTCTTGCTCTTTGTAGGGCGTCCTCAGCTGCGGAATCATCTGAGCTAGACATGTTTGCAGCAATTATGGGCTGCATCTGACTGGATATTTATATGGTAAACTCCCGCCTTGAACAAGGGGGCGTATATTTTCCCCCGCAATGTAGTAGCTAATTTACGCCAGTATTTCCCGCCGATAGTTCCCGCCGATAATTTACGCCGTTAATTACTGCGTAAATTACGCAGGTCTCAATGCACCTAAGCATTCACCTGTACATGCACATACACAGGTTGTTGATCATTGTGTGCTACATGTTCAAATGTGTGCACATGTTATTCCAATGATGAGTGTTTTCAGGTGGTCTCTGTGGGAGTACGTGTATGCTTTATTAAACAAATGTATAAACATACCAACGTTACAATGCTTTCCTTACATTTGTTATGAGGATTAATTTGTCATACACCAACATGTTGTATGTGCCTTGTTATCAGCGTATGTATTAGTAGACGGTTGCGTGTATAATTTTTATACACGCAAATTAAATTTTTAATTAAAAGTAACAGCAATGTGGGGACACATAGATACTTAGATAGTGATTAAAATGCAACATTAGAACATAATAAATATACATGTAAGGAGGGGTAAAATGTACTTTTATTAGGCTGTTCATGAAGGTAGACAATTGAGGTAATAGAAAACAATAATTGATTAACAATTAGAATAATTCATTTAATTGTCTTAATCATAGTTGAAAGGCTAGATTAGCAGATATGTGAAGGGTATGCCAACGTGCACGGACGTACGCTCACTCACTTTCACGATCGGTGACATATGCTGAGTTTTCCATTGAAAACAGGCGAGACCCGTCCGTGCACGGTGGCTTTACGCTCAGATTGCCGCAAGATGTCAGTGGGAAAACGGACGAGAGATGTCCGTAAACGGTGGCGTACTCTCTGTTGTACGCCAGTTGTCGGTGTCTAAGAGGAGATCCGTCCGTGTACGGTGGCGTACGCTCAAGTGTACGCCACAAGCCTTTGTCGGTGTTTGTGGCCGTTCGTATGCGGATGTTTTGTGGGCGGACTTTCGCTTACCGTCCGCGTACGGGAAACGTACGTACGTTTGGCCGCCTTAACCAGAATAAAGTCCTCTGTGAGATCCCGCCCCTGTGCACAACTGCGAATGCGATTGCAGCCTTGCGAAGAGAGGGATATTCATTCGACCATCAAATAAACCCCCCCATGTGCACTCCCAGAAAACGCGCTCCACCGATATTCGCCAGGGCTGCGTATTGTCAGCCCTGCAATTAAGCAGGAATTGGCCCCTAAGAGTGGGAACGGTAAAGTTTGCCAAGCACAATGCTATTGGAGCGAGGCACCTGGCATTAGGCATGGTGAGCAAATTAATATTGGGGGTCCATGCAGAAATCAACACCCAAAAATTAGAAAAACTCATGCTGACCTTTGACTGTCGACCTTCCCATTGTCGACATTGTGTCGACCATCCAACCCTGTTGACCTTAGCCCTGTCGACCTTTAGTGGTCAACCTAATGTATGTCAACTTTCAAACAAATATGGTGTACACTGTGTGTGTGTGTGTGTGTCTCAGCATTCAACTGTGCGTCCCATCTCACAGTACAGAAGGAGTGGCGGGCGCACCAGTGCTTCCTGCAGCGCAGTGTGAGTGCTGTACATGCAGGTGCCCCCTTCAGGGCTTGGAGCCTGGAGGCTGGTGCATCTAGTGTTTCTGGGAGTTATGCCCCTGACTGGGTGGCAAAGGGCATTCATATCATATGTTGATGAAACTGAGGCCTTTGCAGAGTTTGTACACAGAGATATAAGCGTTTTCTCATATGGATCTCTTGAATCAAGAATAGTGCTGGAGCAGGACAATTCCCTGCCTTGTGCCAGCTCGTCCAAAAAAACGGTAATGGCATGATGTCATACCAAGGGGCAGGACCGGCAGCATCAGGAAGAAGTTCATTGCCAGGAGTCAGGATAGCTGCCCTGGGCAAAGCAATATCATGGGATCCTACCTTCCCATTCACAAATCATACTTTCCCCCTCTTGTGCTCCTGTACCATCTCTCTGCCTGCTTCCATACAGTGAATTGCTGTTAGCACTCTCATTGGTGAATATCTTGCAGCCATCAACCAATCAGCATACCGACAGCCATCCACTGCATGGCTGTAATTCACAATCAGTGAATGCTAACAGTAATATCTACCTGCTAACCAAGAAGCTCTAGGGCACTAGCCTGTCCTTGCACAAAGGCCCCTAGATTTGTGAGGCCCTGGCAGCTGCCCAGGGTGCCTATATGTTAAGATAGCCTGCCAGGAGCATTCCCCTAGGATGTTCGAGAAGGCTCTGTGGGCTGCAGAGCACTATGCCAAGCAATTTACCAGCTAAATGAAGCTGCGATGGGATAGTGACACCACTCACATCACTAATTACAGCCCTGAGGTTGATGCATATACACACTGCTCAGAATGGTTGTATGAAAACCAAGAATATGGATACGGGCGGTGACGCTGCATACTGTAGATTAATACAAATCTGATCTGAGCTCAACTAAATTCAAATTAGCCTCTAAATGTATATTTTTTTAATGATAATAGGTGCCAAAGTTTCACAGTACATTTGTTGCATTCATCGGATACATATGATATACATCCATACATTGCTTTTATTAATCTGGCCAAATAGCACAAACAAATCGGTAAAATAAACAAATGAAACATATGTATGGGCTCTGCATCGCCACCTTGTGAACATAAACGGCACTGCACTTTGAAGCTAAAAGTTTTAGCATGCTTTGGACAATATTTCTGGCTACCCGACAAGTCCTATTGTAGCGAATATGGGAGGGAAGGGCTGCCAGAGCCACATCGCACGGGATGCATGTTAGTGAATAGCTTACTGTGCTGGGATTTTGAATTAAGTGACCCACGAGTTGAAAACGGTAAATCATAAAATGAAATAACATTCTTTTCTGGTGCACTCATAGGCATATGCTTTTGCAAAAGGGCTCGATATATATTTTAATGAACACCGTGTGCACTATGGAAATTTATTCAAGTCGTTTTCATGAGTTACAGGGGAATTTACCATGAATACATCACACGTTCTCTGTAAGCTCAATTTAACGCAGCTGAAACAGGAAAAGTTACGGGAGGGGGGGGGGGGGGGGGTCTGGGTGTTAGGCAGATTCTAAGAACTCTTAACATTATAATATGAAATTGCCCCTTACCTATTAGTTATTACACAATGTAAGACCTACATAAAGGCTCAATTTAAAAATGCGCTCATCTATCTTGCACCAATCACCACGTGCGACTTCCGTGGCGATGGAGCGATCCCATCGCCATGTGCGTGCATCAAATTTGCTCCCGCGGCTCACAGAAACGCATTGAGCGGTGATATTGCAGCGCGGCGATTCCGAGCCGCAGGTGTGAACTTACACGACAAGCAGGAGCGAGCTGTGGCAATCGGATATAGATGAGAACGGCTATATCTGCAAGTTCTTTAGTATCGTAGATAGTAGATAGACAGCCAAAAAGTTAACAGGTCAACACCATTGACTCGACCGTCATGAGGTTGACAGGTACTGTATAAAAGGTCAACAGGGTTAAAACGTCAACATATAAAAGGTTGACAATACAAAAGGTTGACAGGTACAGAATGTCGACTGGGTTATTAGGTCAACATAAAAAAGGCAGACATAAAAGTAGTCCACACAAGTATTTTGTTTTCTTTTTGGGGGGTTGTATGTTTAACTATATATATATATATATACTAGGTGATTCATCGCGCCCTACGGGCGCTCTTCACACGTCGTAAGGGGCTGCGCCCCCTTTGTGTATATGAGAAAGATGGTTAGAGGCATTGTCCCGCTGCGGGGGTGGCAGTTGGGAGACCCCCCAATCTAGTAGAATAGACGCTGTGCGCATGCGCACAGCGTCTATTCTCGTATGAAAATGAGGTCACAGCTAATTAGCATAAGCCGCGACCTCATTTGCATACGCCCCGCCCCCTTTTCGGGCGCTCCCTATTTCTACAGGTCAGAAGTTGGGAGGTATGCTCATATACAAACACACACACACACACACACACAGCCACATGTGCACAGACAAACACTCCTCACACACTCAAAGCAAAGCCACATATACGCACACATACACAGCCAAACACACAAACAGCCACACACTGAAAAGTGATCCTGGTGTGTGCCTTACTGTAAGCACTCTGTCACCGCTGAGGCACATCCGCCAGCCCCTCTTCCATTATCAACCTGAGCAGCGACAGCGCAGATGAAGGAGCTGGGGTTGTTCAAGCGAGAGACGGGCACGGACAGCAGGACTTTCTCTGTCAGGAGGCGGAGTTTGCCAGCGGTGTCACTCAGACAGTGCCCCCGCCTCCTGACTGCCGAATCCTACTACTCCATTAACCCCTACCATGCCGCCGCTCCGTGTCCTGTCACTGCACAGCTTCTGATGTAAGTGACTGGGGCACCGGAGGCAATGGAGGAGATGATTGTGTGCCCCCTTAAGTTGAAACACCTGGCGGCATCCTCCGGTACTTCCGCCACTGCCCGCGAGAGTTGTACACTGTCTTCCCTGAGCGCAGGAGCCGGGGCACAGGGACCGGGACCGATAGCGCCCCAGATCAGCGTGTGGGGGGGCGGGGTTAGCCGGGGACCAAATGTGCCGCAGCGCCCCAGATCAGCGTGTCGGGGGGCGGGGTTACCCGGGGACCGGTGTAGCAGAAGGGGGGGACTGGTAATGTTGCTGCATGTGTGAGGCAGCAGGGGGGCGGGCGAAATGTCCGGCGGGGTGGCGGTGGGATAATGATGATGTGCCGCAGGCGTGGTCCAGCCGTCGCCCGACCCAGATTAGCGTGTCGGGGGGCGGGGTTAGACGGGGACTGCTGTGTCAGAAGGGGGTGGGGGCGTGTTAATGTTGAAGGGGGGCGGGTGAAATGTCCGGTGGGACGGCGCGCGTATATGAGGGGGGGGGGGCTGGGCGCGCGGTGTGTAGATGCCTTATGGGCGGGCAGGGGATGAGTGTGTTAGGGGAGGGGTTGTGGGTGGTGAGCAGGCGTGGATGGAGTTAGTGGGCAGGCATGGGGAGAGGTGTGCGAGGAGGGGTGTGTGCTTGTGGAGAACAGTAGGACGGAGGTGCCTTGCTTTTGCAGTGTGGCTGACGGTGGATGGGCCTGTCAATCACCCGTGAAACCCCGCCCACCGTTTGCCACACTGCTTGACTGACAGATCTGGCTAAATATATAAGAGATATATCCAAATTATGAAACCGCCTCCCTTCACGCCGCAACTTACTATTATGATTAGTTGTATACATGGATCAAAAATAGGAAAAAGTTAAGACAACATGAAAAAAAACCCCTTAACAACTCTTTTGTGTCAACCATTTCCATGTCCACCTTTTAACCCTGTCTACCTTTTGTACCTGTCAATCTTTGAACCTTGTTGACATTTTGACCATGTCGACCCTGTGTACCTTTTGACCTCAACTCTATAATGTGGACATATTGACTATCAACTTTTTGATTGTTGATCTATCCCCCACCCCCTCTGAAAAGGCCAAAGAACATTAGTTGGTGAAAAGGGCCCGGGCTTCAACTGCCGTCCCGCGAAAATTGGGACAGTTGGGAGATATGGGTTTGCCAGAAATTGTGTGACTTGGGAGTATAACAACCCCCCCTGGCAGAGAGATATAGGAGGAATAGGCAGAAGATAGAGGATAGAGGAGGAATAGGAGAGAGAGAGGTGGAGAGGGGGAAAGCTAGAGAGATAGAGGAGGAATGGGGGTAATAGGAGAGAGAGGAAAAATAGGGGGATACGGGAGAGAGAAAGGATGCATGGGGCTATTGTATTTCACTCTATTAGTTGAAGGATCAGGTACTGGGCAGTGGCGTAACTACTGTAAGGCAGCCCCAGCAGCCGCTTGGGGGAGCAAGCAGCAGCAGGGTCTGTGTGGGCGCCCGCACCTGCTCGACACACTGATACACTACTGCCTGCAGCTGCCCACTGACTGAGAACTGGAGGCGAGTCAGCCGCAGTGCGGGTGGGGCCATGGCAGAGATGACAAATCCCCCCACTGATTCAATTGACTGTACACAGAGCCGGCTATTGGCTACTGTGTACAGGATTGGCGGGCGGATGGGCATGCTAGGGCGGCCTGGGATGCGCCAGACCCAATGGAAGCAGCAGTGTATGCCGGTCTCTCTTCCTCTCTCCTGCTTCAGCTTCTCCGTTATGCATGTGATGTCATCACGTCACACGCTGGGGAAACATGCTGAAGAGGAGCCTGGAGGGGGGGGGGGGGCACAAAATTTTTGGCAGGGGGGAGCAAAATTTATAGTTACGCCACTGGCACTGGGAATCAAATCCAAATGTCAACCCTAAGCACAGGGGATGTTTATGTATATAGACCCTTATTCAGATCTGATCGCAGTACAAATTTGTTCTCAAAATCGGCAAAACCCTGTGCACTGCAGGTGGGGCAGATGTAACGGAATCGGTACATCTGTCAGAATGAACTTAGGTCTACAGTCATTAGATCGACCCCACTAGGTCGACTGGCAGGAAGGTCGACCTGACTTTAGGTCGACATGGGCCAAGGTCGACATGACTTAAGGTCGAATTTGCATAAAGGTGACATGAGGAAGGTCGACTGGTCATAAGGTCGACATGGGTTTTTCACTGTTTTTTGATCCGAATGTCGACACAGTCGACATGGACACAGTTGGCAATGAGAATCGGACCCTCGCATCGCTCGCAATGCATCGGGCACGGTGGCTCGCTTCGCTCGCCACAGCTTTAATAACCTCCTCCATGAAATACCGCCTGTCGGCACATGTCGGCTCAAAAAACAGTGAAAAATCTCATGTCGACCTTATGACCAGTCGACCTTCCTCATGTCGACCTTTATGCAAATTCGACCTTAAGTCATGTCGACCTTGGCCCATGTCGACCTAAAGTCAGGTCGACCTTCCTGCCAGTCGACCTAGTGGGGTCGACCTAATGACTGTAGACCTAAGTTCATTCTAATAGATGACCGCTTCCCGATGTAACATATGTAGAAAGCGTTACAATTGTGTGGGGCGTGTTGAAACTGAAATGTAAATTTCGGTCTAAAAATAAAGCAGTCAGTATTTACCCTGCACAGGAACAAAATATCTCACCCAAATCTAATTCTATCTGCACATGTTACATCTGCCCCACCTGCAGTGCAGTATGGTTTTGTCCATTATTATATATATATTTATATAAAATGATAGCTTAAATCCTAATCCTTTATCTCAGAGGTGGTAATACCGCTATGAATACATATTCTCCGTGAACAAAGAAAGCACAGGCATAGTCAGGCCCGGCCATGTGACAGTTATACTGTACTTTTACAGGACTTGAACTGTTCAGCAAATAGGTAACAGAGAGGGGCCTGTTATATGTACAGAATGTTCTTCCACCTACACAGCAATAATGTATCATGCAGGAAACAATGCAATCTCATTACAGAGTCCTGCAATGTACACGGTCATCCATCACTTGTAGCATCATTTGTTACCAGGAAACCTGTCCGGCTGCCAGGAGGCCATCTCAGCATAGAAAGTGCCCAGAATTCAGACACTGGAAATCAGCGGTCTGCAGAGTTTCATACAAAGAATGACTCGGATTGGTGGATAGCACCAGTCACCCACCAATCAGCATGCCGACAGCCATTCACTGGTTGTGGGCTGGTAGCTAGCTAGGTAGAGAATGCCGATTGTGTGACCACCACCGGCACCTGCTCGGAGGCCCCTATAATTGCGGGCCCTTGACATCTGCCCAGTGATACTAACTCCAACCACATCTGAATCAACCCCATTGGCCCTTAAAGCAAAAGAAGCACCCAACTGGGCAAAACCATGTGCACTGCAGAGAGAGTTATGCTGGGTACACACCAGGACGACTAGGGCCCGATCCCCTCAATCTAGATCCAATTCCGACCAATTGGATGTAGATTGGGTGGTGATTGGGCCCTTTTCTGACCTGGTGTGGACCGATACCGATCCGATGCGCGGTCCCGCGGGTCGGTCGTTATTGAGATCCTACCTGCTGCAGGTAGGATCTCAATGACGACCATACAGCCGGGTGCGGGTCGCCATCGGATCGGACCCGCTCACGGTGCACATCGTGAGCGGGTCGTGCCCCCCCGCGTCACCGTGAGCGGGTCGGACGAGACACTGACGACCCGCTCACGATATGCATCGTGAGCGGGTCGTCCTGGTGTGTACCCTACATTAGATATGGGTGGGGTGTGTTTCAAACTGAAATCTCCAATCTTTTATTAACAGTGGGCTACATGCAAAAGCAGCCAGTATTTACCTTGCACAGAAAAAAAATCTAAATGTATTTGCTCCCGTTCCATAGCAAAATGGTTTGTATCAGTCACAAAAGGCCTAATTCAGACTGGATCACAAAGCGCATTTTTTTTTAGCAAATGGACAAAACCATGTGCACTGCAGGTGGGGCAGATGTAACATGTGCAGAGAGAGTTAGATTTTTTTTTTTTGGGGGGGGGGGGGGGATTGTTCAAACTGAAATCTAAATTGCAGTGTAAGAATAAAGCAGCCAGTATTTACTCAGAAACAATATAGCTCACCCAAATCCAACTGTCTCTGCACGTTACATCTACCCCACCTGCAGTGAAACATAGTTTTGTTCATTAGAGGTCGACATGGCTAAGGTTGGAAGGTCAACGCAAGCATTAGGTCGACAGTCAAAGGGTAGACATTCGTTTTTCACGTATTTTTGTCCTGAATGCCGACATAGTCGACATGGACACCGTCAAAGTGTATTGTTGCGATCGCCATGCTTTCTGCACTGTGCCACGTTACACTCGGCACCCTATTCTATTCTACTTCCACGTGCTAGTGCAGAGGTCCTCAAACTGTGGGTCCGGACCTCAAAGTGGGTCCCGAACACCTCAGCATGGGGTCACAGCTCTATGTTACTGACCACCGGCAAATATGTCTGTGGAGGGAGGACAGGGTATAACTCATTTACGTAAACACCCACTGCTTTCCTTTTCCATCCCCCTGTAACCCTTTTCCATTACCCCCATTACCCACTGCCTCCCTGTCAAAATAGCAGTCACATGACTTCACTGACCACACATGTGGCACCCATTCAGTAACAACTTGCTGGGGTCCTGTAATAATTTTTATTGTCTGACGGGGATCCAAAGCAAAATAGTTTGAGCACCCCTGTCCTAGTGGATAGTAGTGTCGGCACGTTGGCTAAAAAAAAAACCTCATGTCGACATTTTAACTGTCCACCCAGCCATTGCCGATTTAATGCTTGTGTTGACTTCCAACTCTGTCAACCTTAGCCATGTCAACCTATTTCCTGTGTCGACGTAAGCCGTGACAACCTTCAGTGGTCCACTCAATGCATGTCAACTTAACAACCGTATACCATCACATTGCTTTATAAATTCAAAAACACCTAATCATTTGGCTGAATATAAAACCGGCCAGCGTTGGCAGAACGCATGACAGCAATATGTGCAAATCATAAATACAGTTCCACCGGCGTTCCTAGGATGACTGCTGCACCTAAAGCAATGTGCCAGGAAAGGGTGGTGGGTATGGGAACCTATTTGCCCAGCAATTAAATACAATTAAGTACAACTGGTGGCACCACGGTCAAACCATTTTCTCTGCTTTCATATTTTCCTTTGTCGAACGGCGTCTAATCTATATCCCAGACAGCGAGGAGGTAATCGGGGGAATTTATTCCGCCAGGTGTGATGACAGATGGCACTGCCAGGAGACAGGAGGCGTAGGGGACAGGAAGACATATTGCACAAGGCAGGTGTGCATGCCCAATTCTCTGCAGCAGCGTGCTGTGATATTACAGTACTGTATGTGGCTCTGCACCATTCCGAATCATTCCCAGGCTTACGGTGACAGGACCAGAGCAAAAATGGCCAGTGCGAGCCCGGCACAAGGAACTAATTATTTTATTTGTATCGCAATCAATTTAGGAAGCCGTGAAATGGACATTAATAGAGTATTGCTCTAATTGTATAAGCACGTAACTGGACTGTTTAATCTGGATTCCGCACTCCCTGTAATCTTAATTAGAGAGGAAGAAGAAGATAAGGTACTTGTTTCCTAGCAGGGCGCCCACTAAGCTATTTGCTTAGTGGGCTATTCTCCTGTCACTTTTGCAGGTGCCACAATACTGTGTCTGTTCCAACAGGTTTCGTCAAAATGCAAGGTGGGTGTCCTCAGGGGATTATATTAATGTAATACGGTATCTGCCATGATTTTGCATGCAGCACTGTTATTCGATTTTAAAACTACACCTCTGTGGTTGTGAAGCTTTTGTAGACGTGCCCTATGAAATCTGGGGGATACATTTATTAATGTGCGAGTTTTCAGAAGTGAGAGATGTTGCCCTTAGCAACTAATAAGATTCTTCTTATCATTTATTCGGCACCTTCTAGAGCAGGGCTGGGCAATTGCGGCCCTCCAGATGTTGATGAACTACACATCCCAGGATCCTTTGCATTAGTTTTGCTATGTGGCCATGCTGAAACTGATGCAAGGCATGCTGGTATGTGTAGTTCATCAACATCTGGAGGGCCGCAATTGCCCAGCCCTGTTCTAGAGGATCACACAAACACACACACACAGGTAGAGTATCCCTTAACCGTAGACCTCTTATCCGAAATATTCCAAAAAACGCAGGTTTTCAGAATATTTGGGGATTTTTGTTTTTTCTTTTCCCCGGCAGCCATCCGAATCATCTTCAGCGGCATCCCCGGTCTCCCAAGGATCACCGGTGCTCCAGCGCACTCGCTCAATGTATCCTGGGACCGGGGATGTCGCTGAAGACGGATCCGGATGGTCACCGTGGACGCTGGGGTACCTCCAGGGGACCAGGTTAGTATGTAAAAAAATATATACTGTATATTCCAAAATCCGGAATAATACCTTATCCAAAAAGTTTGTGGTCCCAAGCATTTCGGATAAGGGATACTCAACCTGTAGAAAATAACGCATTCAACTGTCATTGCCATGCACTGGACCATTCCTCTAGTCTTAAAGAATTCTGAAGCAAAGATGAAAGTGTATCAAATTTGTAGACCATATGAAGATTTATCTGATGATTAAACTGGACTCTTTTCGGTCTTGTGGCCAATTTCTTGGATATATACACTACTGTTCAAAAGTTTGGGTTCACTTAGAGATGTCCTTATTTTTTTATTTACATCAAATTAAATTAATCAGAAATACACTCTATTATTTAATTGTTAATGTGGTAAATGACTATACTAGCTGCAAACATCTGTTTTTTAAAGGAATAGCTACGGTACATATTGTGGGTTTACTGGTGGAGCTGGTCTCAATCTTGCAGGGGCTGGCGGTAGATTTGCCAGCCGCCAGCCCCCTCCAGGGGATGCGTGCACATGCGTCCCCTTACTATGAAACTCCCTGCCGGTCCCCACTGCTTCACCGCCGGTCCCCGCGCCCGATCCTGCCTCCCTGCCCCCCCCCCCCCCGATAACCCTGCCCATCTCTCTGAAGCGGAGACGGGCAGGGTTTGTGTCCCCCTCCACCAGGAAACTGGGATGCTCACACGTCCCAGTCAGATGGAGCGCCGGCTTGCCAGCACGGGCATTCTGGCGAGCCCCAGTGCTGGCTGATAGGCGCTCCATCTGTATTTCCAGCAAACATCACTCCAGTGTTCTAATGGTACATTGTGTTTGCTAATCACGTTAGATGACTAATGGATGATTAGAAAACCCTTGTGCATCTATGCTAGCACAGCTGAAAATAGGTTTGCTCATTAGATAAGCTATACAACTGGCCTTCCTTTCAGATAGTTGAGTATCTGGAGCATCACATTTGTGGGTTTGTTTATACTCTCAAAATGGCCAGAAAAAGAGAACTTTCATGTGAAACTCTACAGCTTATTCTTTTTCTTCGAAATGAAGGCTATTCCTTGCGAGAAATTGCCAAGAAACTGAACATTTCCTACAACGGTGTGTACTACTCCCTTCAGAGAACAGCACAAACAGGCTCTAACCAGTAGAAGGAGAAGTGAGAGGCCGCTGGTGCACAGCTGAGCAAGAAAACAAGTACATTAAAGTCTCCAGTTTGAGAAATAGATGCCTCACAAGTCCTCAAATTGCAGCTTCAGTAAATGGTACCCGCAAAAAGCCACTGTCAATGTCTACAGTGAAGAGGCGACTCTGGGAGTCTGGCCTTCTAGGCAAAGGAAAAGCCATATCTGAGACTAAGCCAATAAAAGGAAAATAATAATATGGGCAAAAGAACACAGCCATTGGACAGAGGAAGATTTGAAAAAAGTGTTATGGACAGACGAATGGAAGTTTGAGGTGTTTGGATCACACAGAAGAACATTTGTGAGATGCAGAACAAGTGAAAAGTTGCTGGAAGAGTTCCTGATGCCATTTGTCAAGCATGGTGGAGGTAATGTGATGGTCTGGGGCTGCTTTGATGGTCTGGGGCTGCTTTGGTGCTGGTAAAGTGGGAGATTTGTACAAGGTAAAGGGGATTATGAATAAGGAAGGCTATCACTCCATTTTGCAATACCCTGTGGACAGCGCTTGATTGGAACCAATTTCCTCCAAAAGGACAATGACCCAAATCACACCTCCACCTTATGCAAGAACTAGTTAAGGGAGGAAGCAGGCAGCTGGTATTCTGTCTGTAATGGAGTGGCCGGCGCAGTCACCAGATCTCACCCCATTGAGCTGTTCTGGGAGCAGCTTGACTGTATGGTATGAAAGAAGTGCCCATAAAGCGTATCCAACTTGTGGGAGGTGCTTCAGGAAGCGTGGGGTGACATTTCTTCAGATATCCTCAACAAATTAATGGGTGACGGATGACTGCCTGACAGTCGGGATCCCGACAGACAGGGGCTATTCTTCCTTGTGAGGGTCCACGCCCCCATAGAGGGAGATTAAAACCTGTGGCGAGCAAAGTGTAGCAAGCGCATCAAGCCTGCAAGGGGGTTCTTTGCGCTCGCCCGGCTGTCAGAGCACCAGCAGTTGGGATATATATATAGCTCTAGCAGTTGGAGACAGGTTCACCTGCTAAAACTATACAGAGGCTTATCTGTGGAAGGCCAACCAATTACGATCCTCCCAGACCTGCCAAGTCTCGAAACAACTCTTTCATGCAATTGATGCGATATGAAGGTCCACTAAGTAAGGAGTCCTATGAAACCCACATATATATATATATATATATATACTGTATCAGAGGGTGACAAACCTACAGTGGAATTGAGTATAAGTGTATTTACTTCATATCTCCCTTCGGAACTTTTACCCCTGAAGAAGTCGGTAATGACGAAACGCGTTGGATATTTCTTTCCTTGTCATATTAATTGACTTAACTACTTCAACAAATGGGAAAAAAATCTTTTATTGTGTTTTATATGCATTTTTTATTAAATCTTTTGATTATGACAAATTGTATGTGATTATTACAGTCACTAATATCTGGTGGTGGACACTCTATTCTACCTTCCACATATATATATATATATATATATATATATATATATATATATATATATATAGTTGTAATCCACAAATTGGGGATTACAGTGTGTGTGTGTGTGTGTGTGTGTGTGTGTGTGTGTGTGTGTGTGGTACATGCATAAACACTTACCTCTACAGGACACTTAGCTGAATAGACCCTCCTTTGTCTAGGCTCTGATTAATGAATGTTGGATGCATCACCGTATTATAAGTTTTACATATTTGATTTAGAGCTCAGACAGCTCCGGGCTGATGATGATGAATTGGGAGCGTTCCAAAGTCCAGCTGGAATTAGTTTATGCAGCATTATTTTATATTGTTATCACTGTCCACATATTTGTCCTGTCACCACATATCTAAAAGTTTACATTTCCATTACTTTAATGCAAAGAAGCAATCAATAAGGTCCAGGAACACAACCCAGGGGCGTCTGATTGAGATGGGTGTGGAATTACGAAGCCGGCCAAAGGCTTTGGCAGGAGGGCCTGTTTCTCCCCCCTCCCGCGCGGCTTCAGAACCCTTGGCCTAAAAGCGCAGCCTGCCGTAGCTTCGAACTTCTCTTGACAGCACATCCAGCTAATTCTGAAAGACAGCAGCCAGATGGGAATGGTTACCCTTGGCACGGACCGCGTTGCGCCGTTGGGATCAAAGAGTAGCGAAGGTGGAGAAAGGTTTAATGAGAGTTGTTACTCTGGCGAAGACGCAATGTGAAAAGAGTTAGGAGCAAAGACAAGGAGTGAAATAATAAAAGATGGGAAACAAGGAAAGAATTTGAAATAGCTTTTGGCCTTCGCTTTCACCAAAGACAGGAGAGCCTTCCAACCCCCCCCCCCCCCCCCCCCAAATAATTGTGTCTTGTAGAAAGCACATTGTAAGCTTGTAGCGTAGCAACTAGCAGAAATTACAAAGGCTAAATGATTTGTTTGAATCCTTGGCTTGGAAGAAGGATATCACTATGTTAAATGGCTTTAAATGACCAAAACAATTGCTCTGTCTATTTACTGAAAACAGAAGTCGTTTAATAAGAGACCAATCTGGCAGTCAGGAAATGATACATAATGCAGGAGGGATTTGCATAATGTAGTAATGCCACGATTCAGCCGAACGCCTTATTAGCATGCATCTGTTACATTCTGCCGCCCCGTCTATTTTCTGCGCTGCGTTTATAAGTATACTGTATAAATGTAAGTGTCGGTTCGGTCTATGCTTCAGGCTTCTGTACAGAATAGTGTAGTCATTAAGAATGCAAATTGCTATGATAAATACAACGATCACACGGGTTTCTTCATGTTGAAGAGCTGAAAGTAAAAGAAAAATCAAAATTGCTGTAAAAGATGATACGATGACCTAGGGGCCAATAAAGTGGTCAATTTCGATTAGAAAAAGGGTATTAGAAGACATAGAACATACACGACAATGATTAATGAAGGGCTTGCCTAGCCTCCCGTAAGCTAGCGGAGCTTTACGATATTTGGGAAATCCCCTGCAGCCCTGAAAGGGGAGGAGACTCATCTGGAACCCACTGCATCCTGCTTGCTTCACAAGGAAGAGGGCAGGATGAAAATACAACCAGTGATGCCCCTGTGGCTCAGTGTGGAGGGGGCGAGGCTAAAGATGGGACTGATGTCATTTAGTCCCCCACACTACCTTCAGAATCGCTTGAGTTCCCCATCTTGGTGGCCCCGCCCCAGGAAGTGACATCTCCCCTCCAGGCTCCGCCCAGAGAAGAGGAATTAAAAGTAGGTAAGTATGCAGAACACAGGATCTTAGCTATATAGCCATTGCTCATAATACTTACTTGCAGAGCAAAACCCAAGTGTTCAGTGCTGTTGTTGGCAATAGGGAGGAATGCTGGTATGAGGCAGAGTTCCTAGTCATGACTGCTTACAATCTATATGAGAGGGGCAGGTAGACAGGTATGACACGGATGGGAGAGACAGTGAGTGGGGAGCATAGAACTGTTGGTTAGAATGAGAGCTGGAAGGCCTTAATAAAGATATGAGACATTTGAGAGCTGATTTGAAGCAATGGAGGGAGGAGTGGTGGATCTGATAGGAAGAGGGTGTGAGTTCCAGTGGTGAGCAGCGGTAAAGAGAAAATCTTGGAGATGGGAGTGGGAGGAGGCAAACAGCTTGAAAGAAAGGCAACAATTCTTAGTGGAACAAACTGGGAGGTTAGGAGTGTGAAAGGAGATGAGGTCAGAGATTTACGGGGGGGGGGGGGGGGATTGGGCAAGAGCTATATAGGTTAGTACTAGGAGGTTAAATTGGGTTCTGAAGGGAAAGGGGAGCAAGTGTAAGGCCTGGTGAAGAGAGGCAGCAAAAGTCATTCATTTGTAAGATGAGAAGAGCAGTATTAGTATGGAAAAAGGTGGGAATTACGGAGACTAGATAAGAAGATGACCAGACTAGAGACAACCAGTAAGTGTCACAATATGCAAGTATTCAGTGTTACCTGCTTGTAAAATCCTGCTGGCTCTGTCTCTTGCTGCTGACAGCTCTGTGTGGCTGAACTCTGCATGCTGATTTCAGCTTCTGATCCACTCCATGCTGCAGGAAAGTCTGTGTGATCTGAGCTCTGCTGATTAGTTGCAACACCTGGTTACTCTCTCCTGCAGGAGAGTTCAGTGTGAACTGACCATGCTCAGCCTTCATTGATTAGGGCACCTGTGAGTAATTAGCTCCCTGTGTTTCCTATAAAAAGGCAGTCTCTGGCAGACAGAGGCTGCCAGAGTATAGGCTCACAACCTGCTCCAGCATCCCCTGTACTTTTACTGTGTTCCTGATCACCAGATACTGACTTCGGCTTGTTCTGTGACCATTCTCCTGCCTCATCCCAAGGTGGGAAAGAGTCTGACGTTAACAGTGAAAGCAGTAAAACTGTGAGAAGGGCTGAATGTGGCATTTGAAGGTGCGGATAGAGTCATGAATTATTCCAAGCAGAAATGGGAGAGAAAGAGAGAGGGACAGGTTGAATGGGGAGATCTAGATCTGAGGATCATAGGCATAGAGGTCAAATTAAAGATCAAAGGAGCTGATGACCTAACTAGAAAATAGAAAGGGAGAATAGAAAAGCTCGGAGACAGCAACTGGTAGCAGAAGAGGGGTAGGAGTAGACGTATGAGAAGAGACAGAGGAAGAGCGGTCAGGGAGGTGGGAAGAATGCCAGGAAAGGACCGATGCTGGCATCCCGAAGTAGGGAATCACCAAAAAATCCTTGAAAATATATTTAAAATTTGAAATTTTTCTGAATAGTTTTGATCAATTTTTGATGCCTTTCCAGACATGAGTACATGAAAGTTCCCCCGAGCCCTGTCCAATTAATAAATCTCTTGCACTACATGCATTACTTTCATCATGTGCAGGAGACGTATAATTTGCATTACGTTACGCTGAGAGAGAGACTGACCTGCCGTAGCCACCGACTAACAGCCGTTCTCAGTAGAACCGAGATTTCCAGAATTGTTGATTCTGCCTGCCTCATTTCTAAAGGAAAACAGAAGCCATGTGGACATGAATGTAGAATCAACCCATCTATTAAGGTGTCGTCCCAAAGTAATACACAGGGAAAGTTTAAAGGTCACTCATGACTGATCCTCACAGTAGGATTACGAGAGATTGATGGTCTCACAGTTACAGTACGCCGGTCAGCACCAATCAGCAATCCTATAGGAACACACACCAAGAAAATGAAATGTTTACTGAGAATTCCAAAACAGCTTTCGCCTGCCCTGATGGTCTTCAGCACTGGATATCATCCAGGCAGCAGGGCGCAGATGCACTGTATGTAACCTGACAGATTGTACCGGGGACGGTGTGAAAATACAAAATACAGGAGACTAAAGAAACAGCACAGTGGAGACGAGGGATTCATTTATCTTTTATCAAAAGAAAAATATAACCGCCATTATTACTCTTTGCAAATAGACAAGTGGAACTGATATCATTTGCAATCATTACTAAATGAAAATCAGACTTGCTCTGGGAGATTAATTGATGACTGGACTGGAATTACTGTAGTTACAATGTATTGACCACTTGGCTATGCTATATAGGTACTGGGGATATGCCAGGCATACATTCTGGCATCATCTACATTCCCTGGAAGGGGCAGCGGGCCAATTTTAGACCTCATGGGGGGCCCTAAGCAAGATACTGGTTTGGTTGCCTTGTTAAAAAAATCCACCTCTGCCCCCGATGTACACTGCAGAATTCCCAACATTTAGAAGAATGAAATCGGGGCTCCTGCGAGCTAAAAAAAGTGCGTGACCTCAGCAGAAGCAGGGCCGTCTTAACATTAGGAAGGGCCCCTGGGCAACCTAGTTCACTGGACCCCCCCCCCCCAAATTAGTTTGCCCAGGAGCCCACAGTCACCTCCCCAACCCTCACCTCTCTGGCTCTGTGCGGCAGCCAGTCAGCTTCCGGCGGCCGGGGATCCGATCATCTTCGCTGGGGGATCCGGGCAGCGGGATCAGGGCAGCGGCGGTAGCTAGGAGCCTGCCCTGAAGTGGCAAAGCGCTATTAACTGGCGGGGTGGGAAGCGCTGTTGCATTTGAAAAGACTGGCCAGACGCTGATTGGCTGAATTCAGCCAATCAGCGTTCGGCCAGTCTTTTCAAATGCAGCAGCGCTTCCCGCCCCACCGGCAAATAGCGCTAATGGGAAAGATGGTGGACGGGTGGCGGGGATCCGACCATCCTCGCTGGGGAAGGGGATCAGGGCGGCGGTGGCGGTAGCTAGGAGCCCGAAGCGGCGAAGCACTATTTGTCGGCGGGGGCGGGAAGCGCTGTTGAATTTGAAAAGACTGGCCGGATGCTGATTGGCTGAATTCAGCCAATCAGCATTCAGCCAGTCATTTTAAATGCAGCAGCGCTTCTCGCCCCCCCTGCTGGCAAATAGCGCTTCGCCGCTTCGGGCTCCTAGCTACCGCCACCGATGCCCTAATGCCCCTGCCGGATCACCCAGTGAGGGTGATCAGAACCCCGGCACACGGACCCCCGAAATTAAATTGACTGCTAGCTAGGAGGTGAAGCGCTATTTGCCGGCGGGGTGGGAAGCGCTGTTGCCTTTTCAAAGACTGGCCGGATGCTGATTTTCTGAATTCAGCCAATCAGCGTCCGGCCAGTCTATTCAAATGCAACAGCGCTTCCCGCCCCGCCGGCAAATAGAGCTTCGCCGAATCAGGCTTCTAGCTACCGCCACCGCCCTGATCCCCCTGCCCGGATCCCCCAGCGAGGGTGAGCGGATTCCCGGACCCCGGCCACCATCTTTCCCATTGGGCTGGGCCGGGGGCCCCTAGGTCCTAGGGCCCCCGGGCAACTGCCCATCGTGCCCAATGGGAAAGACGGCACTGAGCAGAAGAGGTGTGGCTTAGCGCATAGGGACTTAGCCACACACACTTATGCCATCAGTATGGGGTCATCATGGCCACCATGTCCATAGTTCCTCTGTTATTTACCAAGATGGTAGTTGCTATGGGCAACCAATCACATACAGTACTATCTATTATCTTCTAGAAGGTGCTAAATAAATAAGGAGATTCTTATTGGTTGCCCATAGCAATATCCCATTTTAGTAAAAAAAAAAACCTTTGGATTGCACATCACACAATCGCCACCTTCTCATGAATCACTGGGGTACTGTAGATGTATGAAGTCTTTGAGGTGGATGTACTTAAGCTGGCCACACATCAGGACGACATGCATACGACCATGCAGGTCATGGAGAGGTCAAACTAGCGATCGTATGTAGATAAAAAGCGCATATGATCTGCTCACGATCGCACGCACATCTCATCTGAGGGCCGACCTCACGACCCGCGAGACCGCACATCAGAACAACATTATGCACACGATCCGTCACATGGCCCATCGGAATTATGCCTTAAGCTTTGTGGGCCTATGTAATAGCTTGTGTGCGTGTGTGGGGTTAGGGTTGTGTGCGTGTGTGGGGTTAGGGTTGTGTGCGTGTGTGGGGTGGGGGTTGTGTGCGTGTGTGGAGTGGGGGTTGTGTGCGTGTGGAGTGAGAAGGTTGAATGTGTGGGGTGGTGGTGTTTGTGTATGCGGTGGGAGGGTGGTGGTTGTGTGTGTGTGTGTGTGTGGTGGGGTGTTGGTTGTGTGCATGTGTTGGGGGGGGGATTCTGTGTGGGATGGGAGGGTGGTTGTGTGTGTTGCAGGAGGGTTTTTGTGTGTGTGGAGTGGTTGTGTGGAATGTGGGGTGGTGTAATGTGTGTGGGGGGCAGGAGGGTCTGTGTGTGGGGTGGGGAGATTTGTCAATACTTTTACATCAATGCTCTCTTGAGCAGGTTGTTTTTAAATATTTTGTTCTCCAAATCTTCCCTTGCTATTTCTCAGGTGTCTATGTATCTTCTTTATACATCATTTATTTCAGGATGGAAAAGATATAAGTGCAATACTGTAGCTGTATTATTTATTTCAGTAATGCATGCTAAGATATACATGTGTCAATAGGCGTCTTCACTAATCCTTTACCAATAATAATGCCCCTGTCATGGAGGAGAACAGGCACTGAACTTAGTTTGCCTCCAAGGGAAAAATGTGTTGCAGTCACTTTAGTTAGCGGTCTTCAGTGTACAACCTTCCAGCTACTGTTGGTATACGGCCACAGGCACACTGATGGCTGCCATCCTAAGGCTTCATTACTTTTCCATCTTCAGCCATGCCATGCTCTCCTGCTCCTGCAGCAGCAGCTGACGTTGTGGAAATACAATGTTCCCAAGTTAAATTGATCTTGAGATATGCTGCCGAGGTATGAATGTGTATTATACAGGTGGCAGACGTGAGAAATGATGATTTGTAGCACTGAGTTTGTTTTACTCCTGTCCAGTCATAAGTGTTATCTGTGACATCAAGAAAACGTATTGATTTTTAAATTGCACTGCTCAGTCAATAATGGTACCTTAGACCCATTAGACAGATACATTATCTGGTACTACTTATCCACTGTTTATCATTAGGAACTATTAATACTGGGTTTGTGTCCGGCTGCTTTCGCTAATCTATGACCATTCCTTTAAGGCCATTTTCAATTGTAACTATATATATATATATATATATATATATATATATATATATATATATATATATGTTCCCAGGTCTATTGTGTAATGTGAACGCACCTTTACCCAGGCCAAATAGGCCCTGTCCCTGATCTACTTAATATCTTTCCCTCCAATCAAACCAGTAAGAGATGCTTTCAGCTGAAACTCCACCCCTTTTGTGGACCATGAGTCAGAGCCGTCAATATATGCAGTGGGAGGAGCTGTGTGGTGAGGGCTCCCCGAAGGGCACTGCTGCAGGAGCTCACAGCTGAGTTCCACCACTGGGAAATGACAAATAGCTCCGAAAAGGTTTTCTAGGTCATATTCAAATGGTTTAGATTAGGGGAGATGTAAGACACTCTAGAATAGGCGGACAGAACTGTGTTCACATGCACAAACGGCAGCAGAATCACTGATCCTACATGAACATGTCACATTTTAAGAAGACACAGATATAAGAAAATTAACGTTCTTTGGTATCGGGATGCCGGAGGTCAGGAGACTGACAGCAACATCCCGATGTGCAGAATCCAAACACCCGGGTGTAAGTATTCTAACACTTCCGCCCCCAACGCTATCCCTCTTATCCTCCAGATGAAATCCCCCCAACAGCCTACCCTCCCCTTTAGTGCCTAATGCCAACCCTTCCTTCTTAGTGCCTATCCCTAACCCTACTGCACTGTCACTCCTCCACCACAGCCTACCCCTTTAGTGCCTAACTCTATCTGCCCCACCCACAGCCTAACACTTCCCCCCTTCTTAGTGCCTAACCTTAACCCCCAGCACCCTAACCCTACCCCCCTGCAGCCTAAAGCTGGTAACACATATGTACAATCGTCGGGCCGTTCTTCCGTTCTGCGGACGAACGGCCGTTCGATTGTATATATGTGTACGCAGTCCCGATCCCTTCGTTGCGATCGATAAACGGCCAAAAACGCTCTTGGCTGTCCACGGTCGGTCGGTCGAAGGTTCTTTGCTGCTTAATATTCTTCCGACAGGACGGCTCCATATCGAAAGAAAAGTGACATGTGTACGCACGTTCGATCGATATGCAGCCCGTTCCTGCGATCATTCCTCCCAAAAGCAGCACGCCCATGTGGGTGTTGACTAGCTGCGTCATCCCTCCATCAGCGCAGCATGTAAACAACAGGAAGTCTTCTCCCCCGTACTTTCCGCGCCATGCTGTTAAAGAATATTCGTTGTGTGTGCATTCCTTTTGAAATAAATAATCGTTGTGTGTGC
The DNA here is from genome assembly GCF_055691185.1 of Crinia signifera. Classification (NCBI taxonomy): domain Eukaryota; kingdom Metazoa; phylum Chordata; class Amphibia; order Anura; family Myobatrachidae; genus Crinia; species Crinia signifera. The sequence continues at coordinate 270,284,368 of NC_139222.1, forward strand.
ATTCCTGACAGATATAGTTATAGATAGATAGATAGATAGATAGATAGATAGATAGATAGATAGATAGATATGTGGGGTGAAATGTAATAGGATGAGAGATTCAGAAAGTGAGAGATTTGGTAAGAAATCTCCAGTTTTTTTAAAGCGGCAATCATCTACACTGCAAAACCAGTGTGATTTTGCAGTGTAAATGATTGCCACTTTAAAAAAACGGGAGATTTCTTACCAAATCTCTCACTTTCTGAATCTCTCATCCTATTACATTTCACCCCTGATGTTCATTGTTCTGCATAAACACTTAACATTTATTAAGAAATACTGACAAAAAATACTGGTCCAGCAGCTCCGATTCTTGGTCCTTTTTCTTTTTTTAATAGCCTGCAATCTAATGGCCATAGCAGCTAAAATGCACGCACGAGCCTTCCTTCTCCTCAAGCTCATAATTAAATTGTTTGTAAAAAGGCCCAAATTCACCGATAGACAAACGTACGTACGTATATCCTGTACAGCTAGCAATGATCTGAATAGTCACGGCTCTATTCACTGTACTACACGAACGATTCTTTGTTCTGTGATCACGCCTCGTTTTGGTATGCTCTTTTAATCCAGCCCATTATGATAATGTTGTGTACATTTTTATCGTGCGAATAGCCAGATCGGGAGAGTGTGTACGGTGGTACAATCTTTTTCTTGCGATTGTTTGGACGGTAGTACATCGGACGTCGCAAGTAAAATTGTACATATGTGTACGCGCAGATCGGTCGTATGTTTTGGACGGCCGAACGTGTATTCGGTCGATCGAATGGTCGCAAGAAAAATGAAATTGTACATATGTGTACCCAGCTTAACCCTAACCTCCCCCCAAATACTGCCTAACTCCCCCCACATCCTAACCTTAACCCCCTCTATACTGCCAAAACACTCCGCCTGTAGCCTAACACTAACTCTTCCTTCTTAGTGCCTAATGTAGGGTACACACCACGACGACCCGCTCACAAAGCACATTGTGAGCGGGTCGTCAGTGTTTCTTCAGACCTGCTCACGATGATGCGGGGGGGGCACGACACGCTCACGATGTGCACTGTGTCCGATCCAATGGCGACCCGCACTCGGCAGTATGGTCGTTATTCAGATCCTACCTGCAGCAGGTAGGATCTGAATAATGACCGACCGACCCGCGGGACCGCACATCGGATCGGTATCGGTCCACACCAGGACAGAAAAGGGCCCAATCACCACACAATCTACATCCAATTGGTCGGAATTGGATCTAGATTGAGGGGATTGGGCCCTAGTCGTCCTGGTGTGTACCAGGCATTACCCTCCTCCTGCAGTCTAAACCCCCTCATGCAGCCTAACCCCAACCCCCACTTAGTGCCTAACCCAAACTGTCACACTGCACAACCTAACCCTAACTCTTCCTTCTTAGTGCCTAACCTTCCTCCTGCAGCTTAACATCCCCCTTCATACAGCCTAAACCTAACCCCCACTAAGGGCCAGATGTCCTCAGCTTGAAAAGTGATAAAACAGAGAGTGATAATTGGCCAATCACCTCCCAACTATCATGTCACAGGCTGTTTGAAAGACACCTTGAAAAAGGGCTATTATAGCCCAAAACATGATGATCTGTGGAGAAGAGCCCTAAAGCGGTAGGAGTCTTACCTTTTTTCATCTGGTACCCATTTCTTCACCCCAATCCGGATTTGGATTCAAGCTCAAGCTGGACTCAAGCTGTTTTTGAGCTCCAAACTTTTTAAGAAAAAATTTTGTTTTTGTTTTTATTGGTGTATATTTTATACATGACCTTTTTGTGATTTTTTTGTGATTCCTTGACGTTTGCTGTGGATTAAAAAATTGGTTTGGATGGATGCCTCCTGAGAATCTGTTATCCTACAAGGAAGGGCAAAAAGAAACCTTTGGTGTACGTAGGGCCTCGATCTGAGGTGAGTGTGAGCCCCAAGGGACCTGGAGTTGTGGATGCGGTATTGAAAAATACCTGGTGTTAAAATCTTCTAGCTGGAGAGGAGTAAAAGATACCTTTACAGTATATGAAAATAGGGCCTTTCTTGGAGGTCAGTATCTTAATAGAAGGTGTATTACTGGCAAGTGAACATCAGAAGAGAAGTGCTGATTGGTCGCCAGTCTAAAAAGAAACCTTTATCAGGAAAATAGGGCCTTATTAAAAGGTCAGTTATAACACCTGTGTGGTGACCGAAATAGACCACAATTGAGGAATACTGTCTCTCAAAGGTCACTAATAGAATTAAGAACTGCGCCGGATGATTTTTTCCAAAAATCTTTGAAAAATTACAGTTACTGGCTGGTGGTTTATCACTCTCCATTTCATCAACTTTCAAGGCTTAGTACATCTCGCCCTTAGTGCCTAACCCTAACTGTCCACAGCACAGCCTAACCCTAACCGTAACAGATTAGTGCATAATCCTAACCGTCCTTTCTTTGTGCCTAACCCTTTCCCACCACACACTAACCCTAACCTCCAGTATACTGCCTTAAACCCAACATTTCACAAACACCCTCCTCCCCATCAAACGGCGTTAGTGTTCCCGTGACGGTATTGTCACCAGTGTCAGTACGCTGCCCAGATCCAGACAAGATTTTTATGTTGCAAACATGTTTTACTGACAATTTTTTACAGAATCTTTCAACATATAAAAAGTTTAAAGCTCAGCACAGAATCTGAAAGTTTACAGGGCTTGTCCCAGTGTCAGATGCATCCAATCATTAACAATTGTTTGCCTCTTGGGGGTAAAAATAAAGATGAAACAAAATAACAAAGGGATGGAGATAGGAAATGTTGCACAGTGGTATGTGAGAGTCAAGAAATTAAAAGTCAGAGGAAGTTGGACAACTTCTCTTCTCTGACCCATTTCACACAAAAAGTTGATTCAACTTCCACATATTTTTCTCATCTTCTTTAAATGAACCTGGCAAACCCATAATTTGCAGCAACTCATAAACTTGAGTCTCATTAGAATAATTCAGGATAATGAGCAGCGAGGCAATCAATGGGAATGGCTGAGACGTGAAATTTTACATATCCATAAAAGTTAGTGAAGCTTTAAATAGAGTTCTCTTTAAGATTGAAGTTTTATGCGGAAACCAGTTTGCGAGTTGGCTCTGGAGAGGTAACACGAGTTGCCTAGCATACCTGTATGGAATACTAGGAATGTTCTTGTAATCTGTTTATAGCGGGTACTTACAACCTCGGTATCAGCTAAACAGTCTAAAAGAACATCATTATACAACCTCATGATGATCTAGCTGGTAATCAATGCAACTAGCTATACCCCTTTCAGACATACTCCAAAATCCCAGGTTTTTGCACATGAACGCGCATCAACCCGGGATTTTGCTATGACTGAAAGGGTCAACCGGGTGTTAAAACCGGGTCTCAACCCTTCTATTTACCTAGATTGAGGACCCGGAATTTACGACCTGGGTTGAACCTTTCAGACATAAGAAAAATCTGTGTTTTTCAGCAAATTACCAGGTAGAACTGCTTCTGTAAGTGTGAAAGGGTGCAGGCTGCACCCGGAAAATGACCCAGCAGTCATAATGCCAGGTAATTCCAGTCAAAACAGTCAAAATCCCGGGTAGTATGTCTAAAAGGGGTAATAGTCACTGTCTAATACCCCTTTCAGACATGTAACCCGGGAATTACCCGGAATTTTGACTGTTGGGTGATTTTCCAGGGTGCAGCCTGCGCCCATTCACACTTAAAGCAGCAAATTACAGTGTGAAGCGGTTTCTTATGTCTGAAAGGATCCTAAATCCCGGTTCCTCAACCCAGGTAAAAAGAAGGGTCGGAGACCTGGGTTTTAACACCTGGGTTGACCCGTTCAGACCAAAATCTCGGGTTGATGCGCGTTCATGTGCAAAAACCTGAGATTTTGGAGTATGCCTGACACTCCGGACACCCGGCTTAATTACCGGATGGTGGTGACCCTACTTTACAGCCCCCCAGAGCATCCTTAGTATACTCAGAGTTATGGTGATCTTCCTGATGGCCACACACCCCCCCCCCCCCCACACACACACACATGATGTCATGCACTCAGGGCCCTTGGAGCATCCTTAGCATACGCAGGATACGGGTGGGGTATAGGGGTCCGATAGTCATTATCCCGATGTCGGGCTCCCGACTGGCCGGACCCAGACAGCATGGTGGGCGCAACTAAGCCCCTTGCGGGCTTGCTGTGCTCACCACGCTGCGGGCACGGTGGCTCACTACGCGAGCCACCTATTCTATTCTCCCTCTATGAGGGTCGTGGACCCCCACAAGGCAAAATAGCAGGTAGCCATCAGGAACCCGGCTGTCGGTGTTTTGACCGTCGAGATCCCGACGTCGGGTGAATGCCTGTCGAGACCCCGTCCGGCACCTGGCTACTCCCCACAGCCCCCCAACATGACGTCAGCCACTCAGGCTGCTGTAAAGACCTGTAATTTTGCAAGTGCAGATGTCCAATCATCTGCAGTTGCCAATATCTTGACACGACGATCCATGCACTACCAGTAAGTACCAGGAACATACATTTATGTGGAATAGATGCATAATCACACAGGAGCATTTACACTGCAGGACCGTGTTATAACGGTATTGTAGGTTACCCTCAGTGTGTATAAGGTGCGGCACTAGTATTAGCAGTGTTATATGAGGATAACAACCTCGCTTCCATGACATTATTGCAGCCTGGGAATCTTAGGCAAGTATAATATTGATCACCGCGCTGTATAATTATTATAGTGCAGACTACCGTATCTTCTGCAAATAAAAAACACCAGGCAAATAGGCCATAAACTAAGAAAAATGTGGTTGAATACATATCCTTCATGAAACATCCTGTTTATAACTTATTTACACATTAATACATTGGCATTTTTATATGCTGTATATCCAGAAATACATCATTTGTTTGCATATCTGGGGAAGTTTTGACAGCAGTGTGTATATATATTGGTTAGTGATTACACAAGCAGTAGCGCTAATTACATCCAGGCTATGAATACTGGACAATTAATCAGCTTCCCCCATATATATATATATATATATATATATATATATATATATATATATATATATATATATATATATAGTGCGCGGCATAATCTAATGAGTGAGGACTATGTCATTGATTTCAATCTATGGAAACTACATTGCATTAACAAACTCTTACCGCCACTAGGTCAGGAAGGAACAGGCAAGTTCTATCGGCCCAGCTTACTGACACAGGTTTTCCATGATGCTGATTTGAGGTTGGTCCAAACCTCGGCCCTTTTATTCCGGCTGCAGACTTCGGAAAACTGATACAATTAAATACATTTTTCAAGAGTAGAATATTTTACTAGGCCATACTGCAGGGCAGCCATCAGGGGGGGACTGCGGGGGCTCCCGTCCCGAGCCCAGGAGTGGAGTCTATCAAGTAGGGAAGCCAATCATGGGGCATTTTTTTTCAATCCCAGGAATGCCCCGGGTTGCTGGGTGGGCAGATATGCTGATATGGCCGGGAGCCAGGTTGCTGGGTGGGCAGGCTGATACGGCCGGGTTGCTGGGTGGGCGGGCTGATACGGCCGGGTTGCTGGGTGGGCGGGCTCATATGGCCGGGTTGCTGGGTGGGCGGGCTGATACGGCCGGGTTGCTGGGTGGGCGGGCTGATACGGCCGGGGGCCGGGCGAATGAATGCATACCCTCCAACTGTACCGAATTTGCCGGTACAGTACCGTTTTTTAACAGTCTGTACCGGCAAATATAGATTGTACTCTATCCATCGTGTGACATGTGCACCTGCTGCAGCTCATGTCACATGGTGGCTTGGTGGGCTGCTGGCATATTAAATATACTTACAGTATGTAATATGCCAGCAGCCACCATGTGACATGAGCTGCATCAGTTGCTGGGCCGGGTGGCAGGGTGCCTGGGGACTTGACTACGCCTACTTTACCCAAGGCCATGCCCACCTTTACCAATGACCACGCCCCTTCCTAAATGTGTACCGATTTCTGCCCGTCAAATGTTGGAGGGTATGTGATTGGGTGACAACAGTGTCGTAATTACAAAATCAGCACAACCCCCCCACCCCCACCCCCACTGGAATTTCATCATGCGAAATTCTTGCAGCCGCCAGGTCTGCAGATCTACTTGTTTGTGGCCCCAGTGTTCCACCTGGTTCCTAATGAAAAATTACCTTCACAAAATGGCTTCCCAGCAGACCGTTTTTACAGTGTCTGCTGTAAGAGCAGAGGCCACTAGGAGAGGCGGGACTGCAGACAATTAGATCCGCAGGTCCCGGCGGCCAGGGCCGGATTAACAATGGGCTTGATGGAGTTGTAGCTCCAGGCCCACTCTCTGAATAGGTGTCACTACCCCCCCCCCCCCCCCCCCCCAGGCACTGCCAGGCAAACCTGGAACGTTTTCCCATAGGATAACATAGTTCCGACCCCCACCCAGTTCCAAATAAAGAAGAAAGAAAAGAACTCTCTCTTTTTTGGGGGGCATAACTTGAAAATGTTATCTTTTTTTTAAGTAACTTTTATTATGATATTTAATTAAAATATGGAGGAACCAACTGTTAGGACATATACATTTCTACAAACATTGAACATGCAACAGTTGTCAAAGATAGACGAGGTTTCTTTGACAGGACAATAAAAAGTAGTGAGATAAAATAACTGCCCTTGCTTCAAATATGGTCTGGAGCAGAGGGGCTCAATGAAAGTGATAGCGTACTAGCGAAAATATCACCTGGCTGGTATCATGTACTTGGTGCTAGGGAGTAATTCTTATGCTGTGTACACACAGGGTAATATGATTGCTGGGGATATATTGCTAGCAATATATCCCCAGCAATCATATTGCTCAGTGTCTCCTTTTCATCAGCGATGAAAAGGAGACACTGCTACGGGGCGGAGGGGGAGCGCAGCAGCAGCAGACGCTGCTGCTGTCACTTTGATGGGAGGAGGGAGGGAGCAGCGGCACGGGTCTGGGGAGATCAACGCTGATCTCCCCGGCGCTGACCTCCCGGCACAGCGATCGCCAGGGAAAGCCGCTGGTCGCAGGAGCATGCTCCTGCGACCAGCGACTATTAGGCAGTGCACACGGGAGTGCGCAGCTGGCTCCAAATCACTGTGAATATGGTCGCTCAGCGACCATATTCCCAAAGATTTTACATGAAATTGCACCCGTGTGTACTCACCTTTAATCTGCTAATAAAGTATCAAGTGGGGTGGAGGAAACACTGTTTGCAGTAGTATCTGTTGTAACAGTTTTATCAGAGAGTTGTATGAATGTTGCGATTTTACCAACAATACAGTGTTTAATCTGTTTCCACACTAATGGTTTTGTTATAAACCAGTAGATCAGAATACAAGACACCTAATTAGATAATCTCTTTAACTGGTTGTCTAGTAAATAGCAATATGTGCAGTGTGTAAAAGGAATATACACATGTATTTAGCAAAGACACTCAAACAGAAGACACATTAACTTTGAATCCTCTTGAGATTGCTTAAATATCACAGTAAGCAAGATGAGTGAGACAAAAATAACAATGGCACTAGTACAATAAATGGCTGTTATTCAATTAACCATTTATCTTTTATAGGGACATAGGGCCTTATTCTAGTTCACTCTTTCTGACAAAATCCTTCTTAGATGGACAAAACCATGTGCACTGCAGGGGGGCAGATGTAACATGTGCAGAGAGAATTAGATTTGGGTGAGTTATTTTGTTTCTGTGCAGGGTAAATACTGACTGCTTTATTTTTACACTGCAATGTAGATCTCACTTTGAAGTAAAACCCTACCCAAATCGAATTCTCTCTGCACATGTTACATCTGCCCCACCTGCAGTGCACATGGTTTTGTCCATCTTATGCTGCCCATACACTTATGCGATCAAATGCGATGGGACATCGCAATGCAATGTCCCATCGCATCTGATCGCATCAAATGGTGACTAGTGCAGCACCCGATGTTTCATGCCATCTGCGATGGACATCGGGTGCTGCGGGGGTACTACCTGGCTGGTGACCGGAGCTGTCAGGCGGCGGGACTGAGCAGCGGCAGCATATGACTTTGAAATACTGGACGGCCCTCTGATTGGCCGAGGCCGCTGAGACTGAGAGCTCTCTCAGCCAATCAGCTGCCTCACATTCAGGCGGCCACTGATTGGCTGTGAGAGCTCTCTCAGTGGCCTCAGCCAATCAGAGGGCCATCCAGTTTTTCAAGTCATCTGCTGCCATCACCGAGTCCCGCCGCCTGAAAGCTCCACCACTCCAGTCCCCAGCTCCCGCTAAGGTACCGGCTCCTGCTCCTCGTCCGCTGCCGCCGACTCCGGTCCCCATCTCTGCCCCGCTCCCGCTAAGGTAACGGCTCCCGCTCCACGTCCACTACCGCCGGTCCCCATCCCTGCCCCGCTACCCCATCCCTGCCCCGCTCCCACAGCTGATGGCATTCGAGTAATCGCATGTGGTTAAAAACCACATGCGATTGCTCATGCAATTCGATAAATATTATGTGCAGCTCATAATATTTATCGATGCGACATTCGACGGCGTGCCTGCGCATCGCGTCGAATGTCCGCTTAAAAATGCATGCAATCATTCTATTTATCGGCCAGATGTGGCCGAAATCGAATGATTGCATGCAATATCTCACATATGTATGGGCAGCATAAGAAGGATTTTGTCAGAAAGAGTGAACTAGAATAAGGCCCATAGTGAGAGACTCCCTCTAATGTTCTTATTTATTATAGGTAATGTGCTAAGTGTTGCACCTTGTTTGAACACACAATTAATATCAAGTTAATTACATTAGATGATCCATGGAAGCATTTAGGTAGCAATCGCATGAAAAATAGGGAAGAGAAAATGGACAAAGTCTCCTTAAAATCTGCTGCTAGTGCTTGCAGGGAATGCACCTGTACCAGTGTAACAAGTGAGCGAGTGCATGCAGAGTGTGGGGCCACCTGATTGACACTAGGTCCTTGCAGGAAAGAGCCACAAACAATTGCCCCAATGAGAGAGCACTGAAAAATTGTATAGGAGAGTTATAAGGGGTAATCCACCTACTAGTCACAGACGCTGCTTTTTACCCACTTGCCTGTGGTATAGGTGGGTAATGAGCGATCTTTAGGCAAGGGAGGAAAAACCAGAAAGTAGGAGACTATAAATAGCCTTCCATGAAAGCAGAAATAACTCAAGAGGATGCTTCTATAAATACACACGATCACACAGGTGTGTTAATTCATTCTTTATGTTTGCCAAGGGCAATATTTCTTGTGCATATATAATCTTTATATATGAACATTAATCATGTGAGCTGTTGAAGGGGACATAATGTCCTAATGCCACCGTCCTTGTATTGTATTGAATTGTAATTACCACTTTTATTACTTATTCCCGTACAGGGTAATGCTGTTGTATACAGTACTCAGTGTAGTTTATACCCCTTTAACACCAAAACGCCAGGTCGCATCCGGCCTTTTGGACCCAGGATCAAGCCGGGTGCGACCCGGCGTTTTGACACCTTTTACACCGGCACCCCCTCCCAGTGCAGGCGGTTCCTGAGCCGCCGCCGCTTGGATATGACATCATCCCCAAGCGCTGATCGCCACCGCCGGGACCCGGACCGCTGCGCTGGGAGTAAGCCCAGCACTAAGGTAATCTGCTGGGCTGCCCCCGTGCACCCCCCAGCCATCGTCCGGGAGGTGAATGGATGCCACACACAGGCATCCATTCACCTCCTCCGCTGCCGCCGCTGCTGTCTGCAGAGTATAGCAGACAGCAGCGCAGGCTGTGTGTCACCCCCGTCCAACCTGCGGACGCTGCGGTCCGCAGATTGCACGTCCCCCATTGATGTAAATGGGAGCCAGGTCAGATGACCCGGCGTACCCATTTACACCACCCTCTACCCAGGTCCTGGCCGTGTAATACCCAGGTCAGGATCTGGGTAGAAGTCCCATTCAAAGGGACATGGCATGTCCCATTTACACCGCCGATGATCCGGGTCTGACCCACCACTGACCTGGATTTTTCGGAGGTGTAAAAGGGGTATTATAGTGAGCGGAGATCCGCGTCACTATGTGCAGCTCCAGAGCATGGAATATCAGAAGTAAGTATCCTAGTCCCTGAGCATAATGAGACTGATGTGTGCTGCTAGATGCGGCATGTAGGGGAAGGGGTTTAGACGGCCGTTTCGCTGTAGCCCCCCAAAAAAGAGAGTTCTTTTCATTCTTCTTTATTTGCTACTAATCACTCTATAGGGAGCACCTCCACTTTCAAACAAAACGGATACGTTAGTACCAATTATTCCTGCTATTGTGGAACCTAATATATTTTAAAAAATATTAACTTCAACATTACAGTGATACTTGTGCCGAGGTAAAACTTCCCCTCCCCCTTTCCCTGATACGACCCCACCCAGTTCCGACTGATGCTAGTTCCCCCCCTGGCATCACAGAAGCTTGTTGTTGATCTCATTCAAACCAAAATCGCCTTCAATCTGATACCAAGATGGTTCATATGGGTTAATTGCTTCCAGAGATATTGCAGGTAAACCGACTGTTTTATTTCACTGGTCACGCCCCCCACATTATTCGGTGCTGGCCACAGCTCCAGGCCCAATTAGACCTTAATCTGGCAATGCCGACGGCAAGCGGGGGGGTGGGGGTAAGGCAGGTCCATGCAGCAGCGCAGCAATAGCCCCGCCACTGGATGACAAGTAGCACTGGTGTGTTTAGTAATGCAATCACCTGATTAGTATGAAAGCAGAGGGGGGAGATGTATAAAGTAAAGAATTTGTTCAAGTCAGCCAATCAATAAACTTCTGTCATTTATCCACTTTAACACAGTCTTTAAAATGACAGAAGCTAATTGGTTGCTATGGGCATTTAATGCATACTTGCCTACTTTTGAAAACTAGTTTCAGGGAGATTATATGGAGGGGGCGTGTCATGCTCCACCCAAAGGCGTGTCCAGTTCCATATATGGAGAGATTGTGGAAAGAGTTTGTGAAAGTGGCACCTAGAAGTGAGGGTGTGCACTGCTACATCTGAGGAATCTAGTAAAATGACTTATATCCAAATGTAGATGAGCCCCAAAGCAGTTAGTAAAAGATTCTATACGTAAAGGTAAAGTGCTGGGAAATGGTGCTGATAATTCAATGTAAATGTATCTATCTCTCGTTCCTTTTTTCACCAAAAATGTAACAGTATAATGTGGGCGAGGTGACATGAGGGAGATTGATAGACTAATGAGGGAGAGAGGGAGATTGCTGCTATGTCAGGGAGTCTCCTGCAGAATGCAGGAGGAGAGGTAACTATGATGTAACAGTGTAATGTGGGCTAGGTGAAATGAGGGAGATTGCTAGACAAATGAGGGAGATTGCTACTATGTCAGGGAGTCTCCTGCAGAAGGCAGGAGGTGAGGTAACTATGATGTAACAGTGTAATGTGGGCTAGGAGACATGAGGGAGATTGCTAGACTAATGAGGGAGAGAGGGAGATTGCTGCTATTTCAGGGAGTCCCCTGCAGAATGCAGGAGGGTAGGCAACTATGATCTAACGCAGCGTTGCCGACTCTCCCGGAATGTCCGTGAGACTCCCGGAATTGTGGGTAATCTCACGGACTCCCGGGAAGAGCCCCCTTTTCTCCCGGAGTAGCGCTTCCCCCTGCCGCAATGGCTACTGCGCATGCGCAAAATAACCATAATGGCGCCGCCAACGAAATTACACGCTGATGTAGCGTCATCACGTTGGCGGCGTCATCGCCGTTATCTTGCGCATGCGCAGTAGCCATCCCGGAAGAGACGCGGCAGTGAGAGAGGACTGGCTGCAGGAGAAAGCGTCGGCTGCGGGAGAAAGGTTACAGGTCCTCTAGTCGTCATTCGGTAAGTATCTGTGCCCTGATCTCTCTCCCGATATTTTAATGCAAAGCCCCCCCTCCTCCCCTACACCTACCTCAGTCAGTGCTTTAGTGGACAAACTAAGCAAATGCGTAGGGGCATATATTCCAATCGTAGGGCCAGCTTAGGTGAGCAGCGGTGGGACCGAGGTGGTAAAGCATGATGAAACTCTCTCTCCCCCACAGGCTTTAACATATCTGTGGGCCTATCGCTCTCCTGTACCCAGTCAGGCTGCAGTAAACTGTAAACCTGCTTTCCTACTGTCACTGCCACATCTTGTGACTTTAAAAAAAAAATTGAAGACAGACCCTGTCCACACTTCTTGTATGGCAGTTGTATGCATCCCCACCCACATTCCCCCACCAGCAGGGACTGGTGGGCATTACTCTATGGGGTATACTGTGCAGTGGGCCTTACTGTGTGGAATGTAATGTGCTCCAATGGGCATTACTGTATTGGACACAATGTGATGCAATGGGCATAACATGGGGTAATGGCCAGTACTACTGTGCACAAACCCAATTTTTTTTGCATGCTTATCAAAATATTGCATCACCCCCTGACGACGCAAGGCCCGCCCCCTGATGACGCAAGGCCCGCCCCCTGACGACGCAAGGCCCGCCCCCTGACGACGCAAGGCCCGCCCCCTGATGACGCAAGGCCTGCCCCCTGACAACGCAAGGCCTGTCCCCTGACGATGCAAGGCCCGCCCCCTGGCTTTTACTTTTCTCCCTGAAATGATTTTTCAAAAGTAGGCAACCCTGATCTAACGGCCCCAGTTTATCTCTATCCATCTTGATACTATAATATGTACTGTAATGTGCTACAGATCTGCAATATTTAATTAGAATTGGTCCTAGTAATCTGGTAACATTGGCCCTTATTCAGATCTGATCGCAGTACAAATTTGTTCTCAAAATGGGCAAAACCATGTTTAGTGCAGGTGGGAAAGATGTAACAGGTACAGAGAGAGTTAGATTTGGGTGAGTTATTTTGTTTCTGTGCAGGGTAAATACTTGCTGCATTATAGTTACACTGCAATTTAGATTTCAGTTTCAACACACCCCACCCAAATTTATCTCTCACATGTTACATCTGCCCCACCTGCAGTGCACATGGTTTTGTCCATTTTGAGAACAAATTTGTACTGCAATCAGATCTGAATAAGGACCATAGAGAAAGGAATTACTGGATGTGGCCACTGACTATATTGTTTGTAAAATCTCTCAGTGTGTACAAACTATGGGGGTTATTTAGACCTGATCGCAAAGCACATTTTTTAGAAAATGGACAAAACTACAGTACAGATGGGGCTTGGCCCATCTTTGCAGGGCTGGCGTTTCTAACACCAGCCCCGCCATCACGCCATTCCCGCCAGGGTGCGCGCGCACGAGAAGCTCACGTGCCCCCTGGCAACGGAGCCTGCCTCTGGTCCCCGCCGCCTCCCCGCCATCGCCGCAGGTACCCCTCGCTGCCCCGAGCGCCCCCTAACCCTGACCGTGTCCCTATGCAGCATCCCCGCCGAGAGACTGGGACGCACGTGCGTGTGAGACGCATGCGCGTCCCAGTTCAGTGTAGCCCCTGTCCACCGGCGCTCGCCAGCGGGGAGGGGCTGGCAAGCCCCGGCCAAGGATGGCAGGTGCTACATCTGTATGCTGCACTGCAGGTGGGGCAGATGCACTGTAACCTGTGCAAAGAAAGTAAGATTTGGATGGGGTGTGTTCAAACTGAAATCTATATTGCAGTGTAATAATAAAGCTGGCAGTATTGGGATTCCGACTATTGGGCTCCTGACAGTCAGGATCCTGTTGTCGGAGACACGACCATCTGAATTCCGACTGACGGTGAGTCCTCCAGCACGGGAATGAAGAACCAATCTGATTCTATCTATTATCTTCTAGAAGGCGCTAAATAAATAATAATAAGTAGAATCGGTACTTGTGGAGTATCACGGCTCCCACGATGGCCATCATACATGAAAAAATCGCATCGCATCAACAGAAAAGCTTCCAAATGTATTGAAATTAGTATGAAACATGTTCAATGGCCCCCAAATGGCATTTTTGAGGCTGTAGCACCCCCACTATCAATGCGAACCCGAAGCGTGGCGAGCGCAGCGAGCCCGCGTGGGGTGGCGGTACGCGTCCTACGACCTTTTCATACCCCCACTATCCACGTCGGTGTGGAGTTGAGAATAGAAAGTGTGGCGAGCGCAGCGAGCCACCGAGCCCGAAGCGTGGCGAGCGCACGCGGATACCTTCACAGGTATCTGCGTCCCCTCGCGGGCTTCACAGGTGTCCGCGTCCCCTCGCCACGCTTTGGGCTCAGTGGCTCGCCACACTTTCTATTCTCAACTCCACGCCGACGTGGATAGTGGGGGTATGAAAAGGTCGTAGGGGGATGCTTAGTGCATCCCAAAATGCGGTAAAAACCCGATAACAGGGTTTTTACCGCATTTTTAGCTTAGAGAATCTCCCCCATAGTCTTTCCAATAAAATATATCTATTTTCCACAAAAGATGTTCTTCAGTTCTGCCACTAATGACGTTAAGGACAATAGATCATTAATTCAGGCCTGGCATGTAATTTGTACATACAGAATATACACAAAGGGCAGAGACATACACACAGGAATTTTCCTGCGTTTTAGACATCTCTGGAATTTAGGTAATTAGCAGAGTTGCTTTGTAATTGCAGCTCCTGGACCCAATCAATCACGGATTAACTATTTTCTGTCATTAGAGACCATTCATTGCTTATCTCAAGTTCCAAAGTATTACCTGTGATCTGCAGTCTCTTGGTCTGACCCCAGGTTTACATCCTGTCCTCGCTACTGGGTAACCCTGATAAACAGTTCCCCTATCTTATCAACACTCTGTTTCAGTTAGATATTAAGCCTCTTGAAACCAGGAGCGGTAATGTGGCCCTTCAATCCTCCTTCACACATGCTGCCGGGAACATGCCGCGTTCAAAAGCCATCAAATTCCTGGGTCTTAAGGCCCCCATACACTAGTGAGATTTGCTCTGATTTTACCCGATTCTGAAGGACCAGGACCATGAACTGGGCCAAATCTCATGTGTTTGACCTCCCGTCCGACCCGATGCACTACTGTGAGGGGAGTCGGGTGGGGGACACGGAGAGTGCCTAAGTATAATTGAGCACTCCTGGGGAGCTGCCAGGGAAATCAGTACTGACTTGTAATGTTTGGGGGCCTTTAGATCCAACTATGGTACAGAGCAGGGTCAAGGAATCAAGACTTAGGGGTAAATTTACTAAAATGAGAGTTCTACTTCACATGTGTGGCTATGGGCAACCAATCAAAACCTACTTATTTATAGAGCATCTTCTAGAATATAATAGATAGAAGCTGATTGATTGCCCATAGCAACATCCCATGTGACATAGAACTGCCATTGTGATATCCCAATAGCGATTTCCGCACTTCTGTGGATAAATTAGGCCCTTAGTCTACGGGGAGTTTGCATTTACACCTGCAGATATCTGGGTTTATGCGCATTTACTTGCAAAATCCCTGGATGTGGGAAAGGGATTGGGCCAAGGCTGCATTGTGCTGTCTGGTTACTAAGGGGTTTATTCTAGTTCATTCTTTCTGCCAAAATCCTTCTTAGATGGACAAAACCATGTGCACTGCAGGGGGGCAGATGTAACATGTGCAGAGAGAATTAGATTTGGGTGAGTTATTTTGTTTCTGTGCAGGGTAAATACTGGCTGCTTTATTTTTACACTGCAATATAGATCTCACTTTGAAGTAAAACCACACCCAAATCTAATTCTCTCTGCACAAGTTACATCTGCCCCACCTGCAGTGCACATGGTTTTGTCCATCTAAGAAGGATTTTGTCAGAAAGAATGGACTAGAATAACCCCCCAAGTAACAAAGCAGCAGCACAAAACACACAACAGTTTATAGCCCATCTGTGAATCATTGCCACACAGCAGTAGCAGAAATGAAAATTGGTACAAGATGGCGTTGTCCTTGGGACCTCCTACCAACCTGTTTGTTGAATTTTAATAAGGACATGCTCAGTTTAACAAACCAAGCACTTCAGTGACAAGCACTAGCACTTTGTGGCTGAAGTGCTTGGTTTGTTTGGATCCCCACAAAACGCTAACAGTTCTGCAGTAGCAAGATATCATCACCCACATCCTCACCCACATCAGTGTGTACATCCTTCTCATACAATATAAATTAATCGCTGCTTGAATCCACCATTTCATCTCTATACTTTGATGTAATTGCCGGTATATTTGTACAGTACAAATAATAGAATATCTCCGCTTCAGAGAGATGGACAGGGAGCAGACAGAGCCGGGAGACTGGCAGGGAGCAGGGAGATGCACTGTAGGGTTTCTTGGAGAGTGGGATGTGCTCATGCCCCTTCCTGGCATATGGCGAAGGTGTCACCAGGAGCCGCTCTAATGAGAGTGACTCCATGTGTATTTTACCATCCACGCAGACTACGATTGGGAATGGTACAGTGTACAGAGGGTAGCAGTACCAGAGCAATGCACCTGCCCCAAGCAAATGGGTGCAGTACACTCATTCAGGGTCCGCATGCTCTAATCTACAAATTGACATCGAAAAAAAATAATGTTGACTTTTTCACTTTTGGCCATTTCCATGTTGACCTTTTCCTCCATGTCCACCTTGTACAGTTCCTGATTAACCCATAGGCTGAAGCTTAGGGCACCAGGACTGGGGAAGGGGGGTGGGAAGCCTTGCAGGTGACAGTCGTAGAATAAAATGAAGGCCTCATTTAGTCCATGCTTGTTAGCTATTACCTGTCCCTATTACTCTGGAGGTAAAGTTTTTATGGTGACTGCCAGGCGGCTGTGCCAATGTAACTTACTAATGGAACCATTATTTTATGTACATTGTGCTACAGCGCCAGCTGGTCAGACTAATGCCAAAGTCTCCTTCCCACACCACAAGCATTAGATCCTACATGCCAGTTGTATAACCTTCCTTCCATGCACATGGGCAGTATGACTGGTGAGTCCCTGAGCGCCCCTACACGTGTGTTTAGAGCAACATTACAAGGGGAGCTACATGTGTATTAGCCATGGGCACCTGGAACCTTCAATCAGGCCCTGTGCATTTAGATCTTTCGGGGTCCACTTGGACACTAGTTCTTGTTGATCCTATGATCCACAGGGCAGTAGAGAGTCTGACCGAGCACAAGTATTTCTCTGGGGGTGTGGCCTACCCACAGGGGCGTGGCCACACACACTCTTAAAATAAAATACAGAAAATATTGTACCTTAATCGACTCCCTGTCCACACTGCACATCAGCACACAGCAGAATGTGCCTGGTTGGGAAGAGCAGCTGCCCACTGTGCCTGGGCCCGAGTAATTAGTGCCCCCTTCCTGCCCCTTCTGGATGAGTGTATACAATGCATGTAACAGGCAGGGCCGGTGCAAGGCCCCGGAGCGCTCCAGGCGAGTCAGGGTGGGGGCGCCCCGGTGCCGGGGGGGGGGAGGTGTACCTGTCCGGCGGCTGTGTATATAAAGCTTGCGGCGGCAGCGGGGGGTCCCTGCAGTCAAGAAATAATGTGCGCTATCCGCCTGGCTATGCGGAAGCGCTTCTGTTGTGAAAACACTGGCCGCACGGCGCGCGCTGATTGGCTGAATCTCAGCCAATCAGCGTGCGGCCAGTGTTTCCACAACAGAAGCGCTTCCGCGTAGCCAGGCGGATATCGCTCATTATTTCTTGACTGCAGGGACCCCCCGCTGCCGCCACAAGCTTTATATACACAGCCGCAGGACAGGTACCCCCGCGGCACGGGGGGGGCGAAATGCCGCCCTCCAGTGGCCGGCGCCCTAGGCAAATGCCTAGATTTGCCTAGTGGTGGCGCCGGCCCTGGTAACAGGTGTACAATTACAGTATCAAGATGACTGCACTGTCTTATTACCAGGGCAGGCGACAGGGGGGTCAAAGGGGACACCCGTACCAGGCCCCGACCAGTAGAGGGGCCCCAAGACTTTGAGGGACTCAGGGTCTGAAAGCATGGCTGCCTAATCACTTGTCATGAGTTTAGTGACATCGCGCAACACACTAAACCACACAACACACAACGCACAATGCTGTACCCTCCTATCTCTGCTCTTACATTGTAAATATTGATTAACTAGTTACTTCTAATAATACAAAAAAAAATACTTCAATATGCAATGCAATAAGAATCCGTGTTCGGTGTTGGGGGCCCCTCCGAGATATCAGTGTTCCTGGCCCTAAGATTTCTGTTGCCAGCCCTGCTTATTACGTTAGTTTCTATCAATATGAAGATACAATGACAATGTGACAATGTGTCTCTGTAATCTGCTCTGCATATGAGATCTCTACCACCGAGTACTAGTGCAGAGTATCAGTCATGTGTTTGACCTGTTATTGTGCACAATCAGTGGCTTCGGCTACACAGCGATACAGAACTAATCCTGACCGATCGCTTCTCAGTGTGACAATGGATGTTGCGCCTTTCTAATCGACGTGGTCAAAAGAGCAGCCAATCCTATGGATTCTGAGGTGTGCAACCTTGTGAGGTTATCTAAGCTCCTACAGGTCTTCAATACCGGTGTCCTCCTGCCCTTTTGTCACAGACATTTATTAGAGAATGGCACTTTAACCCCTTGAGCGGTGAGTTTTCCTGGGGCAGGACAAACTTCTACTCGCAAGGATGGGTGCATTCACCCAGCAAACAGCTTGTTTGCCGTGGCCGCACACACCCAGCGCATGCACCTGCGCAGAAATGCGCATGCACAAAGAGAAACCATCGACCCCATTTGAACGCACGCAGCCTTGCAAACAGACCTGAATAAGGTCCTGTATGTGAATGAAGAACATTGAAACAGAGTTTCATAAGGATTCAATTGTGGAATCAGAAGTCGGGGGGGGGGGGGGGCACTGTGAGGCATATTGTGGGAGGGGCTCACTGTATGGCATCTAGAGGGGGCAATGCGGGGAAAGGGAACTGTATGGCATGCAGGATGGGCACTGTGGGGCTGGTGACCCAATTCTGCAATCTGCAGTTCAGATGGCAGATTCTGTAGGAATGAGACGATTTATGGTACTGGCAGCTGTGCACTTCCAACCACATTACAATCAGGCAATCTGTGCGCACAGACTGGATGCATGCAGCATTGGACTGAGGTATGAAGAGCCCACTGATAGAGGCCCTTGTTTAGGGGTGTGGACAGTTTCCAGAGTGGATATGGCCAGCTGCCAGGGAGGTTTTGCTAATCATTAGAAAGCTCATAGTCTGGAACCCTTGGTAAATACAGGGCGCCGGCCACTGGAGGGCGGAAGATGGAGCAGGTGTTCCCCCCCCCCCCCTCCTTGATGATATGGTGAGCGGTAACTCCCCCCCCCCTCCCATAGAGAAATTTGCGGCTGCATTGCCCATCCCCCACCCCCCATGGAGTGACTCATCCCTCGCCAGGCTGGGGTGACACCCGCACACCACGTGCCCTGTCCCCCTCCCTGCTTATCTCACCACGAACCTGTTCCAGGAGCCTCCTTTCTCTAAGGTAATGGCTCCCACATCACAGCAGCAGCTGCAGTAGCAGAGAATCTGCACAGGGCCGGTGCAAGGCGCCGCATCGCCCCCGGTCCCCACGCCCCCCCCCCAGCCACGCTGCTAACTCTCCCCTGCCTCTCCCTCCGAGCCGCTAACTCTCTCCCCCCCAGCTGCGCCGCAATGCAACTCCCAGCACACACACACACACCCCCCCCCCCTCCTCCGGAGCGGATGAGTACCGGGGCGCCCCCCCATCTGGGGCGCTCTGGCGCCTTGCACCGGCCCTGGGTAAATATACTGTATATAGTAACTACTGCTAGTGACCTGTTTGCTAGTCTGTGAGTATACGCAGCCTAGCCGAATCAGGCCTATTGTCTTTCAATGGTCCTACCAATGGGGAGCTCTGGGCGCATTGCAGAGAATTCTCAGCAATGATAAATAAGCTATTGCAAATATCTTTTGCATATTAGATTAATAATGATATTTGCGCTTTTATAAAAGCAGCTTGCATTCCAGTGTATACTGTGCTGGCCGACATATCCAGGGACTTGGAGCAGTAGTTGGCTATCGCAAAAATGTGGGCTGGGAGATCCATCTGGCATCTAACCAACCGTTACACAATAGAGTCTAGCACCTTGCGTCTCTCATGTGTCTGTAAGCTGAGCACATAGTACACACTACCAGTTACACATAAAACCTATTGCGTATGAGAGCCAGGCGTTGCTATATACATATATCAGACGCGGCATTCATGAGTCAGTATAACGGCGGTCACGGACTTCTATATCGTTGCTGCTCATCCATAGCAGTTGTTTCCTATGTTCTGATTGCCAGACTGGAATGGAAAACTTCATTACCAACATGTTTCATTTATATACACTAGAGGCAAGCAGATGTCTCCCTGACAAGCAATTTTTTAATATGGACCATTGGAGTCTGCGAATACTACAAAAACAAAACCATTATCTATTAGAGCGAGATGTACTAAGCTTGAAAAGTGATCAAATGGGGAGTGATAAACCACCAGCCAATCAGCTCCCACCTGTCATTTTTCAAACCCAGCCTGTGACATGTCAGGTAGGAGCTGATTGGCTGGTGGTTTATCACTCTCCATTATGTCTCAGATAGAGAGAAATAAAACAGGATTTCCTCTTTTTTTATTAATAAAACCAGAAACATAAATGATCCTTTTAATTACAGACAATCCGGTTTCCATCCTCCTGCTTACACCACCCGCTTACACGCGCGGTGCTGTGTATAGTAGATTCTTATACACTGACGTTTACAGGGAATCCAATCATACAGTAGCGTGATCCAGTGCATTGTATTTATGGGAAGTCTAGCATGGGAGGCATTGTGTATATCACTACTGCGTCATGCTACATTCCTGTTACTTCCAATTCCACCAAAAACAGACGCGCATTGTGTCATAGGGACTATAGCAAGCAGACTTTGAAGCTGTTAGTTGCAATTAGTTTTTAAAGACAATATAAAGGTCTCTCTCCCAGGTATCCAGATCAGCGGCATAAGAGAGTAGGAGGCCCGTGTGCAGACTCCTCTGCTGGGACCCCTCCCCTTTTCTGGTAGCAGTAGGGTCTGAGGGCTGTAGTTCTCAGACCCTACTGTGCATGCAGGAACCTCCGCTGCTGTCTGAGGACTAGAGCGCTCAAACTCCACTGCAAAAATCTCTCTTCTTATCCTCCTACTCTACTACCTCTCCTCTTGATCCTATACCTGCACAAGTCATTGTAACTCTATCTCCTCTGCTTGTCCCAACTAAAATCTTAAATCTCTCTCTTGTTGCTGGTACTTTTCCATCTCTCCAAACATGCAGGGATTACTCCCATACAAAAAAATACAATTCTGAACCTAACTCTATCTCTAACTACCATCCTATCTCTCAACTCCCATGCCTCTCCAAGCTACTGGAGAGACTTGTCTACTCTCGCCTCACACACTTTCTTTACTCTCACACCCTATTAGACCCGCTTCAGTCAGGCTTTCGTTCCCAACACTCCACTGAGACAGCACTGACTAAAGTGGTGAATGATCTGGTAACTGCAAAGTCTAAAGGTCATTACTCACTACTTATTCTTCTAGATCTTTCTGCTGCATTTGACACTGTGGATCACACTCTTCTCTTACAAACACTACACTCCCTAGGTCTTAATGATACAGCCCTTTCCTGGTTCACATCTTACCTATCTGATCGCTCTTTCACTGTTCGCTTCTCTGACACTACTTCCTCTTCACTACCTCTGTCAGTCGGAGTTCCGCAAGGCACAGTCTTAGGTCATCTGCTTTTCTGAATCTGTACCTCCTCGCTTTGCAAACTAATCAGCTCTTTCGGATTTCAGTATCACTTATATGCGGATGATACTCAAATCTATCTATCAACCCCAGAGTTGTCACCAGTGGTTTTGGGCCGAGTCTCTGAATGCCTCTCTGCCATCTCATCTTGGATGTCTTCTCGCCAACTCAAACTCAATATTTCCAAAACTGAATTACTTATATTCCCGCCAACTAAGAACAGTTACCATCCTGACATCTCCATCGCTGTTGACAACTCGACAATCTACCATACCCCACAAGCTCGTTGCATAGTGGTCATCCTCGACTCTAAACTGTCCTTTCTTCCCCACATTCAATCTGTCTCCAAATCATGTTGCATGCATCTAAAAAACATATCCAAAATACGACCGTATCTCACACAAGGCACTACCAAATCTCATTACATCCCGCATTGATTATTGCAATAGTCTCCTAACTGGTCTTCCCAAGAACAGACTCTTGCCACTGTAATCCATTCTAAATGCTGCTGCTAGGCTGATCTTCGACGCTCATCATCTGCTGATCCGCTCTGCCAGTCCCTCCATCGGTTGCCTGTATATTACCGTATTTAATATAAAACACTTCTACTCACATATAAAGCTATTAACCATACTGCACCAGCATATATCTCTCTACTTATCACAAAATATCTCCCATCTCGACCACTCTGCTCTGTACAAGATCTGCGTCTCTCTTCTGCAAGGATCACCAGCTCCCATTCACTATTACAGGACTTTCATCGGGCTGCTCCCATCCTATGGTGATTTCCCTCTGGGACTCAGGGGCCTGTGTGCACTGTACAAACTGCACCCATTATAGATACACCACTGATTTGCATGATAGGTCGACACCAAAAGGTCGATGCGCACAAGTTTGACATTGACAAAAGGTCAACGTTCACGTCGACATGACAATGCTTGACAGTTGAAAAGGTCAACATGCAATTTTCTTGTTTTTGTAAAATTTTTGGGACTTTTCCATATTTTAACATCCACGTGGACTCCTATAAAGAATGGTAGAGTCTGTTAAGCGCCACGGTCCCATTCCCGAAGCATTGTGAGCGAAGATATCCAGGACAGGGTATTCGCTACACTAATTGACAAACAAAGTGCTCAGGTGTCGACATTGACACCAACAAACAAAAAACCTGAATAACTCATGTCGACCTTTTCATGTCTTTACTTTCCATGTTAGCGGTTTGCTTGTGTTGACATTTTTTTAATATCGACTTTTGTTCATGTTAACCCTTTTTATGTCCTCCTCAACCCAATTTAAAAGGTTCTTCTCTCACCACACCCTATCTGCCCCAATTTCCTGCACTGTCTCCCCTTGTCCTGTTACTGTACTTCCAATTTGAGTGACTCTTAAACGTCATTACATAGAGGATTATCAAACAATTTTTGACAAGAAAGTATACTATCACAGCAGAAAGAAACGTTACAGTGACAAATTATGATGCAGCACCACCTACTGGCCCCTGCTGGTATATTTTCAATATACTTTGTGTGCGAGTCTGAAATCGCAACTGCAATTATGAATGTGCTGTGCGATTTAGACGCACGCACAGTATAAAAAAAAACCAACAATCGATATCTACATAACGACTGCATTCGATATCTATATAACATGCGACTAGATTAGGCCACTATCTTATAGCCTATAAAAAAAAAAAATTAAACTAAAATCATTTAAATGGGAAACTATTTATCTGTTCCTACATCTCCCAGCCACTATCAAATAGAATCAATCGCTCAGGAGACCGCTTGTCATTTGTCAACTTTATTCGCCGCTATATCACAGTAATAGTTCATAATTCTACGTTTACCTCTCAGCCACTGATTCCCAGCCCAGGAGAAGATCTGTAATTCTAATGACAAAGTGACTCTGCTGCGGGAGAGCAACGTCGGGTTATTTTGATTTTTACTTGATTAAGCACAAAAGAATAGTTTTTTAAAACAAGTTTTGTCCTTGCAATTGACATTTTAGGGATGATAAAAGAGCATTTTGCTTTTTTCTTCTGGTAGCATTTCTAAATGCTGCTGAAAAGGTTTCTGTGCTTGTCAAGTGGTTGTTTTTAAATTACAAAACCAGGAAGAGAGAGAGAGAGTCAGAGAGGGAGGGAGAGAGAGAGAGAGTCAGAGAGGGAGGGAGAGAGAGAGGGAGAGGGAGAGAGAGTCAGACGGAGAGATTAAACCTCTCTCCGCTGGCAGCTCCAGCATATTACCCAACCACCATATTCAACTTGTAAATGTGTCATGGTTCAGTAAGTTTCCGTGAAGGTACAAGAAGTGGACTCCAGAGCAGATATACCTGTAACAAGATAACATGTGTGGCCCAGAAGCAGATTCTTCCCAAGGCAACCTAGGCATCTGCCAAGGGCCTAACTGGTCCCATGGGGCACCATAAAAATATCCAAAATATTCCCAGAAAAGCATTGCACTGTTTTTTGAGCCAACATGTGCTGACAGGTGGTATTTCATGCCCTACCACCCACTAGAGCGCGGTGGGAGAATACAATAGTGTGCCCGAAGCATTGGGAGCGATGCGAGGGGCTGCGGTTGACTTCCAACTGTTTCCATGTCAACTGTGTCTACATTCGGGTAAAAAAACAGTGAAAAAACTCGTGTTGCCCTTGTGACCTTACGACCTAACCCATATCGACCTTACACATTTGTCGACCTAAACCCATGTCGACCTTGTCCCATGTCGACCTAGACACCTGTCGACATTCACCCATGTAGACCTAGAACCCTGTCGACCTAGTTGCCTGTTGACCCAACAGTGTCAACCTAATAACTGTCAGGTCGACAATACGGTCCACACCCCTGGGAACAGCATGGGACCCTAGCCTGTTACAATCAATGTTCTAGACCAGGGGTGGCCAAACCTGTCCTCAAGATCTACCAACAGTTCATGTGTCCCAGGCAACCTGTGGATCTATAGTAGGAATGAATGCAACAGGTTTAAAAATGTGACAGTTAGTAATGACTGCACCTGTGCACCAGCTAGGGAGTCTGGGAAATGTGACAGTTAGTAATGACTACAGCTGTGCACCAGCTAGGGAGTCTGGGAAATGTGACAGTAAGTAATGACTACAGCTGTTCACCAGCTAGGGAGTCTGTGAAATGTGACAGTTAGTAGTGACTACAGCTGTGCACCAGCTAGGGAGTCTGGGAAATGTGACAGTTAGTAATGACTACAGCTGTGCACCAGCTAGGGAGTCTGGAAAATGTGACAGTTAGTAATGACTACAGCTGTGCACCAGCTAGGGAGTCTGGGAAATGTGACAGTTAGTAATGACTACAGCTGTGCACCAGCTAGGGAGTCTGGGAAATGTGACAGTTAGTAATGACTACAGCTGTGCACCAGCTAGGGAGTCTGGGAAATGTGACAGTTAGTAATGACTACAGCTGTGCAGCCGCTAGGGAGTCTGGGAAATGTGACCGTTAGTAATGGCTACAGCTGTGCACCAGCTAGGGAGTCTGGGAAATGTGACAGTTAGTAATGACTACAGCTGTGCACCAGCTAGGTGGTCTGGGAAATGTGACAGTTAGTAGTGACTACAGCTGTGCACCATCATTGGACAGACGAAGTGCCTGTCAAGCTTGCAGGGGCTGGCGATAGAATTGCCAGCCGGCGGAAGGGGGCGCGCGTGCACAAGACGCTCATGCGCCCCATTCCGACGGAGCATCCCGTTGCCATCTGCCGCCTCCCTGGTCCCCATCGCCGCCCCCCACCGCTGTCCCAAATGCCCCCTAACCCTGCCCGTCTCCCTGAAGCGGAGACAGTTCGGGCCCCGCCAACCAGCCGCCGACTGACTGGGACACGCGTGTGTGTTAGACACTCCCGCGTCCCAGTCTAATGGAGTCCCTCTCCCAGCAGGAATGTTCTGGCGAGCCCCGGCAATGAAAGAGAGGGGCTCCATCTGTATGTATATGTTAGACGAAATACCTGTATTTATGCTGTGGCAATTTGCCACTCAACAGGGGACCAAGTAATTACCCACATTTAAAGGTTTCTGAACTGAGAGCGGGAGTATTCCAAACAATTAAATATTCAGCATTTAATTTCATACTTGTCTACCCTCCCAGAAGCTGCTGGAGGCTCCAGAGTAGGCTCTCGTGGTTGTGTGTATCTAGGGCTACTTGGAAGGAGGTGGAGCTAAATGTCTGCATCACATCATGTAGCTCTTGCAAATTATGCACGTTTCCCTATATTGGGCGGGGCCTAATGCTGAGACCTTTTGGCTCCACCCCCTGAGGTGGCCTGCATTGTCTCCTCTCTGGGCTTCTCCCAAGTAAGTGTGATGCACTTTCCGCCACATCAGTTGAACAGATTCTCACGCAGGTCACAAAACTCTGGAGTAAAAAATCTATGGCAGGTGAGGCAGTGCCTCACCTGGCTACCTTTTCTGCACATCTCTTATTAAAACTCAGCGAATTTCCAGCAGCATATACTGCTGCACATGTGTATAATGCCGCCATGTACCCCTGAGCTCATATATTGTGTTCAGATCTGGCTCTGGTACTTGCCCGGGACTCCTCAGCCATTTACCTCACCGCACGTCCCTCATGGCTAGGAGGTGTGGTCTCATGCAGCATCCATGAGCCACACCATGCTCTGGGTGTGGCTGGACGGTTAGCTATATTATAATAATAATAATAATGCATGGTAGTTTTACACTGAAAAGATACCAGCAAAAATTATATTTCCTTTGAGATCAGTACATGAGTGCCGGGGGTGTGTACCTGTCCTGCGGCTGTACATATAAAGCTTGCGGCGGCGGCGGGGTCCCTGCAGTCAAGAAATAACGAGCGCTATCCGCCTGGCTACGCAGAAGCTGGCCGATCAGCGTGCGCCCAGTGTTTCCACAACAGAAGCGCTTACGCGTAGCCAGGCGGATAGCGCTCATTATTTCGTGACTGCAGGGACCCCCTGCTGCCGCCGCAAGCTTTATATACCCAGCCGCAGGACAGGTACCCCCGCGGCACGGGGGGGGTGCGAAATGCCGCCCTCCAGTGGCCGCCGCCCTCCAGTTGCCGGCGCCCTAGGCAAATGCCTAGATTTGCCTAGTGGTGGCGCCGGCACTGGCACTGGTGTATTTATAATGTACAGTATGAAAATTCATGATTTCACTCCTACGCACAGTTGTCTACCCCCTGCATTCTCCGGGAGACTCCCTGAAATAGGAGCAATCTCCCTCTCTCCCTGAAAAGTCTAGAAATCTCCCTGATTTCTCTTAACCCACCTTATGCAGCTGGTATCTTTTTTGGGCAATCAGATGGGATTTGCACTTGTTGCATAGGCATCACCTTTATTATCACGTATGTTGTGCTGAGAGAGAGAAAAATAAATATCACAGCAAATAATTGCACACAAATAATCCAACATTACAGGCAGCACTGTTATCATCAGTACTTGCTAAATTTCCCAAAGTATATAGTTACTAATGTTATCTAGAAATATCTCGCAACAAACATTTAATCACCTATACGCCCATATATGGAAATAGCTAATTAGCTAAGTGGAGCATGACCCACCCCCTTTACCCCTTCAGTGGGCAAGTTTTTTTCTGGGGAGTGCTCCCTAAAAAAAAAAAAAACTGCCGCTGTCTCACAGGTGCGGGTAGCGCCGCTGAACCGTCTATCAGCCACTGCCCGGCCCTGTGCCCCGTCCCTACATGCGGCGACTGGCTTGTCATAAGCTGGCACTGTAGGCTGTAATGCAACAGCTGGGGGGCAGGGTGATCCGGGGGCGCGGCGGAGGAGAGGGAGCCGGGCAGCGCTGAAGCTGCCTGAGTTCAGTGATGAACTCAGCAGCGCTGCCCGGTGCTAATCACTGGCAATCCTGAGAATTTTCCAGGCTTTCCAGCCTGGGCATTAAGGCATAGCCTGGGAAATTCTCGGTATTGCCAGTGAAGAGGTTAATGGGACACTGCAGAATTCAATGGTCAACTATAATCTCCCTGAAACTAATTGTCAAAAGTAGGCAAGTATACTCCTACGGTTATTTTCTGAGAAATTGCCCGAGCTTAGCAGTGAGGCGAGTCCTGTGGGGGGAGGGGGGGGGGGGGTTTACTCACAATGAACCTTATCCCTGCATCAAGTGCTGATGCTGTACATTATAGCTTAATGTTTATATAGGCAAGCTGGCCGTTACATTATATACAAATTCTTTTCTCACGCTAAGAAAAATAGTGTGAGCGACATAATGGAAATATTTCCAGAGCACAAGGGGAAAAAAAGTGCTTTGTAGATACAGATGGATCTGCTCCCGTTGGAGCTGTTCCTGGTGACCGAATCGCCAGCCGCCGGATGGAGCCCTCCACCGCCCGCTACAGCTCCCCCATGCCCCTATCTCTCCTGATCCCTGCCCATCTCTCTGAAGCGGAGACGGGCAGCAAAAGTGCTTCCTGCTGTCGTGTTGACGGGGACGCGCGTGTCTGTGAAGCGCTCGCGCCTCCCCATCAGATGGAGCGCCTCTCTCGGCTTGTATTCAGTGTGTGTGTGTGTATAAAAGGTCAGTGAGTTTCTGGTCTCCTGAAAGACCCTTGCATCTTTCATCCAGTGCTGCACTGACGTGTCTGGATTCTGAGTCATGGGGAAAGCAAAATAATTGTCAAAGGATCTGCGGGAAAAGGTAATTGAACTGTATAAAACAGGAAAGGGATATACAAAGATATCCAAGCAATTGAGAATGCCAATCAGCAGTGTTCAAACTCTAATTAATAAGTGGAAAATTATGGATTCTGTGGAAACCAAATCACGGTCAGGTAGAGAAACAAAAATTTCAGCCACAACTGCCAGGAAAATTGTTCGGGATGCAAAGAAAAATCCACAAATAACTTCAGCTGAAATACAGGACTCGCTGAAAAAAGTGGTGTGGTTGTTTCAAGATGCACAATAAGGAGGCATTTGAAGAAAAATGGGCTGCATGGTCGAGTCGCCAGAAGAAAGCCATTACTACGCAAATGCCACAAAGCATCCCGCTTACTCTACTCCAAACAGCACAAGCCTCAAAACTTCTGGAACAAAATTGAACATTTTGGCCACAACCATAAACGTTACATTTGTACTGTAAAACACGGAGGTGGATCGCTGATGTTTTGGGGATATGTGAGCTGCAAAGGCACTGGAAACTTGGTCAAAATTGATGGCCAGATGAATGCAGCATGTTATCAGAAAATACTGGAGGAAAATTTGCACTCATCAGCCCGGAAGCTGCGCATGGGACATACTTGGACGTTCCAACATGACAATGATCCAAAACACAAGGCCAAGTCGACCTGTCATTGGCTACAGCAGAATACAGTGAAGGTTCTGGCGTGACCATCTCAGTCTCCTGACCTCAATATCATTGAGCCACTCTGGGGAGATCTCAAACGTGCAGTTCAGGTAAGATTGCCCAAGAATTTACAGGAACTGGAGGCTTTTTGCCAAGAAGAATGGACAGCTTTACCATCTGAGAAAATAAAGAGCCTCATCCACAACTACCACAAAAGACTTTTAGCTGTCATTGGCCAGTATTCAATGCTCCCGATTTACCGTTTTTTTTTTTTGCAAATCGGGCTGTTTTCACTCCTTGCGGTGCATTTTTTTCACTGAAAATATGATTCACCCTATTCAATGTTCACTGTTCGCTGAAAGCCTCGCAGGTGAAGGTGCCTACAACACCCAACATTTTCCATTCAGCCCCGGTCCTGGCCAGCCACCTGCCGCCCCCCTGCACACATCGCCTGCTCCCAGGCTCTCACTGCCAGCCACATTCAAACTTCTACACAGGCTGCACCCGCCACCTGTATTCCCCCCAGCTGCTGACCTCCCATCTCCAGCAGTCCCTTCCCTGGGGCTGTTACACCTCTGACTGCGGCCATGGCTCCTGGTTTCACCCTTGCCTAGATACAGGTCTTCCCGGCGGGCAGACGCATCCACTCAACACCCCCCATCCCATTCCATCCCTGGTGCCTACCCTCAGTCCCCCAGCAGGATGACCAGCCACCCCACCCCCACAATCTCCAGACACTGTCCACAGTCCTCAACCCCCCCCCCCGGGGTCCCCGCCACCATCACCAGCCGGAAACACCCCCCCTATCGACAGTGTCCCCGGCCATCACTCCCTCTATAGCTTTACCGGCCACACCCCACCTCTGCAATCTCACACCAGAGTCTCCCCTGCCCTGTTACCCCATTTTATTTGCCTTAGTGCATCCCCCATCTTCAAAAAGTTTATCCAGCACCTCACCAATCTCCCATCAACATCAGCACCATGCACCCCCACACACACACACATCTCCCACTACTGTCCCCAGCCCTAAGTCCCCCGGCGGCATCACCAGCTGGACCAAACCCCCCCACATCCCTGTCGATCTCCGCACACGCCCCTACAGTAAACCTCCCGCCCTCAATCCCCCTACAGCATCACCACCCGCACCCCCTACCACCAATCTCCCGCCACTGTCCCCAGCCCTCAACACCCTTGCAGCATCACCAGCCGCACCCCCCCCCCCACACCCTCAAAAACCCCCCTGGCCAAGATCCCCAGCCCTCAGTCCCCCACCGGCTGCACAAAAAAAACTCTCCCTCCATCCTGAGCAATATGTGGACAGTCCTCTACAGCATCACCACCCGCCCTCAGCCCCCCTACAGCAGGCATGTCCAAACTATAGCCCTCCAGCTGTTGTGAAACTACAAGTCCCATCATGCCTTGCCACAGTTTTTATATTGGGCAATGCTAAAACTATGCCAAGGCATGCTGGGATGTGTAGTTTCATAACAGCTGGAGGGCCATAGTTTGGACATGCCTGCCCTATAGCATCACCACCAATCTCCCGCCACTGTCCACAGCCCTCAATCCCCCGGCACCATCACCAGCCACACCCCACCCCTCAAGATCCCCAGCCAGTGTCCCGGCCACCTCCTCCATTCCCCGGTACCATCCCCGTCCCAGACACTGTCATTTACTAGGTTACCAACTAAAATACACAAGTAACAAATGATTACATTTGTGCTTTTACAAGAACCCCAAACCACATACCCCCACCCATAGCACCCTTGCACCGACCCTCACCCACGCAATACATGCGTTCACAGGTTAAGGGGGCGCAGCCCCTTACGACGGTGTGAAGAGCGCCCTTAGGGCGCGATGAATCACCTAGTATATATATATATATATATATATATATATATATATATATATATATATATATATATATATATATATATATATTAGGTCAACACCTGAAGTAGGTCGACCTGGCTAAGGTCAACAGGCTGGAAGGCCAACACAAGCTCGAAGCATGGAAAGCCCAGCACACTTAGATGGTGTCCATGTCGACTATGTTGACATTCGGGACAATAAACGTGAAAAATGAATGTCGACCTTTTGACTGTTTGCCTTCCCATTGTCGATCTAATGCTTGTTTTGACATTAAGAACCTGTCAACCTTACCCATTTTTACCTATTTCAGGTGTCGACCTAAACCCTGTCAACCTTCAGTGTATGTCGACCTTCACTGAGTCGACCCTATGACCCATTCCCCTATTTAATTCATGCACCACAGATTCACTATAGATGGGGGCCATGACAAATATTTTAGTACCTGAGAGATGGGCAAATATATATATACTAGGTGATTCATCGCGCCCTACGGGCGCTCTTCACACCGTCGTAAGGGGCTGCACCCCCTTAATTTGTGAACATTTGTATATGAGAAAGATGGTTAGAATTGTATGAAAGATGCCTGTATTGCAACTTGAGTTATAGGTGAAATGTGTTAAATAGAGAGCATATGATGTGGAAGGGGGTGTGCATTGTTTTGTTTTGTTTAATTAAAAAGCAGTTACAGAGTAAGATGTACATTGATAGTGTGGATGGTACAGTGACATTTGTGGGTGTGGGGGGTGTGTGTGTGCATGTTGTTTAGGTGTGTGTGTGCAATAGTATAGTAGGGTGTTTCTGAGTCAGCGGCTCCCCACTGGCGGAGGTCACGACACAGGAAAACAGGAGGCTGGGTAGTGATAGGGGTGTGTGGACATAAGGGGGACTAAAGAGGAGGGTGGGAGATACTGTGCAGCTTCTGCCAGTGGGTGAGGGTCCAGTGTGGCAGTACAGGAGTACAGGATGGTGGCCCTGAGTCAGTGTCTCCTCCTACTGGGTGGGAGTTAGGGTACATGAGAGCAGGAGGCTGGGCTATGAGGCATGATAGGGGCATGTGGCCAAAACAGCGTCAGCGACTCCCCAGTGGTGAAAGTTACGGTTCAGGAGAGCAGGAAGCTGGGTAGTGATAGGGGTGTGTGAGTATACGGGGACTAAAGCGGGGCTTAGGGGTGCCATAAATTGTGGGAGGGGCGTGGGGGGTGCCGTGAATCAAGGGAGGGAGGGGGCGCAGGTGTCCGCGAATCGCGGGAGAGGGCGGGGGTCCGCAAAGCGTGGGAGGGGGCGTGAATTGCGGGAGAGGGGGTTGCGAATTGCAGGAGGGGGGGTGTGCGGGGGGTGACGTGAATCGTGGGGGGGTGTGCGGTGGTCCGTGAATTGCGGGAGGGGGGGGGGGGCACGGGGCGCGATAAATCACCTAGTTGGTTATATATTCTTGTAGAAGGATGGTAGGATGTTGCTGTCATTCAGAATGCATTTACATAAACAGTAATAGTAGCAGTAAAAGATCTGACTTAAAACACCTACAGTAAAACAGAACAGGTGTTATATATTATACAAAGAATTGGTTGATGATGTGTAGGTTGTGTAGTTGTCACTGTAAAAAAATTGCTACAAGAAAAAATCAACACAGAAAGGTCAACACATGTAAATGTTGACATAAGTGTGGCACTTCATTGGTGTCCATGTCGACACATGAGAATGAATATGAAAACATTCAAAAAAGAAAAATAAATCTTCAAAAACTCATGTCAACCTTTTTCATTGTCGACCAAAGCTGTGTCAGTGTTTTGCATGTGCCATTTAATCCTGGGGTTGCCGTGAATCGCGAGCGGGGGTGGGGGAGGTGAGGTGTGTCCGCAAATCACGGGAGGAGGGGTCGTGGGTGGATGCCGTGAATTGCGGGAGGGGGGGTCGCGGGGGGGGGGTGGGTGCCGCGAATTGTGGGAGGGGGGGACCCGGGGGGTTGCAGTGAATCGTGGGAGGGTGGGTCGCAGGGGCGGGGGGTTGCCGCAATGACAGGGGGGGGGAATCGCGGTACGGGGGGTCGCGGGGGGTGGGGGGTACCGCGAGCAAGGGGGGGCCTGGGGGGTTGGCACAAATCGTGGGAGGGGGGTTGCGGGGTGCCACGAATCGCAGGAGGGGGTGTATCACGGGGTGGGGCCGCAAATCGCGGGAGTCGCCGCGAATTGGGGGGGGTGCCGCGAATCGCCACAAGAAAAAATCAACACAGAAAGGTCAACACATGTAAATGTTGACATAAGTGTTGCACTTCATTGGTGTCCATGTCGACACATGAGAATGAATATGAAAACATTGAAAAAGTGAAAAATAAATCTTCAAAAACTCATGTCAACCTTTTTCATTGTCGACCATAGCCATGTCAGTGTTTTGCATGTGCCATTTAATGGAAGTCCACAAACAGAGCATTCTGTCCCTCCTGGAGAGGGTCATGTTGGGAGGTATGGAGGTGTGGGGCGCTCACCTGGTGTGTCTGGTGAGTAGCTGTGTCTTTGCTGTGTAACATGGAGAGGCAGAGGGTGTCTGTCTGGCACTATGGGCTCACTGGGCTGGTTCTCTGTCGTGTGAGTCAGTCATGTGAGTCAGAGGCTCCACCCAGCGTTACAGCTTCAGACACACTTTGAGTGACAGATGTAGCCAAGTATATAAGAGATATGTGAAACGTTGACAGTCTTTTAAGATTGCATCCAGTTTGATACAGGAGATGTTTGCTGTCAATCATCCCTATCACACAGCCAGAAAACCCATCCACTGTGTTCCTTCAGAGAACAACAAGGGCTGTGGTCAGGGACTATACAAGGGGTATAGTTTGAAGAAACTCAGGGAGCCCGAGGTGTGCTCCCACCACCAGTGCTGTGCCTAAACACGTGCATAGGGGTCGTGCGATCGGATGGACCCTCTCCCAAAGGAGAAGGGCCCCGTTTTTCCCCTAACCCCTCTCAGCCATAAGGCCGAAGAGGGGAAAAAAGGGATCGGTGGGTCCACCTCACCGAAGCTCAGAGAGACCCTCTTTCCTCAACCCCCGGAAGGTTCTCCGCACCGGAAGGTTTGGAGAGACCCGCATTAGGCTCTCCTCCGCCTTGAGGCTCGGGGTCACCCTCGAGGGGACCGAAGCTCTCCCCAAAAGGCGAGAGCTTCGGCACATTGGGGAATGGTAGGCCCATAAGGGTCAACCACACAACCCAAAAAAAAACAGTGACACACTACAGAAAACAGAAAACGTGAAAAGTGCACGAACATGAGAAGAAGTGAAATAAATAAAAAAGAGACCCCAGTCAGAAGGCCGGGGTGCAGGTGTGAAAAATTGTACTACCCCATCCAAAAGGACGAGGTAAGGACGTGCAGCCTAACCTAGAGGGGAAGTGCGCAGTGCTAGTGCTTACTAGTGCATGGTGATTTTGGGATCACCCGTGCAGGTTCAGCACCCCCGAGTTTCCCCGGGGGCACAGTGCAGCCTCGGACTCCAGGCAACCGACCGATCAGCGTCCGACCAAGTGTTTCTCTGCTCCCATCGTAGGGCACTTTCCAGCCCCTGGCATGGGAATGGGTACTCCACTGGGCTTTTCGAATGACTCCCTTAGGGGTTGAGGCCCCCTCGGAAGAGCAATCTACTCAGTCTCAGTGTTTCTCCGATCCCAAGGGTAAGGTACTAAGCTGGGCTTTTTGCGGTCTCCCCCTCTGGAACAGGAGCCATCTACTCAGTCCAAGCCTTTCTCCGCTCCCTGGGAATGGATACTAGACTGAGCCTTTTGCTGTCTCATCCTTCGGGGGCTACGAACCCCATCAAGAGAGCCAAACTACTAGGCCCAGTGTTTCTCCCCCCCTCTCACCAGTGGGTTTAAGGAAACAACACATCCTACCAAAGGCAGAGGTGAAGGTACTCAGCCAGACTTTTCACCACTCCCAGGCAAAAAAGAGGGGTCCCAAACCCTCCGCCCATCAGAGAAGCTATTCAGTCCAGCCTTTCTCTATTTTTCTGCCAGAGGCCAGTCCATACCCATAAGAACAGATACTACCAGCGGCGTAACTATAGCACCGCAGCCCACGCCACCGCGGGGGCGCTGTGCATGTGGGGGCGCCGGGGGCTGCGGTGCTATAGTTAAACCCCCCCTTAATCCCCCGCAGACTTACCTATCGCGCTGGTCCCAGCGGCTCCGTTCTTCTGCTGAGGACCACCACAAAATGGCCGCCCCCATATAGCACACAGTTCTCTGAAACTGTCTGCTGTATGGGAGCGGCCATTTTCTGGTGGTCCTCAGCAGAAGAACGGAGCCGCCGGGACCAGCGCTATAGGTAAGGCTGTGGGAGATTGAGGGGGGGTTTGCATGGGAAAACCACACTCTTTAAACATTAAGGGTAGTGGAGATGCGCCCTAGAGAGTAATTAGGAGTAAAGGAAGCGAAAGAACAAGACTCTTTTTCTTGGGGCACTCTTAGTTAAATGTAACCAAGGATGATCATCCTTGAAAAAGAGAGTCTTGTTCTTTTGCTGGAGTTAATTATTTCACTTGTGATTCTGTGAAGAGACCTGCAAAACATGCACTGCGTGGGGTAATGAGGACCGAGTTCCGTGACCACTGCTCTATTGGAAGTACATTCAGTGTATTCAACTACATACTTACAGCGCCCTCTATTGGAAGCTTATGCAATACCTCCCAAGTAACTATCCTACAGCGACCCCTGTTGGATTACAAATACTGTGCACAGTACAAACATACTTTACAGCGCCCTCTGTAGGACATTTACACATGAAACAATATATTACAGATGGAGCCCTTCTCATCTATCCCTTTAATAGGATTAAGTGAGTAATAGGATTACTCTGCTAATCCTCTACTGTATTGTTCTACTGTATGTATTGTATTGCTGCTGAGAACAATAGGATAGCCATGGTGAGCCATGGTGAGCAACAACCTAAGGAAGATAGTTGAGAGGGGCTCCATCTGTACAAGTTCATCCATACTTCACAAGTATATCGCCACCTTGTGGACAGATTACTCCTTAACGGATTGATAGAAAAGCTTATTCTAGTATTGTGCTGTGATTGATGATTATCTTTGATGTTATTTTATGGTATGTGACTATTGCAATTATCTGAAGACATTGGGGGAAATTTACCAATATTGCATACGACTGTTTTAGTCGTATGAAAAGTCGTGTTCCGGAGGGGAAATTACAAAGCAGTCATTTACGACTGCTTTGTAACCCTCCGATGGTGTAACAATTCGTATTAGCTGGCCATATATACGGCCGCTAATACGAATTTTTCTAGCAGTCTGCACGGATCAGTCAGATCCGTGCAGGCTGCAAGGTGTAAAAAAAAATTGAAAAATAAATATAAAAAAAAAAACGGCGTGGGGTCCCCCCCACAGCCGAAACCAGCACCAGGCTGACAGAGCCTGGAGCCGCTAATTAAAAATCAGGGAACCCGACAAATAGGGGTTCCCCGATTTTTAACAACCAGCCCCAGGCTCCTGCTCTGGGGCTGGTTCCCAAAATACGGGGGACAAAATGACTAGGGGTCCCCCGTATTTTAAGAACCAGCCCCAGGCAAAACCAGCCAGCAGGGTAATGCCACAGCCGGGGGGAGACTTTTTATACAAGTCCCCCCGGCCAAAGCATTCATCCCTACCGACCAGCCAGCCTGGCCAGGGGCCCTGGGGGAGTGGGGACCCCCCCAATGAAGGGGTCCCCCCCTCCAGGACTTACCTGACCAGGCTGAAGCCTGGTACTGTCCCCGATGCCCCTGGGCGGTGGGCTTTGGGCTGATTAAGTGTAAAAAAAAAGATTAAACTATTGTTTAATAAGGCCGAAGAGGGGAAAAAAGGGATCGGTGGGTCCACCTCACCGAAGCTCAGAGAGACCCTCTTTCCTCAACCCCCGGAAGGTTCTCCGCACCGGAAGGTTTGGAGAGACCCGCATTAGGCTCTCCTCCGCCTTGAGGCTCGGGGTCACCCTCGAGGGGACCGAAGCTCTCCCCAAAAGGCGAGAGCTTCGGCACATTGGGGAATGGTAGGCCCATAAGGGTCAACCACACAACCCAAAAAAAAACAGTGACACACTACAGAAAACAGAAAACGTGAAAAGTGCACGAACATGAGAAGAAGTGAAATAAATAAAAAAGAGACCCCAGTCAGAAGGCCGGGGTGCAGGTGTGAAAAATTGTACTACCCCATCCAAAAGGACGAGGTAAGGACGTGCAGCCTAACCTAGAGGGGAAGTGCGCAGTGCTAGTGCTTACTAGTGCATGGTGATTTTGGGATCACCCGTGCAGGTTCAGCACCCCCGAGTTTCCCCGGGGGCACAGTGCAGCCTCGGACTCCAGGCAACCGACCGATCAGCGTCCGACCAAGTGTTTCTCTGCTCCCATCGTAGGGCACTTTCCAGCCCCTGGCATGGGAATGGGTACTCCACTGGGCTTTTCGAATGACTCCCTTAGGGGTTGAGGCCCCCTCGGAAGAGCAATCTACTCAGTCTCAGTGTTTCTCCGATCCCAAGGGTAAGGTACTAAGCTGGGCTTTTTGCGGTCTCCCCCTCTGGAACAGGAGCCATCTACTCAGTCCAAGCCTTTCTCCGCTCCCTGGGAATGGATACTAGACTGAGCCTTTTGCTGTCTCATCCTTCGGGGGCTACGAACCCCATCAAGAGAGCCAAACTACTAGGCCCAGTGTTTCTCCCCCCCTCTCACCAGTGGGTTTAAGGAAACAACACATCCTACCAAAGGCAGAGGTGAAGGTACTCAGCCAGACTTTTCACCACTCCCAGGCAAAAAAGAGGGGTCCCAAACCCTCCGCCCATCAGAGAAGCTATTCAGTCCAGCCTTTCTCTATTTTTCTGCCAGAGGCCAGTCCATACCCATAAGAACAGATACTACCAGCGGCGTAACTATAGCACCGCAGCCCACGCCACCGCGGGGGCGCTGTGCATGTGGGGGCGCCGGGGGCTGCGGTGCTATAGTTAAACCCCCCCTTAATCCCCCGCAGACTTACCTATCGCGCTGGTCCCAGCGGCTCCGTTCTTCTGCTGAGGACCACCACAAAATGGCCGCCCCCATATAGCACACAGTTCTCTGAAACTGTCTGCTGTATGGGAGCGGCCATTTTCTGGTGGTCCTCAGCAGAAGAACGGAGCCGCCGGGACCAGCGCTATAGGTAAGGCTGTGGGAGATTGAGGGGGGGTTTGCATGGGAAAACCACACTCTTTAAACATTAAGGGTAGTGGAGATGCGCCCTAGAGAGTAATTAGGAGTAAAGGAAGCGAAAGAACAAGACTCTTTTTCTTGGGGCACTCTTAGTTAAATGTAACCAAGGATGATCATCCTTGAAAAAGAGAGTCTTGTTCTTTTGCTGGAGTTAATTATTTCACTTGTGATTCTGTGAAGAGACCTGCAAAACATGCACTGCGTGGGGTAATGAGGACCGAGTTCCGTGACCACTGCTCTATTGGAAGTACATTCAGTGTATTCAACTACATACTTACAGCGCCCTCTATTGGAAGCTTATGCAATACCTCCCAAGTAACTATCCTACAGCGACCCCTGTTGGATTACAAATACTGTGCACAGTACAAACATACTTTACAGCGCCCTCTGTAGGACATTTACACATGAAACAATATATTACAGATGGAGCCCTTCTCATCTATCCCTTTAATAGGATTAAGTGAGTAATAGGATTACTCTGCTAATCCTCTACTGTATTGTTCTACTGTATGTATTGTATTGCTGCTGAGAACAATAGGATAGCCATGGTGAGCCATGGTGAGCAACAACCTAAGGAAGATAGTTGAGAGGGGCTCCATCTGTACAAGTTCATCCATACTTCACAAGTATATCGCCACCTTGTGGACAGATTACTCCTTAACGGATTGATAGAAAAGCTTATTCTAGTATTGTGCTGTGATTGATGATTATCTTTGATGTTATTTTATGGTATGTGACTATTGCAATTATCTGAAGACATTGGGGGAAATTTACCAATATTGCATACGACTGTTTTAGTCGTATGAAAAGTCGTGTTCCGGAGGGGAAATTACAAAGCAGTCATTTACGACTGCTTTGTAACCCTCCGATGGTGTAACAATTCGTATTAGCTGGCCATATATACGGCCGCTAATACGAATTTTTCTAGCAGTCTGCACGGATCAGTCAGATCCGTGCAGGCTGCAAGGTGTAAAAAAAAATTGAAAAATAAATATAAAAAAAAAAACGGCGTGGGGTCCCCCCCACAGCCGAAACCAGCACCAGGCTGACAGAGCCTGGAGCCGCTAATTAAAAATCAGGGAACCCGACAAATAGGGGTTCCCCGATTTTTAACAACCAGCCCCAGGCTCCTGCTCTGGGGCTGGTTCCCAAAATACGGGGGACAAAATGACTAGGGGTCCCCCGTATTTTAAGAACCAGCCCCAGGCAAAACCAGCCAGCAGGGTAATGCCACAGCCGGGGGGAGACTTTTTATACAAGTCCCCCCGGCCAAAGCATTCATCCCTACCGACCAGCCAGCCTGGCCAGGGGCCCTGGGGGAGTGGGGACCCCCCCAATGAAGGGGTCCCCCCCTCCAGGACTTACCTGACCAGGCTGAAGCCTGGTACTGTCCCCGATGCCCCTGGGCGGTGGGCTTTGGGCTGATTAAGTGTAAAAAAAAAGATTAAACTATTGTTTTTTACTGTGGCACTACAAGTGCCAGCAAGCCTCCCCAGCAAGCTGGGACTTGGAGAACCACAAGTCCCAGCCTGCTGGGCATTAAAGGGCCCGCTGGCACTTGTAGTTCCACAGTTAAAAAAATAGTACACAAAACACACTGACACACATTTTAAATAAAAGTTTAATACACACATCACAAACACACTGATACTTACCTATCTTGATCCCGTCGGTAGGTCGCTGGCTCCGGTGTCGGCGGCTCCGGTGTCGGCGGCTCCAGTGTCGGCGGCTCCGGGTCGGCGGCTCCGAGGTCGGCGTCCTGTCTGAAGAAAATCCATGTTGGACCTGTGGAAATAAATCCTACTCACCAGGTCCTCCATGGATGGTCTTCTGTCTTCTCTCTTCTTTTCCAGGACTTATCTTCTGTCTTCTGTCTTCTTTCTTTCTTCACGCTGCCGCCGGGACTTTCAGAGCTGGAGAGATGTTGCCTCCTCGACGTCTGAACTAAGAATGAATTCTAGCCAATCAGGAGCCGACTTTACTGGCTCCTGATTGGCCACTAGGCGGCTCCTGATTGGCTAGAATTCATTCTTAGTCCAGACGTCGAGGAGGCAACATCTTTCCAGCTCTAAAAGTCCCGTGAGCTGCCGGCAGCGTAAAGAAAGAAGACAGAAGACAGAAGATAAGTCCTGGAAAAGAAGAGAGAAGACCACCCATGGAGGACCTGGTGAGTAGGATTTACTTCCACAGGTCCAACATGGATTTTCTTCAGACAGGACGCAGACCTCGGAGCCGCCGACCCGGAGCCGCCGACACTGGAGCCACCGACACCGGAGCAGCCGACACCGGAGCCAGCGACCTACCGACGGGATCAAGATAGGTAAGTATCAGTGTGTTTGTGATGTGTGTATTAAACTTTTATTTAAAATGTGTGTCAGTGTGTTTTGTGTACTATTTTTTTAACTGTGGAACTACAAGTGCCAGCGGGCCCTTTAATGCCCAGCAGGCTGGGACTTGTGGTTCTCCAAGTCCCAGCTTGCTGGGGAGGCTTGCTGGCACTTGTAGTGCCACAGTAAAAAACAATAGTTTAATCTTTTTTTTTACACTTAATCAGCCCGATGCCCACCGCCCAGGGGCATCGGGGACAGTACCAGGCTTCAGCCTGGTCAGGTAAGTCCTGGAGGGGGGGGGGGGCCTTCATTGGGGGGGTCCCCACTCCCCCAGGGCCCCTGGCCAGGCTGACTGGTCGGTAGGGATGAATGCTTTGGCCGGGGGGACTTGTATAAAAAGTCTCCCCCCGGCTGTGGCATTACCCTGCTGGCTGGTTTTGCCTGGGGCTGCTTCTTAAAATACGGGGGACCCCTAGTCATTTTGTCCCCCGTATTTTGGGAACCAGCCCCAGAGCAGGAGCCTGGGGCTGGTTGTTAAAAATCGGGGAACCCCTATTTGTCGGGTTCCCTGATTTTTAATTACCGGCTCCAGCCTCTGTCAGCCTGGTGCTGATTTTGGCTGTGGGGGGGACCCCACGCCGTTTTTTTTTTTTAATTTATTTAACTTTTCTATTTTTTTACACTGAAGCCTGCATGGATCTGACTGATCCGTGCAGGCTTAAAGCAAATAGAACAGGAAAATGGTGTTCTATTTTTCTGTCGTATTTGCGTGGGTGTTTTACACCACTTAGCAGCCGTATTATCTATATGGCTGCTTAGTAAATCAGGAAGCACCATTCTTTTGAATGGTGATTTCTGTCGTATCCTATCGATGGTGTAAATACAAATACGAATGTCCCATCTTTAGGACTACGAATTGTTGTATTTTTGGGATTGTAAATCCCGAAAATACAAATTCGTAAAAAAAAAGGTATATTTCTCCCTACGAATACACCTTTTTTCTACGAATCCATTTTGGTAAATGTCCCCCATTATTTCATGTTCCAATGAGAAGTTATACATGCTACTTATACAAGACGTAATTTAACCATAGTTGCATTGCAGCGGTGACCAGTTAATTCTTTCACAATAAATTATTGTCACCATTATTCGAGTGTTGCTCATATTTGTGGGACCCTCTTGGGGTGCTCATCCCTCTGCTACAGGCTCCCATCAGGAAGAAGACGTCGTTGAGTGCTGAACCCACCCGTCAACCGGTAAACCAGGTACGACACTACACCATCACAGCGGTGCTATTCCAAATACATCGGCAGCACCTGTGGTCTGAGGTGGTAACTGTTGATCACTTTCCAAAAAACAAATGTTGCTGCACATAAAAACAAGTTACACTTGAGTAGAATGTGGAAATGTGTAATGACTGCGGACTCTGCTGAATATGAATGCAGAGCACAGTGAATATGAAGTAATACTACTTTATCCGAAGAATAACTGGCAAGATTTGAAATAAAAGAACCCTATATATACAGTAACTGCGCACAAGCTCATGACGTTCCGAGCGTTATGGTATCTTGTCTATGCAGATTAAATGGTGCTCCAGCCAATCAACTGATTCTAGAACGCAATATCATCCAATGTTAATGGCCATACACATGCAGAATTATTTTCAGATCTGGCTGGTTGGAACAAAAACATGGTTATGGATAAGAGCAAATGACAGTTGACCATTTGCTTGGAAATGCTGGAAAACTGACAAACTGTCACTGATCCATAACCATGTTTTTGTTCCAACCAGCCAGATCTGCAGATAAATCTTACTAGTGTATGGGCACCTTAAAAAGACATTCCCTGTAGATCTGTTCATGGCTCTGTTCTGTAATCTCACAATGGGGCCCATTTGTCACATCATTTTTGCGGGTAGTTCCCTGTTTTTGGGGGTAAAGTATCCCCCGAATGTATCAAATGGGACTGCAGCAAGAATCTCCGATCCCTGCAGTGATCCCTACTGCCCAGACGCATTCACCATAGGTTTCTATGGGGGATGCGATGCTGACTGATGTATCAACATCGGGCAGCATCGTTGTGAGTCCCTGGGCAACCGCCATTCTGAGATGGTGATAACCCAATGTAGCCTATGGGCTACTGATGGCACTGCCTGTGTTGCAGTGCATTCAACGGGGTCGGCAATAGGGATGGCCATCGTTGCCATTGCCATCGATGGCAATTCTGGAACTGGCCATCAATAGTGCTAAACTATGCTATGGATGACCATCGATATTTTTACATATCGATGTTCATCCATTGTGTTTGTTTGATTGGCCTGTGGGCCAATCAAAACACGGGGGCGGGGCTTCGCGGGTGTCGGGGCGGAGCTATGCGCTGTGTCCCGGCACTTAAAAAAAAGCAAAACATCGTTTTGCTGTTCCATCGATGGAGGGAAACCATCTGGTTCTCCCCCATTGATGGCTAAAGTATTCG
Source organism: Crinia signifera (assembly GCF_055691185.1). NCBI lineage: Eukaryota > Metazoa > Chordata > Amphibia > Anura > Myobatrachidae > Crinia > Crinia signifera. The sequence continues at coordinate 270,327,335 of NC_139222.1, forward strand.
ACATCGGCCGTGAACCATCGATGATTTCAAATCATCGATGGTCGATGGCCATCCCTAGTCGGCAAGGGGGGGGGGGGGGGTTCAGCACTGAGCATGTATGCCTCACAGCACCCGGCGAAACAGAGAGTACCAGTCTCTGCACCTACAGGGGGATATATATTGCAAAAGGGATTGCATATTGTAATGTGATCCTAGGCAGTAATTCCTGCCCAGATCAATGTGTCTTTCCATGGACAGGAGTGCACCTGCTTTCTATACAGATACATTATGTTATCTCATGTACAGCAGGCCAGTGGTTCCCAAATGTGGCCCTCAAGGCACCCTAATATATCAGGTTTTAGTTATATTTCTGCTTGTGCACAGTTGGTATTCTCAAACTGACTGAAGTACTAATTAAGCATATGCATACGGTAATTTCATTATACTGTAATTCAAATATGTTTATTAACTTGTCATAATGTACAAGTGACAGTTAATCTTTAAATCCCAAGCCACGGACAGTGCCCATGACGGGTAAGTGCACAAAATAAGTGGCAACATTCAAAGTGTACAACAAAATATCAGAAGGTGTTAATGGGGAATGTTTGCAAAAGCGCAGGCATATAATGGCCAAATTTGGGGCTTGTATCCCCATTAGCTACGGACTCATACTTACAATAACATGGCGTCTGCATGGCTGTGGTGTCCAGTCTGCGTAGCCATAGGCCAACCCTTAGCCCTGATGTTTCTCCTTTTTGTATATAAGCTGCGAATATGTATGTGATTGCGAATGAGCTTGCATTGTTTTCAGAACGCTTTGCTCATTCGCAGTTGTCAGTTATCGCTCAACTACGTTAATACCGCCATTGCTTGCAATGCACAATCAGACCCAGAGCCCCTGTGAAGGTAACCCAGCGGCTAAGCTGTCAGGAGAGCTCGTGGATACATGCCAAAGATTGTGCCTATATCAACGTAATACACCACTATAGATTTCTAAGAATCTTTGATTGGATTGGACGGTAAACTGTAAATATTTTGATACTTCAAATAGCTCCAATGGGACCTCCACTGCTTAGATAATTGGGGGGAGAAAGTCTCCTATCAGGAGAATTGTTTAGGTCATTCAACAGCAGATACCCAACAAAGGAACAGATTTCCAGGTACAGTACGCAGCTAAATATGTAACCGATTAATAGAGGATGATCTCACCCCATTCTCCATAACACAATCATACTGTATGGACCCATGGTAAAGTGGATAAGGCCCCCTTATTAGAACCCTTTGTCTCCAGACTGAGACAGGATTCCGTCTGCTCTCTTTTCCATATTACATAAAGTCCCTTTATATTAGTTCATTTTATTTATATAGGAGAAAAAAAAACTGCAGCTAAACCAATTGCTCCGTATTAAATTCTGATTTCTTTTTACTCTTCTCCTCAGGTTTGACCTTTTGTCAGATATTTGATGTTGAAAACTTTCTATCCCTGCTCCATTCCGCCCATCTTTTGATGAGTTTGACAGATAAATCAATGCGAGCTGTAAGCCCTCTCAGATTTCCACAATTCGGATATAAAATGCATCTGTGTAAAATTAGAAGCGGGGATCGGGCTGCCTGAGGAATAACTGCGGAATTCCCTGTAGTGCTTTAAAAAGCAATATCACCGATACAGCAACTCTGAAATAAAAGTGCAACCTGGGAGATGTTTCTTTTTTAAACTTCTTCTCTTTAATGAAAATGTATTTGTATGGGAAAGCGATGTAACGCTGTGTGCTACTGCAAAGTAAGCAGGGGACTGCGGCAACAACAGGTTTACCCATCAACCGTCGATCCAGAGGAAAAACACATCGGGCCTCAGTGGTGGATCCACCAAGGGGCGACTAGGGGCGGTCGCCCCGGGGCCCCCACACATCAGGGGCCCCCAACCACAGGTGGGTCGTGGGTGGGTGGCAGGCAGCGGGGTCTGGGCAGCGCGTCCCTGAGGTACAGACAGTGCGGGGCGGGCAGGGGGTCCCTGCGGAGGCTGGACAGTCAGCGGTGGAGTCCCTGTGGCGGATGGGAACTAGCCCATTGCAACAGTGCTGGGTGATAGATGCCGTGTTCTCCCACTCACCTGCCACCATAGTTACCAAAAGATGATTGGCTAAAAGACGACGTAGCGTCACTTCCGGTCTCGAACTAACCGGTCACTGGGCTGTTTTCTATGATTACAAGTGATTGGCTGGGCTTTCCTTAAGATACTGCATTATAAAAATATCCTATGAACTCCACAAAGTGCTGTCTAGATCTAAATTGTGCATTAAAGACTACACGAATAGAGATAGGAAAAGTGACATTGCTAACCCGGAAGTAATCACATTAATAAAGGTCATACCCCGCAGTTCTCTATTATATTTTGTATTTCCTACTGTTTTTAATTATATATTATTCTATTGAGTTAAAGTGCTATTAATAATAAAGTCTCCGAGCTATTATGAATATGTTTTTGATATCTATTAAGTGCATGCATCAATAATTTATGCAAATTACCTACACAGGAAGTAGGGTATATAAATGAGGTTCCCTTCAGACAGAATACACCTTGATAAAGCTGTAAGGCAACACAGCGAAACGCGTTGGTGTTTCCTGGACCCCATTTGGAGAGAGATAAGAATCAAGTCCCAGCAAGGACCTGCTCAACTGTCTTCTGATCCTGTCCCAACCCCATTTATTGAGACCGTGATAAAACCCTGGACTTCTGGATTGTCATTCCTACTGAAAGGACACCCCGGGCTGGCTAAACCAACGGGCCAACATCCAAGGCATCCATTAGGACATCCAAAAAGCGGTTCCACCCATAACGGACCCTCTTTGGACAGTTTATGGACACAAGCTCCCGAAACAGTGCAGGTTTTATCAACACAATATTGGTGACTATATCAAATATATTCTCTCCCAATAGGTCCATTATTATCATTATTTAATATTTTTTATTTTTCATATTTTTATGTATCATGTTTATGTGAATATGTTTATTAAGAATTTTTAAAAAGTTATTAAATACCATTTCTTAATTAAATTGGTGCATGCACCTTACTAGCACTTTTTTGAGCGCCGTTTCTCCTCCTTCTGTTGTTTCTTGTTTTTGTTGCTTGGGGAACTGACCATCCCCTGAATCGGCTGCTCTCTAAGGTAACTTACTCATATAGAGGCGCTCTAACAGATTGACCTAGGTCAATCATTACCAAATATCCAATACAAAGAATTTAAAGCATCAAATCTGTGCATTAGTCCGTTCCCACGTACTATGGCCGCATTTGTTACAAAGATGGAAATCGTGGAAAATGTGCACATATGAAAGGGCTATTAATCTGTCACAGAACCAGCCCTTAAACTTTCTCTGTGCAATACTTTGGCAAAAGTGTATTTAATATTTCATTAGTAGCTGCAGCATGCCATGGGAGCCGTATATACTGAAGGAATACAGCGCAGCACCTGTCTGGGACCGCTGTGCACATGCAGTACAGGACGTCTGGGAAATATATTTCTTACATTTTTCGGACGTGTGATTTAAAGGTCTTGTTGGACCTACTTGGAAAGTTACAGTATGTCTAAGGCCGGCTAACTGCTGTCTCGGAGGTCAGGAACGATGAGATGGGGGGTAATATACACTGTATCCGGACTATGCTGGTCTTTGCAGTGGCGCAACTATTCATTCTGTACCCCTCTGCCGAAAATGCAAGGGGGCGCCCCCCCTAGGGTAAACAAACAGCACTCACTGCCTTCTGCCGCCGGCACTTCTGTCTGCGCCGGGTCCCGGCTCTCCCGGCTACTGCTGCAGCGCTGCTAATACCAAAAGTGGCACTGGGAAAATGGCTGCCCCCATACTGCAGACAGTTTTTGAGGATGCTAGAGGAGGCAGCGGCCCCCATTCTGCCCCTCCTGGTGTGAAACTCGCCGAAGCCGTCCGCTCCCGGGGTTTGCGCATAGTCGCGCATGTGCATAGTCGCGCATGCGCAAACCCCCCGCCATTGAACACGGGGCCGAATCCGGACCAGAAGAAATAGGTGAATTGGCGCTTCAGCGCTCGGTAAGCAGCGACTTATAGAATCACCCCCACTGTGGGGTTTTTGGGAGTTCTATTTCAGATGGGATGTTGCTATAGGCAACCAATCACAATCTACTTCTTATTTTTATTTATTTAGTACCTTCTAGAAGATAATAGATAGCATCTGATTGGTTGCCCAATAGCAACATCCCATCTGAAATAGAACTCCCATCTTATGCTGCGTTCTCATTGCCGCCTCTGCAAAATCCCGGGTTTTTCTTGCCGGATTTTTGGCGGGGCACAGACCCCCTTCATACTGCACCTCAGACTCTGGAATTTCCTGTGTCTGCCCCTTTCACACTGCTTTCTATGGTCTGCCTTCCAACAAGTGTGTGGAATTTGATTGGGTGTTGGGAAATTTGTACAAATTGCTGTGATTGGCTGTTTAAAAAACAGTTTTTATTGGCTGGCTGTCACATATCACATGATTACATCCCCCAATGAGCTTTGTTTTTGGCATCATGTGTGAAAAACCCGGGTCTGTGCTGTTCACACTGCCATACACCCGTGTATTACCCAGGAAAAACCCTGCAAAAAACCCAGTGTCTAATCCCCAGGGCATAACACCCGGGATTTTCACAAAGACCCTTTCAAACTGAGACAGGACACAGAAAATTACGGCTTGCCCTGGCAAATACCCGGGTTATTGCGGCAGTGAGAACGGGGTATAAGTAAATAAACCCCACAGTGGGGTTGATTCTGTAATGTTCTGTAAGCAGCAAAGATCACTGCTTACCGAGCGCTGACACGACCTCGGTCCTCAGGACCCCCCAACAGGTCACGTTTTCCAGGTCTCCACACAGAATCACAAGTGATGTAATTAGCCCCACCTGTGGATCTTTTAAAATGTGCCAGTCAATAATGAGCGCACCTGCCGGGTGACCTGGAAAACGTGAACTGTTGGCGGGTCCTGAGGACCGAGGTTGAGGACCACTGATCTAGACACTGCAGAGCTATGAATCCACAAGCTTGTGTTCTATAAGGGTTAGTTCTTCTGGCATCTGCCTACGTGAATCTCCCCCCATGTAACCTTTCGGATTTCTCCACATTCAGCACATGCATTTCCTGCCCTGGTCATGGATCTTCACGCATTAACATGACTTATTAGTGGTTCCAGCCCCTCCTCTGATGTTTTATAGCTTACACATCTTCCCAGCCAAGAACACTTCCTCGCCTTGCCAAAAGAGCAAAAGTGTTTCAGTGTCGACGGTTCCCCTTAACCCCCAAACTAACAAATCAAGGCCAACATGATAATACGTCGGCCTGCCAACAAAGTCTCTCCGTGTCCACAGCAAGACACTACTGACAGCACGCCGACGGAAACTGTGACAAGCAGGAACTGATGGGAAGACAATGAGACAGCTACTAATGTCTCTGACAGACACACGCGTCCCTCTAGCTAATAGGAGAGATACAGATATCAAGGAGAGAGATAAAACACTCTTACGAGAAGGAGCTTAGGAGCGGAAAACCTTCCTGCCTGGGATCTGAGTCACTGCATTAAGGCAGTCAGGCCCCTAATTGTAAGGTAGCTTTAGGGACTGACAGCATTCCCGTTACATACCGCTATATAGATAAAGTCTTCAGGCGGGACACTATATATTACCTTTCATAGTACTGATTGGAACATAATCCTAGGTCATAAAAGCTACAGTATAAGGACATTGCGAATCGGAAATACTTTCAAATTAATTTCCCTTCCGTCTTATTATTAGTAGTAGTAGTAGTAGTACGTTTATTTATAAGGCGCCGCAAAGTGTCTGCAGCGCCGTACATAGCAAACAAAAAAACAAATTACAAGGTAACGTACAGGGTGTGTTGAAAAATACAGTATAAATAGGGGTATAGCTGGTAGAACTAAAATCAGCATCAGTTTAGAAGTAGGTGTGGAAATTGTCGAGGAGACTGAAGATGAAGTAGAAGAAGGGAAGAACAGGGCAGGAGCACAGGTGAGGTAAAGAGGTAGGGTGAGTACGTGAGGCAGGAGGACCCTAGTCATAAGAGTTAACATACTAAAAATAGGTGGGTGGACGAACGAAAAACAATAGGATAAGTAGGAACGGAGGGGAAAGGAGGCAGGATAGGAGGATCAAAAGAGGTTAGAAGGAGGGATAGGCTAGTCGAAAAAAGTGGGTTTTGAGGGAGCGCTTGAAGGAGGTAAGGGAATCAGAAAGCCTGATGGGTGGCGGGAGGTTGTTCCAGTGCAGGGGGGCAGCGCGAGAGAAGTCTTGGACACGGGAGTGGGAGGAGGTGATTAGGTGAGAGGTCAGTCGGCGGTCAGCGATGGAGCGAAGAGGACGGGAGGGAGTGTGGATAGAGATCAGTAAAGAGAGGTAGGGAGCTGTGGAGGAGGAGAGAGCCTTGTAGGTGGTGGTGAGGAGTTTAAAGAGAACTCGGAAAGGAATGGGGAGCCAGTGAAGAGATAGACAGAGGGGGGAGGCGGAGGTAGAGCGGCGGGAGAGGAAGATGAGCCTAGCAGCAGCGTTAAGAATGGATTGGAGAGGTGCGAGGCGGGTGAGAGGTAGCCCAGAAAGAAGGATGTTGCAGTAGTCAAGGCGGGAGATGACAAGAGAGTGAATGAGAATTTTGGTCGCGTCAGTGGAGAGGAATGGTCTGATGCGCGAGATGCTGCGTAGGTGAAAGCGGCAAGACTGTGAGAGAGCACGAATGTGGGGGGTGAAAGAGAGGGAGGAGTCAATGATGACACCGAGGCAGCGCGTTTGGTCGATGGAGGTAATCTCGGTTTCACCAATGCTGATGGAGATAGTGGGAGAAGAGGGGATGTTCGGGGGATGGAAGATTAGAAGTTCAGTTTTAGCCATGTTTAGTTTCAGGAAGCGTTGGGTCATCCAGGCTGAGATGGCCGTGAGGCATTCGGAGACCTTGGACAGGAGTGATGGGGATAAGTCGGGGGAGGAGAGATAGATTAGGGTATCATCAGCATAAAGGTGGTAATGAAAACCATAGGAGCTGATGAGGGTGCCCAGAGAGGTGGTGTAGAGGGAGAAGAGGAGAGGGCCAAGGACTGACCCTTGGGGAACACCGACTGGCTGCGGGGTAGTAGGAGAGGAGGAGCACGGAGTGGATTAAACATTTTTCCACACATATATGAAGGGGTTGTGATATAGGGGGAAGTTAATAGGATGAGAGATTCATAAAGTGAGAGATTTGGTAAGAAATCTCCAGGTTTTTTTTAAAGCGGCAATCATTTACACTGCAAAACCACACTGGTTCTGAAGTGTAAATGATTGCCGCTTTAAAAAAAAAACAACTGGAGATTTCTTACCAAATCTCTCACTTTCTGAATCTCTCATCCTATTACATTTCACCCATAGTGTCTACATCAACAGCCACTGGGTCAACCACTAGTGGTCAATGGTGATTAGGTCGACACCTACAAATGGTCAACATTGACAAAATGTTGACACAAGCAAAAGGTCGACATGAAAATGGTCGGCACAAGGAAAGTTCGATGCAAGTTTTATTTTGTGGCTATGTCGATTTATGTCAACATGGACACCGTATAATCCTATTATATAGGCAGTACAGATGGTGTAATGGTTAGCATTACTGGCTCACAGCACTGAGGTCATGGGTTTGATTCCCACCTTGGCCCTAATTGTGTGGAGTTTGCATATTCCTTCCGTGCTTGCGTGGGACTTCTCCGGGTACTCCGGTTTCCTGACTTTAACTGTGCAGAGTTTGTATATTCTCCCCATGCTTGCGTGGGTTTCCTCCAGGTACTCCGATTTCCTCCCACAATCCAAAAATGTACTGGTAGCTTAATTAGCTTCCTACAAATTAACCCTAGAATGCCTGTGTGCGAGTACATGTGGTAGGGAATATAGATTGTAAGCTCCACTGGGGCAGGGACTGATGTGAATGTTCAAATATTCTCTGTAAAGCGCTGCGGAATATGTGTGCGCTATATAAGAAGCTGTTAATAAATAATAATAATAATAAATAAATAATTATAATCTAACAATATGCCCACTTGGATCCTGACGTAAGTCGGTTTAAAAAATATATCATGAAAAATCTGCGTCGACCCTTTCCCGTGTCAGCCATTTTCATGTTGACATTTTGATAATACAAGGAACAAAGTTGTATGACACACCGGCGATTCCAAAAAAAATCCAACCACCTCTACAACAAACAACAATACTTTCCTTATTGGATATAATCCTTCTGTAAATGTAAATAGAAAAAAGAAACATTCTGTAGTGGAAATATTGTCTGGCAGAGACAAAATGAGTTATTTTTTTGGTTGCGCTGACATATGGGAATGAGTTTTAGAGCATATAACATCCACTCTATGGGTAACACTATCTATTGGGATAATATTGATTGTTCCACTTTCTACATCTTTTATACCCCTTTCACATCGCACTTTTAAAACGGTATATTGCCGTTTTTTTTCCATTTTAAAACGTTTAAGGCTGCAATGTGAAAGTGCCAGAGTTGATTTACCGGTTAAAGTTAACCGGTATTTCAACACGGTTAAAAAGCAGAGTCCTACACGTTTTAAAGCCGTTTTTTTGCAGTTTGAATGGCTCTATTTCAATGGCTTGAAACGTGTCCCTTGGGGGTTAAACGGGTTGAATGTTTGAATGGTATTAAATGATTTTTTAAACGGTTTTCACCTGCAATGTGAAAGGTCTCAAGGCTCAGACCCGTTTTAAAGTCCCATTTAAGAATACCGTGTCATTACCCATTTCTGCAATGTGAAAGCAGTATGATTGTACAGTATGAATGATTTTTGATGTTCAGATCTGTCTCCTATTTACATAGAAACATAGAATGTGACGGCAGATTAGAACCACTTGGCCCATCTAGTCTGCCCCTTTTTTAAACATGTTACCTCAAACCATATTTGATCCTTATTGCTTTGTAAGGATATCCACATGTCTATCAGATATTTCTTATCTATTTCTTTTCTTATCCTTGAGATCTCTAGGGCCAAATAAAATAGGGTGAGAGTTTCAGAAAGGGGAGAGTGTTCCCCTTTTTTTTAAAGCATCAATCAATTACACTGCAAAACCAGGTTCATTTTGCCATGTAATTGATTGCTGCTTTAAAAAACATGGGAAAACTCTTCCCAAATCTCTCACTTTCTGAACCTCTCACCCAGGGCCGGTGCAAGGCACCGGAGCGCCCCAGGCGAGTCGGGGTGGGGGCGCCCCGGTGCCGGGCGGGGGGGGGGGGGGGTCTTGGTTGGTACCTGCGTAAAAAAAACTTCTGTCCCCGGCGTCCCTGCTGAGTGCTGGTGTAGGGGTGTCCGTGCCGCCGGGGGAGCCTGCGGCGCTGTTATCGTGTATACGCTTGTCGCGCCCGGCGGGGTCCCTACAGAGCATAGAAAATAACTAGCGCTATGCGCGCGGCGTTATTTTCTATGCTCTGTAGGGACCCCGCCGGGCGCGACAAGCGTATACACGATAACAGCGCCGCAGGCTCCCCCGGCGGCACGGACACCCCTACACCAGCACTCAGCAGGGACGCCGGGGACAGAAGTTTTTTTTACGCAGGTACCACAGTGCAGGGGGTGAGGGGCGAACTGCCGCCCTCCAGGTGCCGGCGCCCTAGGCAAATGCCTAGAGCTGCCTAGTGGTGGCGCCGGCCCTGCTCTCACCCTATTACATTTGGCCCCTAGTGTCTGTTTCCTAACTATCTCAACAGTATTCCAGCCTCTTTAGAATCTTCTTAGTCCCGCATATGGTCTAGTGTTGTATGTAAATCTATTTCTTTGACTGAGCTGGAATGTAAAATCATTATTTTTTTAAAACCACATCATCACAAATCAACTCAGTTGAAAACAGATAATTTAAGAGCTCTCTCCCAATCTCTCGGAAGGACAACATCATAGATAGTAGCAGCAGTAGCAGCAGTGGTGAAAAAAGGACAACAGTTTATAAACAAAATATTGCTGATATTGGGCCTTATTCAGATCTGAGCTCAGTACAAATTTGTTCGGAAAATGGGCAAAACCATGTGCACTGCAGGTGAAGCAGATGTAACCTGTGCAAAGAGAGTTAAATTTGGAAATCTAAATTGCAGTGTAAAAATCTTATTTTTTTTTCCAACTTTTAAGTTTTTTTGATTTTCAATGGTTAACAGTGGAAAACGGGAAAGGATACAGAAAAAAAAAAAAGAGGTGGGGGGTCGGAGGGGGGAAGGAATATAGTAATGGGCGGGGGGTGGGTACAAAGTTGGTACATATACGGTATAAGCGCTAATAAAGCATCCAATTCAGTCACCCATCTAATCTGGGAGGTCCCAGAGGTGGTCCTCAACAGCTCTAGCGGGACCTACACTTCGCCTAGAGATCATTTATAACTTGCCCAAGGAGCCCACTTCTTCATAGTGAGTGATGTGGAGGGTAAATTAAAGGGACAGCTTGATGTTTCGAATTGGTAATTGGAGTGGACTGCATTCACAGTTTCAGTCCAGTGAGAGACTATGGTGGTACGCCAATTGCGTGCTAGAAGTCGTTTGGTAGTTAAAGGAATTTGGCTGAATACGTAAACATCTGAGGGGGAGGTGGTTTGTGGAAAAAGATGCAGTAAAGCAATTTTTGGGTGTTGGTGGACTACACAGCTACCAAAATTTGCTTGAAACACGCCATTCATGGTCTGACACTGAACATCCGGGGTGAAATGTAATAGGATGAGAGATTCAGAAAGTGAGAGATTTGGTAAGAAATCTCCAGTTTTTTTAAAGTGGCAATCATTTACACTGCAAAACCAGTGTGATTTTGCTGTGTCAATGATTGCCACTTTAAAAAAACTGGAGATTTCTTACCAAATCTCTCACTTTCTGAATCTCTCATCCTATTACATTTCACCCCCCATGTCTACCTCCCATTTTCCCAATGCTGGGAATTTACAGTAGGTCGCTGGTCTGGAGTCACCAGTGCCAAATACCATCTGGATATGGCGCCTTTTTTGTTTGACCTATTGAGTAAAGTCACCACCGGTTTAGGCATCGGTCATCCCTTTTTTGTATCTCTTTTTATATCTTTGTTATGTCATTGTGATTCCATTAAGATTTTATTATGGTATATGAATACATATTTTATTGTCTATTTATTTTATATGGCCATGGACTAAGGCCCTTATTCTGGTTGATTCGTTAGCTTACACATTCGCAGCTGAGCGAACGGACCACACACGGAGATCGAAGGCACGCCTATAAGGCCACCGAAGCCGTTCGTTCGGATCAACACACAAAATGGAGTGGCACGTACGATACCGTGTGCATACGGATCTTACCCTGTCCGCTCGGACTTCCAGCATGCGGACAGGCGGACGGCCGAGCGAACAGGCTCTGCTGGTGTTTAACAGTAGGAACACAGAGAAGTGTAAATGGTTAAACTGCAAAAGTGCGCTTCCCGTGCTGCTGCCATGTAGCTAGTTCATTGATAAACGAGAGACACCTCTATGCTGCATGGATGTGTATTGCGAGCAGCTGAAAGTAATGTAGCTATTGTGCGTGTTGATTGTCCGAGAGAATGCGGGCCCGCTGAGGCGGCTGGGCTGCGAGGCGCGAGAGATGCTTTTTTTGTGCGGGTGTTTCTCATTTAAAAAAAAAGGCCCGAGCGCTCAGTGACTCGAGTGAGGCTGTCGCCCAACACTTGTTGTCACCACCCATGTATACGCCCCGGTTGCCGCCCAGTTTTGCGGCTACTGTGTCCGAGCGTGCTCGGCAAAGTATTTCTGTTCGCTGGGTCACGTCTGCTGAGTGAACCTGTATATTCACATCGCGAACGGTATGCATGCGCAGTAGGCTAAGAAACGCGCTCCGAGCGAAGTTGTATCCGAGCAATTCAATCAGAATAACCTCCTATATCCATTCTACCCAGTATAATTATGGATTTGGAAAAATAACGCCGCATATGGGGCCGGGAGGGTGACCTGAATTTCGGTAGCCTCCTGACCTTTCTGGAAGGGTAGGCAAGTATGATTTTAATGAGGAGATGTATCAAAACTTAGAGAAACATAAAGCCCCTAACTGTCATCTTACAGTGTTTGAAAAATAAAAGTTAGGAGTTGACTGGTTGATACTTTAGTGCTCTCCACTATTATCTCTCTCCAATTTTTGATGCATTTCCACCTATATTCCCTACCAGACACACCAACACTAGGGTCCATTATACACATGCCAATAACTTACCTGTATGTTTTTGGGGAGGAAACTGCAGAATCGAACGGAAACCCAGCAATCACTGGAAGAACATGCAAACTCCCCACAGATAGGGTTCTGGTTGGAAGTCAGCCCAGAACCCCAGCGCTTTAAGAGAACACCGCTATACCACCTACAGCAATGGAGGGAATTTGGCTTCCATATAGGACAAAAAGTCAATGGGCTTGATTCCGGTTGCATCGGAACGGGATGAATTTGTCCCGTTCCGATAGTGGGAGGTCACAAATTTGCACATGTCCAGACCCTGTGATAAAACCGCTTGGTGTTCCTCTGGAAACACAGGTGGGCCAATACCTGCCATTAAATGACTTCTCTTGCAAGTGCCCGCATGCAAGATGTGTTAGCCAACCTGAATTAGGCCCAATATTTGAAAGCCACAATCTGGCTTTGCCATAAATGTGTTATTTATTTATTTTTAAATCAAAACAGTTTTGCAAATTTTCTCAAATAGAAAAAAAAACAAAGTCCCCGTTACCGCGATAGGTTACACAATTCACAGCTTTGTCGCACCGCTCCGGGAGTGTTGCCAAATATCTGTGACGCTGATAAATTACACCTTGCTTTGTATTAAGCAAGGAAACCTCCGAAAAATTAAATGTTCATTTATAAAGCATAAAGGTAGACATTTATAAAGGGTAGCACGGTAATGTGTGTTACTAAATCATCGCAAATAAAAAAACAACACAAACAAAAACGTGTGAGTGGAAATAAAGGCCACTTACTGTTACGGGTTACCTGACATATAAAATACGGTTAAACAAGCAATATTCTGAGAGTAAAACAAATAGTTGAAATGAACGAAGCCAGCGTTCCGTATGGAATAGTAGGCAGCGCTACGAGGTGGTGCGTGTACACTGCTGTCACGGAACACAAGCCTGCACAATCATGCGTGAAACTCTGACTGGAATAGCCATACATATGGGGATATGGATTTGGGCACTTAGACATCAGATACACAAAACTGCATCTGCCCACTTTTTCCTATTCATAAATGATGCAATACAGTAGTTTGTAGCCTGCGTTGTAAGGATACATCAGAAAGTCTTAACACTACACAGTTCATAACCTAAATATCTATAGATTGTCTGAGAGCGGGGCCTTACTACCCAGTGGCGCAGAGAGTGGGAAGAAGGCAGGGCCGCCTACAGGGGGGGAACTGTGAAAGGGCCCGGGCAGCTCATTTTGCCCACTGCAACCTTCTTCTGTGCTGCCTGAGCTGCACTCGGTGCACTGAACGAAGGACAGGTTGCAGGACGCCGGCGGCCAATTAAAATGCTGCACCGGCTTTTGAGACAATCAGAGCTCGTGTACCGTTAGCCAATCAGAGTGGCTTGCCGGTATCCGAGCTCTGATTGGCTCACCAGCTGGTGCTGCATTTTAATTGGCCGCCGGCATCCTGCATTGAAGAAACATGTGATTCGGGACCCACTACGTTCAGCAGGAGGGGATGAGGGAGCCGGAGTCAGGCGGTAAGTGAAGGAAGGGGGGAGATTGGGGGGAGGGAGGGGCGGCTGAGGGTCCCAGACCGGAAATCAGTCCCAGGCCCCAAAATTCCTAGTGGCAGCCTTGGGAGCAGGTACCTCTAATTGGGCCCCAATGTCACCCCACCCCCACCCTTCTTCCCTGTTGTAGACAGTGGTAAAAGAGGGCAGTGATTCTCACTCCAGCAGAGTGCCGTCGGCCACAAACCTGCAGGAGGGGGGCTGGCCATGCCCCCTCTCATTGGGGCAGATGTATTAAGCCTTAACAAGAGATAAATGCAAGGGTTATAAGGAGAGATAAACGTCCAGCCAATCACATCTCAACTGCCATGTTACAGGCTGTGTTTGAAAAAAGTCAGTAAGGAGCTGATTGGCTGGACGTTTATCTCTCCTTATCACCCTTGCATTTATCTCTTGTTAAGGCTTAATACATCTGCTCCATTATCTGGGCTTGGCACAGCTGTCGGCATCCCTGTTCTTACCTCTTGTAAGCATAAGCACCCCGTTTGTTTTATCACTGTTGTTTCCAATTGTAATGCCTAACAGAATCCGCTATATAAGAAACTGCTAATACATAATAACAAATAAAATATGCACTCAAATGCGATAACAAATGGTACCAGGAAAAGTTTTCTGCCATGATGAAGATAAGGTGACATTTAATTTTGGGAATAGTGACATAACTACATAAAGTCCCCCACACCCCCCCTTCCCCCAGTCGCCCAGTTACAGAACACAAGCGGGCATACCGAGGGGTTCCCGGTGATGCAATTCGCTGTTTTACAGCACTGTATAGCTGACCCACCTTCACACTAGCCACGCCCCCAATACCCCGCCCAAGAGGCAATGTCGGAAAGTATGAGGAATAAGTTATATGGCAGAATACGGGGGGTGTGGTATAAATCCCAGACGGTCGGGATTCCGACAGTCATTAGTCAGATGTGGGAATCCTGACTGCACAGAGGGGGGAGCGCAATGAAGCCCCTTGCGGGGGCGGTGGACCCCCACGAGGGAGCAGTCGGGATTCCGACGTCGGAGGAATGACTGTCGGAATCCCGACTGTCGGGGAGCCGTCCGGCACCTGCAGAATGACGGTACAGCAATAGTTGAGTGATATATTTTACTATATCCTCTTGTGTGCTCACTCAATATCGTTAACAATGCGTGCTCCTGCGTAAAGTTAATGACCCCTGCCTTCGGGAGAACATGCTGGTCAATTGGGCTTTATAGTTGGTGATGTCATTGAACTATATCATTTACCGTTATAGTTCAGTGTGTACGCTCAATATCGGCCACCTGCTGACGATATTATTAACTAGTGTTCACTCTAGAAATGCGGGCAGGCAGGGCACCACTGCACTGGGGCAGCGCAAGGGGGACGGACCTGGCCTGCCGATGTCACAGTTGAGGGTAGTCCCCGGCCGCCAACGTCACAAAAGGGGCATGCCCGGGCCGCGACGTCATGAAAAGGGGTGGACCTGGTCACCACCGTCACTAAAGGGGGCGGGCCCGGTGCCGCCGAAGTTGCCGTGCTGCCGGGGAAGCGCCTGGAATCGCCATCTAAGGCGGCGCTGCGCTTCCCGTGCACACAGTCGGGGCAGGCACCAGGCTGTTTTAGGAGGGTGCTGCTAGTGGGCAGGGCGCATTTTGCCCTTTAAAAATTGAGCAGGGCGCAGCCTAGCGGGAACACTAATTAACTATATTGGTGGTGGCCGGGGTTGCCTGGTGTGTATTGGGCTAAAGGTTAACTCGCTGTTGTGTTGGATGAAGTTTCTACAGGACGTTTAGGTTTCTGCCTGCTGAATAGTGGAAACTTAAACAAAAACCAGGAGGATTGATTAGATTACACAACACAAAAACATTGTTATACATTTCAGGGATTAAAATCTCTCACTAATAAACCCTGTGATTAGATTAATCTTCATCTTTCATTGCACGTGACCTGCTCACAATAATACACTTGCATTGTATTCATGGAACGAAAGATATTGTCTCCCTATGGGAGCAACTTATTCTTTTTTTTCTTTAACGGGCTAAATTGGCTTGTTCACACATGATGGTAGATTTTTTGGGGTTTAGCTCCATACAACAAAAATTTACCAGCAGTGACTAAACCACTATTACTAGGGATAACCCCCATTGGCTTTCATCCATACTTACCTACACTCCTGAAACCTGTGGGAGACTCCCAGTTTTTCGTGTAATCACCCACACTCCTGGAAGAGTAAACTACTCCTCCCACATTTTTCTGTGAATACTAGGCAGCCCAATCGGGCCCCTAATAATGAATAGGTCTAGTATTTACAACATGTAATAGATTTATGCTTTTGTGCTAGTAACTCAGGGGTAGATTTATTAAGCTTGGTGAAGAGATAAACTGTTTTTATCACCGGGCAATCAGCTCCTACCTCTCATTTTTCAAACCAAGCCTGTAACTTCACAGGTAGGAGCTGATTGGCCGGTGATAAAAACCAGACAGTTTATCACTTCACCAAGCTTAATAAATCTACCCCTCAGGGGCAGATGTATTAAACCTGGAGAAGGGATAAAGTGGAAGGTGGTAACACAGCAGCGTTACCACCTTCAGCTCCTAACTGTCAAGTTACAGACTGGGTTTGAAAAATGACAGTTATGGGCAGATCGGCTGGTTGCTTTATTTCATCCCACTTTATTACTTCTCCGGGCTAAATACATCTGCCCCATAAGATACAAATCTAAATACTGTAAGTAAATATGAAGAAAGTGCCAGACATTGCTTCTACTGGACTTGAAACCTGCAACTAAAACAGATTTATTAATAAACGGTTCTGGATTGTGAGCGGGATTTCATACAGGGGGTTCTCCATGGTGACTCCTCAATAGTCAACCACCCACTGATGTGGCTGTTTGCATTAATTAATATATGCCCCAGATCTTTCCTCAGTTTGTGTGCATTCGCATTGACATTCCCAGAGGCAGTGTTTATGTATTTATCACCATAAATCTACGCACAGCCTTAAAAAAGTATATAATTTCAGCATCTGATTATAATAAGTGCTGCAGCAGCAGAAACCACCCCGTCACCCATGTAGTGCAGCATAACATTTGGTGGTGAAGGAAAGAACAGCCAATTAATCAATGACTACTCACCTTAATGCAAATTCAGACTTTATTACAGATTTCAGGGGTTTGGTACTTCCCATTACAGGAGCAAGCAAATAGATTTTCTACTCCCATTATATATACAGGGCCTAATTCAGGTTGTCTCGCAAAAGCAAAACCGCTTTCTAATTCGCAAAACCATGTGCATTGCAGGTGGGGCAGATGTAATATGTGCAGAGAGAGCTACATTTGGCTGTGGTGTGTTCAAACAGAAATGTAAATTGCAGTGTAAAAATAAAGCAGCCAGTATTTACCTGCACAGAAACAAAATAACTTACCCAAATGTAACTCTCTACACATGTTACATCTGCCCCACCGGCAGAGCAGCATGGGTTTGTCCATTAAGTAAGGAGTTTGCTTTTGAAAACCAACCTGAATCACCCCCAATAGAACTGAGTCTAGCAACATCTGTAATCGATGCACAGGACACAGGTCATTGGTTTGTGGCACTATGTTGTTAAGATATTGCTACATTTTGTTACTCACACACATGCGGTCCCTGCTGATGTCATGTGCGGACATACACAGAAAGGTGGGTGGCACATATATTGTATCGGCAGGGCCACCACTAGTAATGTTGGGGCCCGGGCCCCCAGCGACACCCCCCCTCGCACGCGCCGGCCCCCTGCCTCCTCCCCTCCAATTACTATTACTTACCAGTGGTGACGGCGGCGCAGCATCTTCTCCCTCCAGGACTCGGGGCTCGGAGCACTCACTGCACAGTGCAGTCTGCAGAGCGCCGAGCCCCTCTGTATCCTAGGCTCTGCGCTCTGCAGGCTACACTTTGTATTGTGCGCGCCTGGCCGCCGGGTGGGGGATTTGTGCGGGTGCGGGGGGTGGTGCAGTGCCACTGTGGGCAGCTGCCCAGGCCCCTTTCGGCGGCCCTGTGTATCGGTAACACAGGAGAGCATTCTTATATCTTATTGCTTACCAAACTTTATACATCCATTGTCCTCACACCCCATTAAGGCATGCTGACAATGCAGTCTCGCCACAACAGATTTGCATTTGGCCTGCCTTACGTCACAATGGGTAAGTGCTCCCATAAATAGAATAATTGCACTATAATAGTTATAATTAATGTTTACCTACCATACACTGGGGCAGATGTACAGTATTAATCTGCCCCTAACGTTTTTAAAATAACGGTTCCCGCTTCTCCTGCATAGCGTGGAGAAGCGGGCACCCGTAGCGGCCGAATGTATTAATCGCCCCTCTGCTGATAAAGAGAGCCGTTATGCCCAGCGTTAACGGCTTTCCTTATGGGCACCCACGGCTTCCCTGCGCATGCGCAATCGTACTCCCCCCCAGGCCGCCTGTAATGGGTTTTACTGCGAGATTTCCAGCACAGCCCAGAGCCAGCAGTAGGGCTAGCATTGTCCCCGCAGTGGGGATAGGACAACGCTAGCCCTGAGCTGGCATTGCAGCCGGGGTGATTTAACTCCTAGGTGGCTGTTAATTCATCGCCCCAGCCGCTACTGGGGGATATTGCAGGGGACAGGCCCGCTGAGCGTAACTCGGTGGGCTGTCCCTAGCGCACGTTAGGTACACTGTTCATACATTGAAAAAAAACATAACCCCCCCCCCCCCCCAGTTAACCAGCGTTAAGTACAGAAATGCACTTAACGCTGGTTTATACATCTGCCCCAGAGTGGCCTTTACCCTCTGCACTCTTACCGTTATCTCCTCTCCGTACTATAACCCTTGTCATCTCTTTACCACCTTAATCCGCCTCGTCTAGGGTTGCCACCACACAGCATCGATTATCTCATGATGCAGGGGAGGGGGGGGCAGCACACAGTACTCTGCAGTGCACTACTGGGTAAAAAATCCCAGGAGGCACTGCAGTGGGGTCAGAGGAGCATGTGCTGAGCCCTGATTGGAGGAGAGCCCAGCACATGCTCCTCTGACCTCTGGGGATGATCACCAGCAGCAGGAGACTGCCCAGCCTGCACACACACAGCTTCCAATGCAGCTTCCAGCAGCCAACCCAGCACCCGGGCACAGGAGCCCCACATACTGTGAGCAGCTACCACCAGCCACAGCCAGGAGATTCCCCCCCCCCCCCCCCCCCAATCACTTCCCCTGCCTATGGCTCACACAGGTCAAATTACACATTAATGGAGCTTGTAAAATGCAGGGTAGGAGCGGGGAGTGGGCAGGGGCGAATTTAGGGGTCAGGCCACCCCTAGGCACAACATTTTTTTGTCCCTCCCCCCTATTTTAATGTAATCATATATGTATATACATTGTTATTTATATATTTCATTAAAATTTAACTCTAGCCCACCTTAATATTTTTTTAAGCACTCTGGGCTGCTCACTGTACAGATGACCCGGAGGGAGGGAGGCACTTATTAGTACAGTGATTAGCAGTGTATCCGTCAGTCTCTCTCACACTGTGACTCTCTCACACAGGGAAAATCTGCGCGCCGCTCAGCTGCTGGATACGCAGCCAATAGACTGTGTGTGTGTGTGTAGAGTAGCCAATGGGCGGGCGCCGCCAGCAGTGAGCCTGAGCCATTTCCGGATACACAGGGGGACCGTCGGACCCAGCCACTAAGCGGTGATGTAATGTGCATGGCAGAGTGGGTGGGCAGTGGCGGGTGACGAGCGGCGCTGCCGCCAAGATATGATAATTCATGTCTGCGGAGGCGGTGCTCGTCACTCGCCACTGCCCACCCGCTGTGCAATGCTGCTATTTAACGGAATGTCAGTCTGCCAGCAGGCCTTAAATGGTGCCGCCCTGAGGCCGGTGCCTCACGGGCCAAGGCACAAATCCAGCCCTGGGAGTGGGCTACAGCCAGAGACAGATAACCTGCTACCCTCCTAGTACAGCCTTAGCCTAAGCTATCCCCTAACCTTTCCCCTCCTGCACGTGCAGCCTCACCCTATTCCATACATCCCAACTTTTAAGTCTTGCAAGTAGGGACGAAATCGAGGGGCGTGGCTTGCTGAGAAAGGGGGCGTGGCCTAGAATTGCGATGTCCTGCTTTAAAACTGTGGGGGCATGGCCCAGAGGCTCTGTGAGCCTCTGGGCCATGCCCCCAGCCCCTCTGGCTGCCGGAATAGATGCTGTGCGCATGAGCACAGCGCCTATACAGCGCTGGTCACCAACTTATAGGGGGGACTACCAACTGCCCCCTTCCCCGCCGTGGGACACTGCCACAGGAGGGACGCGGGAACGTCCCTGAAAACTGGGACGTTCCTGTGGTATTCGGGACAGTTGGGAGGTATGCTATTCTCTCTTCTAACACCCCATCCTGCAGCATTACCCTATCCTCTCCCCTAATCTCAATTCCCCTCCTGCAGCCTTAAGAGCATACACATGGGGCGATTTCAATGCCTTTTGCTCCATATGTTTGCCCTGCAGCGATGGCTAAGCGTGGTCCTGCGTGTCGCTATCGCCCGAAAGGAAAGCCTAGATTGTGTGGGGCTTTGCCTATAAAAAGAATAGGCAAAGCCCCACTCTGCTCAGCGCGGCTCTTATTAGGGATGGCCAACGATCATTGATTTAATTAGAAATCATCCATGGTTTATGGCCGATGTCGAATAGTTTTGCCATCGATGGGGGAGAAACAAATGGTTTCCCACCATTGATGTAAAGCTTAAACGAATAGATTCGTTTTTGCTTTTTCCCTAAAGTGCTGGGACCTTGAGCATAGCTCCGCCCCTGACACCCACGAAGCCCCGCCCCCGCATTTTGATTGGCCCACAGGCCACTTAATCACAGAAAATGGATGACCATCGATATACAAAAACATCGATGGTCATCCATTGAATAGTTATACACTATCGATGGCCAGTTGCACTTTTGCCATTGATGCTAAAGGCAACAATGGCCATCCCTAGCTCTTATCAGTTTCTGCACCAAAGCCAGCTAGCCAAATTATTGAACTTGGCTGTATGGGCTGCCTTACTGCTCGCTATATTTACCTTTGTACGGGACAGGGGGCATCAAAATGTATCTTGCCTGCGGGTGATTGGGATGAGCTTACGCCATAATGGGGAAGCCTGTGACGGCAGTTCTATCTTCCCCATTGCTAAGGGGCAGGACTCGCGGACATACTGCTTGTAGAGAACGCATAACTCCCTGGGGTTACAGGCTGTAATAATGTACAGTATGTGAATATATATATATTGTATGTAGTAATCCCAAATAGAGCAAAGGTTAAATATGCAGATTCTAATATGTAAGGTTTCAATTTAAAAACACGCTGCAATCACACAGATGCTGATTAATGTAGAAGTTTTTCGGTTACTGCATCCGTACAGTCAGAATTAATATCAGAATTGTTGTGAATATTTTTGCCAGAGGACAAATTACCGGAATATCAGTGTGACTGGGGGGGGGGCCTACGGACTGATCCTGTACAATGTCTGGGAGCTGTGCTATATCAGGGAGCAGTATAGTGAACCATAAGATCACTTATTAGAATTGCACCAACCTTCTCGGGTCCATGGCGACCTTAGTATCTAAGGGGTAGGTTTATTAAGCTCGGTGAAGTGATAAACTGTCTGGTTTTTATCACCGGCCAATCAGCTCCTTCCTGTGAAGTTACAGGCTTGGTTTGAAACATGACAGGTAGGAGCTGATTGGCCGGTGATAAAAACCAGACAGTTTATCACTTCACCGAGCTTAATAAATCTACCCCTCAGTCTCGTGGCCAAAATGAATATCTAATAGTTCTTTGTTTTAACCATTTACAGTACATACAAAGAACTTGATCAAAATGAATCGAAATCGGCAACCTATATTTCTGCAGAACATCCATATCACTGTAAGGTTCCCCTGGATATGCAAGTACTCGTTGTGGCACCCGGCCATTATAGTTATATCAGCAGTTCTGCTCAAGTGTTATACTGTAGGAGTGGCCTGGGTCGCTGTTATCTTACCCCAGGGTGCATCACCCTGTAATAAGGGGATACGGTCATTGGGTCTACAGTAAATAGGTCAACAAGCATTGGGTCGACACCACTGGGTCGACAGGCAGTAAGGTTGACATGGGTCAAGGTCGACATGGGTCAAGGTCGACAGGTCATTAGATTGACACAAACATTAGGTCAAAATGGGCAAGGTCGACAGTCAAAAGGTCAACATGGGGTTTTTCACTGTTTTTTTAGCAGACAGGCGGTATTTCATGCCCTACCATCCACTAGGGCGTGGTGCGAGAATAACATAGTGTGCCCGACGCATGGCGAATGCAGCGAGGGACCATGCCTGAAGCACTTACAAGAGGGCGGAGTTTGGTTTAGGAGGCAGGGCTGGTTAGGTCCAGGCGGCGGGCAGGATTAGACACTAGTGGGGAGTGTTAGGGTCACACTGCAGGGGGGTTAGGGTAAGCCTGCAGGGCAGTGCCTTAGGTATAGTCAGCGGGGTAGGGGGGTTAGGGTTAGACACTAGCTGTTAGGGTCACCCTGCTGGGGGGTTAGAGTTTAAGGCTGCAGGGCGGGTTAGGTTTAGGCGACGGGGTGTGGGGTTAGGTCTAGCGGGGAGGGTTAGGGTCACCCTGCAGGGGGGTTGGGGTTAGGCTACCGGACAGATTCTTAGGTTCAAGTGGCGGGGTACGGGGGTTAGGCATTAGTGGGGAGGGTTAGAGACACCCTGCTGGGGGAGGGGGTGGTTAGGGTTTAGACTGCAGTGCAGGTTAGGTTCAGGGGTACTGCAGTTAGGGTTTGGCACTAGTGGGGAGGGTTAGAGTCACCCTGCGGGGGGGTAGGGGGGTGGTTAGGATTAGACTGCAGTGCAGGTTAGGTTCAGGGGTACTGCAGTTAGGGTTTGGCACTAGTGGGGAGGGTTGGAGTCACCCTGCGGGGGGGTAGTTAGGGTTAGACTGCAGTGCAGGTTAGGTTCAGGGGTACAGCAGTTAGGGTTTGGCACTAGTGTGGAGGGTTAGAGTCACCCTGCGGGGGGGTAGGGGGGTGGTTAGGATTAGACTGCAGGGCAGGTTAGGTTTAGGGGTACTGCAGGTAGGGTTTGGCACTAGTGGGGAGGGTTGGAGTCAGCCTGTGAGGGCGGGTTAGGCTGCAGGTCAGGGGCTTAGGTGGTGGGGTACAGCATTTAGGGTTAATAAACTAGGGGGGATCGGTTTAAGTCACCTACGGAGCCCCTTTTGGTATTCTCTGTATTGGGGTGCCGGGATCAGTCTTCTCACCCCCGTCATCCCCAACTTTAAAACCACGTGGGATTGTGACAAGGTCTAAAACCAGATTGACTTTATTGTCCCTAAATGAACGACAGAGAGGACAGAATTTACATTTCTGCTCCAATCGATCTGTTTAAATTGTAAATTGATAGGCAACTTTGTCTAAATGGAAGACAAAAAAGAATTGCAGAGAGCAGAAGAAAGGGAATAACGTCTTTTAAAAGTAAGGAATGCGCCACAAGAACCGCTGCAAGAATGTGGAGATTATATAGAATGTACAATGAATGGGAATAAGTTACAATAAAGTTTCATGACTGTGTGATAATAGCAATGTGCACTACCCAGCATGACATACATATAAGCCGGCTCATACAGTACTGTAAGAAACCATGACAGAGGACTAGGAGGCCGCCTACAGGTGAAAGTGGCTGCAAGGTGCTCTTCAGTCTGTCCGCACAGAAGCAGAGACCTGTAGGACTGTCAAGCAAGCTCAGGCAGCCAGGACCCTGAGCCCAGGCAGCAAGCGTAGGCTTGGCCACTGTAGACAGGCTGCTGGCTAATCCTTCAGGGCTCACTTAAAAGATTAGGAGGTGGGTGGTGCTAAGATTCCCTGAACTGGGTAAGGAGTTTGGAAGCAGGCAAACAAGCACAGACTTTTAATTCACTTCTTGTGCAGCACACCAGCCCCAGCTGTCTCCTCCTGCAGCTGCAGAGGGCAGAGATAGAGAGCGAGAGAGAGAGGGGGACACACACTGGGAAAGGAGTAACGAGCAAAGGATAACTTTTTCTCCAATGTTTTTTTTCTCTCATTATACTTTAAACTTCCTCCTGGAATTGTAACAGAAAGCAGACGTTCACTTTCGGACACATTTATGAATTGATTTATAAAGAGCCGGGTTTTATTTTTTTATACCAGTTTGTGGTGCAACCATGCGGTTCCAGTCGAACGCTGCGGCTTGTGTCAACTCTTTGCTCTTCGGTTTCATCCTGTGGAGTTCCGCGGAAGAGTACGACTATTACAGCTGGCAGTCCGACAACTTCCAGAATGGACGCTTTTACACCAAGCAGAGCCAATGCGTGGACATACCCCAAGATCTCCATCTCTGCCATAACGTAGGCTACAAGAAGATGCGGCTGCCCAACTTGCTTGACCACGAGACAATGCCGGAGGTGAAACAACAAGCCAGCAGCTGGGTGCCCCTGTTGGCGAAGAGGTGCCATCGGGATACCCAACTCTTCCTGTGCTCCCTGTTTGCTCCCATTTGCTTGGAGAGACCGATATACCCCTGCCGCTCGCTGTGCGAGGTGGTACGAGACAGCTGCGCGCCCGTTATGGAGTCTTACGGTTTTCCTTGGCCGGAGATGCTGAACTGCAATAAATTCCCTCTCGATAACGACCTCTGCATTACTGTTCAGTTTGGCAGTAAGCAAGTTACGCAGCCACCAGGTAAACCATTTACAGTACATTTCAAATGACTTTTTTACGAAATAGAGTTTCTTCCTGCTTAATTCTAAAAGACAGACGTTCAAACTCGAATGTGTTGCGAGAGTAAAATGTTACGCCAGTGTTTATTGGCTTTTATGAAGTCTGGGTAGATCCACACATGAACCTGCTAGAACCATAACACGCTAGTCTTTGGCAAATCAACGTTCATTCATTAATTTGCAGCGAGTGTTGTAACTTCTGTCTGTTTCTCGGTGACCTTTGCCCCTTACTCCAGACTGTGTATTATCGCTGATATCTCGGAGGATATAAACCAATAGAGATATTACATTATTTCCACCATGCGAAGATACCAGTATGCTGCACTTAATAATTACACATTGTTGATAAGGTAATAGCCACAGTGGCTCTAGGGGTATTTATTAGGCCTGGAGACATAAAAAAGTGGAGAGAGAGATAAAGGGAGAAATAATCAGCTCCCGTAATTTTTTCAAACGTCTGTAGAGTTGGTTGGATGGTACTTTATCTACTTCCACTTTGGGGGGTATTCAATTCCGGTATGAATAATACTGCAGCTACAATTTCCGACAGCATTGAAGGCAGTTTCCGACAAAGCAGATCCGACTTTAAAACAAGTCAGATCTTTTTTTGTCGGAAATGGCCGCAGATTGTTGAATTCACAGCCATTTTTGCCTATCCTTGGACTATCCAACACTGGACAGTCGGAATATTGGATTCCTACTGTCGAGTTTCTGTCGAGAGAAACGAATACAGGCCTGGGATTCCGACTGTCGGGACTGAATACTCCCCTTTATCGTTCTCCACGTTATTTCTCAATAGCGTTGATAAATATCCCCCTATCTATCTGCTATATATTTAATTGCAAACTTTTCACAGCTTTTTGTTAAGAAACACATATACTGCATGAACCAAGCAAGTTTAGGGTGCAACGTACTACAAAATGTGCCGTAATATCAAGCTGTGCACATTACCTTTTAATACCAATGCCAATATTCCTGTGAACCTCTGTTGGGTGCCAGAAACAATGGCGAAAACATTGTTTGCATTGTGCCGGCACTCATCTCCTACTTCGGCACTCCGTATACATCACCAATAATTGAATTGCCCCCTTTTAATTACCAATTTTTTTAATGTACAATACAGGAGATGTAAATTGGATACTCATATACCAATGTTCGATATAATAAGTGACATACAACAGACTAACACCGTTAATAAGGGTCTGTGTTGGAATTTCTGGATCTTGTACTTCGTTTGCAATTTTGTAGAAATAACCTTCATCTAACTGTTACGGTCAATGAAAGGACAGTGCTCCGTGTCAGGGACCACATACAGTTAAAAAAAAAAAAAATTCTTAATAATTGAAAAAAATTAAAACCTTGCATTCCTGGGCTGACATTATTGGCTGGGAAGATAAGCGAACAGACAGCTCCCGAGAGGCTCATGCAAGTGGAATATTACAGTTATTACAGAAGTTGAACGCAATGTCAAAACTTTAACTGTGACCTATGCTTGTACAAAAGAAAATCTAGTAAAAAAAAAAAAAAAACGCACAAAAAAAACCTAAGCAGCTGCCAGAATTAACTTTGACATTAAAAAAAGCTTCGGGCAGCGAAATATTTCTGACATTTATACCAAACTTCATGAGTATTAGCAGGATAAGTGCTGCACTGATTCTTATTGCAGCATGAATTCAGATGTAGGCAATATACAGACTTCATCGTCCATCTGATATAGACAGAAATGTGAAAAATAATATAAATCAGACCCAACTCAGAAGCATAATACAAACATGCAAATCAGCTTTAAAAAAGCGTTTCACTATTGAAATGACTGCTTTCAGCAAACATTACCCGTTCTCTCCTGATATTAGAGGTGTTTGCTGGAAATCCTTAGATAAATTCTGCAGTATATAGAAGGATTTAAGAGATTCCTAAAATACAAGTTTGTAAAGGAGCGCGTGGCGCCTGCAGAGATTTTCTCACCTCCTAAATAATGCAGCTCATTGGGTTATTGCACGTGTTATGTTTGTTAATATATATTTCTTATATATTTGGCTACATCTGTCACTCAAAGTGTGTGAGTGTGTGTATAACGCTGGGTGGAGCTTCTGACTCACATGACTGACTCACATGGCAGAGAACCAGCCCAGCATACCTCCCAACATGACCCTCTCCAGGAGGGACACATTGCTCTGCTCCTGGACTTCCCTCTTAATCTATGATTGCCATCGCCTGTGCTGAACAGGTTAATTGAAAAGAAAAGTGTTTTAACACAGGTGATGGCGATCATAGATTACGAGGGAAGTTCAGTAATAGAGAATTCTGTCCCTCCTGGAGAGGGTAATGTTGGGAGGTATGGCCCAGTGAGCCCACAGACAGTGCCAGACACCCTTTGCCTCCCCATGTTGCCCAGCACTGCTACTCCACAGCCACCAGGTGAGCGCCCCCGGCCGCCCCCCCCCCCCCCGCGACCCCCCCTCCCACGATTCGCAGCAACCCCCCCCCCCCCCCCCCGTGCGATTCGCGGCAAAAACATCACCCCCGCGACCCCCCTCCCGCGATTCGCTGCAAAAACACCCCCCCTCCCGCGATTCGCAGCAAAAAGCACCCCCTGCGACACCCCCTCCCGCGATTCGCGGCAAACACCCCGCGACCCCCCCTCCCGCGATCCGTGGCAAAAAGACCCCCCGTGACCCCCCTTGTGCGATTCGCGGCCCCCCGTGACCCCCCTCCCGCGATTCGCGGCACCCCCCCGCGCGCGCGATTCGCGGCAAAAACACCCCTCCCGCGACCCCCCTCCCGCGAAAAACACCCCCCTCCCGTGATTCACGGCAAAAAGCACCCCCCGCGACCCCCCCCTCCCGCGATTCGCGGCAAACACCCCGCAAACGCCCCTCCCGCGGTTCGCGGCAAAAACACCATGCGACCTCCCGCGATCCGCGGCAAAACGACCCCCCCCCGCGACCCCCCTTGTGCGATTCATGGCCCCCCCGTGACCCCCCTCCCGCGATTCGCGGCGCACCCCCCCCCCCCGCAATTCACAGCAGCCCCAGGATTAAAAGGCACATGCAAAACACTGACATGGCTAAGGTCGACAATGAAAAAGGTTGACATGAGTTTTTGAAGATTTATTTTTCATTTTTTTAATGTTTTCATATTCATTGTCATGTGTCGACATGGACACCAATGAAGTGCCACACTTATGTCAACATTTACATGTGTTGACCTTTCTGTGTTGATTTTTTCCTGTGGCGATTCGCGTCACACCCCTCCCCCCCACAACCCCCCCCCCCCCACGATTCGCGGCACCCACCCGCGACCCCCCCCACCCACAATTTGCGGCAACCCCCCACTGGAACCCCCGTGAACCCTGCCCTCCCGCGATTCGCGGCACCCACCCCCCGCGACCCCCTCTCCCGCAATTCACGACACCAATGAATTGCCACACTTATGTCAACATTTGTGCATGCACAGCGTCTATTCTTGCAGGCAGGGGAGCTGGGGGCTGGCCAGCGGCGAAAAACGGGGGCATGGCCTCGCGGCATTGCCACGATTATAGACCACGCCCCTTCCCGATAGGCCACGCCCCCCAAAAAATCGGCACCGTGTCCCGACCCGGCACCTCCAAAAGTTGGGAGGTATGTTTGAGCTTGAACGCAATATTTTTCAATCGCTGGGGCTGTCTCTCAGTGCTGCTGTGTAGTCTAACTGTGTACTTGTAGTACTACTGTCTCCTCTGTGCGGTCTACCTCTGGTGTGCTGTGCTGTAATTAATTATTTTATTCGCTGGGGCTGTCTCCCTCAGTGCTGCTGTGTACTCTGTTCTCCTCTCTGCTTAGCAGGACAGTCTAACTGTGTACCTGTAGTTCTACTGTCTCCTTTGTGCTGGGGTCTACCTCTGGTGCTGTGCTGTAATATTATATATTCTATTAATAATTAATTAATTATATTATATATATATATAGTCCACTGGTGCTGCCTGCACTGAATCTGCCAGTATTATTTAGTTACTCAGTCCACTGTTGCCACTGACAGTGCTACTGCCTACCTAGTGTACCTACCTAGTACATACTAGGCTGCTATATCTAATTTAATAAAAAAATAATACTTGTGCTGTGTGGGACTGTAAAAAATAATTCCATGCTGCTGGTGCACTGATGTGTGCCACTGAGTGCCACTGCCAAGCAGTACCTAATATAAAATTAATTATTATAAATTCTGCTGGTGCACTGCATAAAGCTACTGGTGGTGTGTAATATAATAACTACCTTTTGTGGTGACCACTGGCAGTACTACTGCCTGCCTACCTACCTACCAACTAGTTTATTTTCTCTACCTACTAGGCTGCTATATTATTAATAATTAATTGAATTATATATAGTCCACTGGTGCTGCCTGCACTGAATACTGTGAATAGAGGTTGCCAGTATTATTTACTCAGTCCACTGTTGCCACTGGCAGTGTTACTGCCTAAGTGTACCTACCTAGTAGTACAACTACATACTAGGCTGCTATATCTAATTTAATAAATAAAAAATACTTGTGCTGTGTGGGACTGTAAAAAATAATTCCATGCTGCTGGTGCACTGATGTGGGCCACTGAGTGCCACTGCCAAGCAGTACCTAATAATAAAATTAATTATTATAAATTCTGCTGGTGCACAATACTAGTATTGCTGACGTATCTACCTGTCTTGTGCCTAGTACTGTCTTATCTACCTGTCTGGTGCCTAGTACTACCATATCTACCATCTGGTCTGGGGCTCACTGCCTAATACTGGCGTATCTACCTGTCTGGTCTGGGGCTCACTGCCTAATACTGTATCTACCTGTCTGGTCTGGGGCCCACTGCCTAATACTGCCGTATCTACCTGTCTGGTCTGGCGCTCACTGCATAATATTGCCATATCTACTTTCTGTTTTGGGGCTCACTGCCTAATACTGAGGTATCTACCATCTGGTCTGGGGCTCACTGCCTAATACTGCCATATCTACCTGTCTGGTCTAGGGCCCACTGCCTAATACTGCCGTATCTACCTGTCTGGTCTGGCGCTCACTGCCTAATACTGCCGTATCTACAGTCTGTTATGGGGGCTCACTGCCTAATACTGGCGTATTTACCGTCTGGTCTGGGGCTCACTGCCTAATACTGCCTTATCTACCTGTCTGGTGCCTAGTACTGCCGCATCTACCGCTGCAGTGCCACTCTTACATGAGCCACGTGTTTGTGCTGCACACTTGTGTGGCTTAGCATAGTTATCCAGCTACCTCAGTGCAACCATTTGCCCTAAAAACAATATTGTGAGGTGTGAAGTGTTCAGAATAGACTGGAAATGAGTGGAAATGAATGTTATTGAGGTTAGTATAGCGTAGGAGCAAAAAAAAAAACCCAAATTCTGCGATTTTAGCAGTTTTTATGCTTTTTAATAAAAAAAATCAGAACCCAAAACCCCAAAAATCCAAACACAAAACACTTAGGAGGTGTTTTGCCAAAACCCATTAGAACCCAAAACCTCAAGGTAATCAGAACCCAAAACGTGGCCGGTGCACATCCCTAGTTATGTACCGTTTTCTTCCTGCTCAACAGGAACTGGACAGTCAGAATTCAATGTTCCAGCTATAGAGTGTCGGAAAGTCACCCCCACCCGCAACCCCCACTCCCGCGATTCACGGCACACACACCACGCGCCCTCCCTCCCGCGATTCTCGGCACCCCACGTTCCCTCCCGCGATTCGCGGCACACATCCACGACCCCCCCTCCCACGATTTGCCGCAAGCCCTGCAATCCCCCTCCCGCGATTTGCGGCAACCCACCCCCTCCCGCCACCCCCTCCCGCGATTCTCTGCAACCCCTCCCATGATTCGCTGCAACCACCCACCCCCCGCAACCCCCCTCCCCCCCTCCCAAGTTGCAATACAGGGTATCTTTCATAGAATTCTAACCATATTTCTCATAAAACAACGTTCACAAATTAAGGGGGCGCAGCCCCTTACGACGGTGTGAAGAGCGCCCGTAGGGCGCGATGAATCACCTAGTATATATATATATATATATATATATATACACAAATGACACAGCTCTCAATGGAGCTGCTCCTGGCGAAAGTATTGGCAATCGCCGCTGTGCGCCATCCAACAGACAGGGGCACCCGTGCGCGAGACATTCGCACGCCCCGTTCCGTCGCAGCCCACTGCCGCCCTCTGCCGGCTCCCCGCAGCCCCCACTCGCCCTGCTTATCTCCCTAAAGCAGAGATGGGCAGGGAAGCCGCTTCGTGCTGACGGGGACACGGGGACATATATGTGTGTGCCAATTACTGTAACTGGTAATTAATGATTATTTTTTATAATCACTTGTCTCTTTGTATAAATTCTTCTTACGTACATAAAGCATGTGCATTTACAGATGGGTTATGTATAGAGATGTGCAGACTCGGATTCCGGAGATCTGAGCCCCCACGAACGTCATCATTCCGAGCCCGGTTCCGAGCAGCGCTTGGAGATTCCCGCCTGACTCGGGTCCGTCCTTATGGTCAGAACGTCATCTCCCGGCGCCGGATTTCGCGAGGCTTTAAAAGCGGCTGCTGCGCCCGCCATCTTCACTCCAGTATAGTAGTGGGTTGGGAGAAGGTGTGTTGGTGCTGCTGCTGGGGCTTAAACTTGAGCTTGACCTTGAGCATACCTCCCAACTGTCCCGCTTATCGCGGGAATGTCCCGATATTTTGGGACATTCCCGCGTCCCTCCTGCCGCCGGCAGTGTCCCACGGCGGGGGGCAGTTGGGAGTACCCCCTGTAGTCCGTGAATAGACGCTGTGTGCATGCACAGCGTCTATTCTTGCAGGTAGGGGAGCTGGGGGCTGGTCAGCGGCGAAAAACGGAGGCATGGCCTCGCGGCATTGCCACGATTATAGACCACGCCCCTTCCCGATAGGCCACGCCCCCAAAAAATGGGCACCGTGTCCCGACCCGGCACCTCCAAAAGTTGGGAGGTATGTTTGAGCTTGAACGCAATATTTTTCAATCGCTGGGGCTGTCTCTCAGTGCTGCTGTGTAGTCTAACTGTGTACTTGTAGTACTACTGTCTCCTCTGTGCGGTCTACCTCTGGTGTGCTGTGCTGTAATTAATTATTTTATTCGCTGGGGCTGTCTCCCTCAGTGCTGCTGTGTACTCTGTTCTCCTCTCTTCTTAGGAGGACAGTCTAACTGTGTACCTGTAGTTCTACTGTCTCCTTTGTGCTGGGGTCTACCTCTGGTGCTGTGCTGTAATATTATATATTATATTAATAATTAATTAATTATATTATATATATATAGTCCACTGGTGCTGCCTGCACTGAATCTGCCAGTATTATTTAGTTACTCAGTCCACTGTTGCCACTGACAGTGCTACTGCCTACCTAGTGTACCTACCTAGTACATACTAGGCTGCTATATCTAATTTAATAAAAAAATAATACTTGTGCTGTGTGGGACTGTAAAAAATAATTCCATGCTGCTGGTGCACTGATGTGTGCCACTGAGTGCCACTGCCAAGCAGTACCTAATATAAAATTAATTATTATAAATTCTGCTGGTGCACTGCATAAAGCTACTGGTGGTGTGTAATATAATAACTACCTTTTGTGGTGACCACTGGCAGTACTACTGCCTGCCTACCTACCTACCAACTAGTTTATTTTCTCTACCTACTAGGCTGCTATATTATTAATAATTAATTGAATTATATATAGTCCACTGGTGCTGCCTGCACTGAATACTGTGAATAGAGGTTGCCAGTATTATTTACTCAGTCCACTGTTGCCACTGGCAGTGTTACTGCCTAAGTGTACCTACCTAGTAGTACAACTACATACTAGGCTGCTATATCTAATTTAATAAATAAAAAATACTTGTGCTGTGTGGGACTGTAAAAAATAATTCCATGCTGCTGGTGCACTGATGTGTGCCACTGAGTGCCACTGCCAAGCAGTACCTAATAATAAAATTAATTATTATAAATTCTGCTGGTGCACAATACTAGTATTGCTGACGTATCTACCTGTCTTGTGCCTAGTACTGTCTTATCTACCTGTCTGGTGCCTAGTACTACCATATCTACCATCTGGTCTGGGGCTCACTGCCTAATACTGGCGTATCTACCTGTCTGGTCTGGGGCTCACTGCCTAATACTGTATCTACCTGTCTGGTCTGGGGCCCACTGCCTAATACTGCCGTATCTACCTGTCTGGTCTGGCGCTCACTGCATAATATTGCCATATCTACTGTCTGTTTTGGGGCTCACTGCCTAATACTGAGGTATCTACCATCTGGTCTGGGGCTCACTGCCTAATACTGCCATATCTACCTGTCTGGTCTAGGGCCCACTGCCTAATACTGCCGTATCTACCTGTCTGGTCTGGCGCTCACTGCCTAATACTGCCGTATCTACAGTCTGTTATGGGGGCTCACTGCCTAATACTGGCGTATTTACCGTCTGGTCTGGGGCTCACTGCCTAATACTGCCTTATCTACCTGTCTGGTGCCTAGTACTGCCGCATCTACCGCTGCAGTGCCACTCTTACATGAGCCACGTGTTTGTGCTGCACACTTGTGTGGCTTAGCATAGTTATCCAGCTACCTCAGTGCAACCATTTGCCCTAAAAACAATATTGTGAGGTGTGAAGTGTTCAGAATAGACTGGAAATGAGTGGAAATGAATGTTATTGAGGTTAGTATAGCGTAGGAGCAAAAAAAACCCCCAAATTCTGCGATTTTAGCAGTTTTTATGCTTTTTAATAAAAAAAATCAGAACCCAAAACCCCAAAAATCCAAACACAAAACACTTAGGAGGTGTTTTGCCAAAACCCATTAGAACCCAAAACCTCAAGGTAATCAGAACCCAAAACTCGAAAAGTGGCAGGTGCACATCCCTAGTTATGTACCGTTTTCTTCATGCTCAACAGGAACTGGACAGTCAGAATTCAATGTTCCAGCTATAGTGTCGGAAAGTCAAAGAATAGGCAAAAACGGGCGCTAATTGTCGGAAAACAGACATGAATTCGACAATCCGCCGCAGTTTCCGACAAAAAAAGGTCCGTCTTGAAGTCGGATCTGTTTTGTCGGAAACTGCTACCAATGCTGTTGGAAACAGAAGCAGGAGGAAATAGCTCCGGCGGAAATAGTGGCCCGGATTGAATACGCTCCCTTAAGGGGTGAGCTTATTAAAGCTTCTAAAAATGAAAATGAGGTGATGTATCCTATAGCAACCAATCAGATCCTGTCTATCATTTATCTACTGCATCATAGAAAATGATAGAATCTGATTGGTTGCTATGGGCAACCTCAACTCTTGTCATTTTTAAAAGTTTTAGTAAACTTATCCTTAAGTGAAGGTATTCCTAGAATCATAATTATTTCCCTGGTCACAGACTATGGGGGAAATTTACTAAGATCAGATGGGTACGAATGCACCCATTCGATGTCAAATACGTCCGGGACTCAGATCCATGTAGACTTCTCTGTGTAAAAAGTTGAAAAATAAATAAATATAAAGGAAAAAGGAGAATGATGGAATCCCCGGTGGCGTCAGTCCCCGCCTCTTCCCTTAGCCAATCATTAGCGTGCTCCATGGGAGCTCCGCACCTGATAGGCTATGCGTGGCACCATAGAAGCCCATGTTATGAATTTAACATGGGCTTCTATGGTGGGAACCGGCATGGTGCTGGTAATAGAAATACAGGATTACCCCATTTGATTTTTTCCCCCCTGTATTTCTGCAACCAGGACGGGGCTGGTTATGCTCGTGGGGGGGGGACCTCAAGCCGTTTTTTTTTTATTATTATTATTTATTTATTTATGGCTGATCCATGCGATGCTTTATTCTTGTCTGTATTTGACTTTGGTAAACACGGAAGCCATACCCGAATGACTTCACCATCGGAAAACACGAATCCAGAGAATACGGCAGCTTTTTTAATTAGCCGTATTCTCCGTCCCTATTTTCGAGCCGATCCCGGTCATACTCGTTTGTACACGGTATCAGCCGTAATTGGCCTTCTTAGTAAATTTCCCCTTATATATACCGTTACTGATATTTAGTCAAGTCAGTGCTTATTATGCCCTGCTGCAGTGTTGACCCAGATAAGCGATATAAAGATGTGTATTCCATGACCACAATAGCACATGTGTGGTCATCGCATGTCTGTAGTGTACAGGGCTCCCTGTGACATATCGTCCAAATCCAAACAACCAGATCGGATTAGGGTGAAGAAGCCGTAAAACGGGCATAGAGGAGAAGCTGGACTACTGGTTTGTCTGCAGCATCAGTTATACCTGAAACTTGTGCCTGGGCACTAGAGGGAGAGAGCATTACAGAAGTGAGGGGCACAGGTACAGGTGGGCAGTACATCCTGGGCGCTAGAGGGAGAGCACATTACAGAAATGACGGGCACAGGTACAGGTGGGCAGTACAGCCTGGGCGCTAGAGGGAAAGAGCATTACAGAAATGACGGGCACAGGTACAGGTGGGCAGTACAGCCTGGGCGCTAGAGGGAGAGAGCATTACAGAAGTGAGGGGCGCAGGTACAGGTGGGTAGTACAGTCTGGGTGCTAGAGGGAGAGAGCATTACAGAAGTGAGGTGAACAGATACAGGTGGGCAGTACAGCATGGGCGCTAGAGGGAGAGAGCATTACAGAAGTGAGGGGCACAGGTACAGGTGGGTAGTGCAGCCTGGGCGCTAGAGGGAAAGAGCATTACAGAACTGAGGGGCGCAGGTACAGGCGGGCAGTACATCCTGGGTGCTAGAGGGAGAGAGCATTACAGAAGTGAGGGGCGCAGGTACAGGTGGGCAGTACAGCCTGGGCGCTAGAGTAAGAGAGCATTACAGAAGTGACTGGCACAGGTACAGGTGGACAGTACATCCTGGGCGCTAGAGGGAGAGAACAATACAGAAGAGAGGGGCACAGATACAGGTGGGCAGTGCAGCCTGGGTGCTAGAGTGAGCGAGCATTAAAGAAGTGAGGGGCACAGGTACAGGTGGGCAGTACATCCTGGCAGGGCCGGTGCCAGGTACGGCAGCGCCCTAGGCAGGGCCCGACCACCGTTCAACCTGCTCCGGGGGGGGGGGCGGTGAAAGAGGAGGAGAGTTGCGGCGGAGGAAGGGAAAGGGGAGGGGATGCGGCCGCCGCTGCCGAGGCGCTCCACGAGGGGCAGGGTGTGGGGATGATGCGGGCACTGCTGTGCTCACCAGACTCCACGGGGGTTGAGAGCAGTGCGGGTGCCGCTGCACTCACCTGGCTACATGGGGGTGGGAATGGTGCGGGCGCCGCTGCGGCACTACCTCTCAACTGGCTCCATGAGGGGGGCTCCCAAGTGCCGCCCTCCAGTGGCCGGTGCCTTAGGCAAATGCCTAAAGCTGCCTAGTGGTGGCGCCGGCCCTGCATCCTGGGCGCTAGAGGGAGAGAGCATTACAGAAGTGAGGGGCACAGGTACAGGCGGACAGTAAATCCTAGGTGCTAGAGTGAGCAAGCATTAAAGAAGTGAGGGGCACAGGTACAAGCGGGCAGTACAACCTGGGCACAAAAGAATTGACAAGTAATTCCCTGAAGATACACCCTTACTTCAAAAACATGGAAATTGGGATATAGACAAACTGGCGCAGTGAAAAAACTTGGAGATCTACGTTCGGGTTCCTCCTTTTCCAAGTACAACCTGGGCGCTAGAGGGACAGAGCATTACAAAAGTGAGGGGCACAGGTACAGGCGGACAGTAAATCCTGGGCGCTAGAGTGAGCGAGCATTAAAAAAGTGAGGGGCACAGGTACAGGTGGGCAGTACAGCCTTGGCGCTAGAGGGACAGCGCATTATAGAAATGAGGGGCACAGGTACAGGTGGGCAGTACAGCCTGGGCGCTAGAGGGAGAGCACATTATAGACATGAGGGGCACAGGTACAGGTGGGCAGTACATCCTGGGAGCTAGAGGGAGAGAGTGTTACAGAAGTGAGGGGCACAGATACAGGTGGGCAGTACATCCTGGCGCTAGAGGGAGAGTGCATTACAGAAGTGAGGGGCACAGATACAGGTGGGCAGTACAGCATGGGCGCTAGAGGGAGAGCACATTACAGAAATGAGGGGCACAGGTACAGGTGGGCAGTACATCCTGGGCGCTAGAGGGAGAGCACATTACAGAAATGAGGGGCACAGGTACAGGTGGGCAGTACATCCTGGGCGCTAGAGGGAGAGCACATTACAGAAGTGACGGGCACAGGTACAGGTGGGCAGTACAGCCTGGGCGCTAGAGGGAAAGAGCATTACAGAAGTGAGGGGTGCAGGTACAGGTGGGCAGTACATCCTGGGCGCTAGAGTGAGCGAGCATTATAGAAGTTAGGGGCACAGATACAGGTGGGCAGTACATCCTGGGCGCTAGAGTGAGCGAGCATTATAGAAGTTAGGGGCACAGATACAGGTGGGCAGTACATCCTGGGCGCTAGAGGGCGAGAGCATTACAGAAGAGAAGGGCACAGGTACAGGTGGGCAGTACAGTCTGGGTGCTAGAGGGAGAGAGCATTACAGAAGAGAAGGGCACAGGTACAGGTGGGCAGTACAGTCTGGGTGCTAGAGGGAGAGAGCATTACAGAAGAGAAGGGCACAGGTACAGGTGGGCAGTACAGCCTGGGAATTTGTACTGAGATGTAGAGCTGCGGTGGAATTCCTTTTAAAGGTGTACGGAATGGAAGTTACTTACTGTGGATGCACTACAATAGTTGCCGACTGAATGACGACTCCTCCATTACTGCCCAGAAATGTTCGCGATCAGTCCCGTACCACCACCGCAAGACTATGACAACACTTGCACAGCGCGACTTACACCCATGTCCAGTGGCAGAAAACTTGCTTTACTGTATAGTAACAATTTGGTGATGGTAACTGGTGTTACCCGTGTAAAATACAAGTAGGGCCTAATTCAGTGTGAGTTAAAACTTTGCAAAGGATCGCAAATCTACAACTGCTTACGCTAGCATGCGGACTCCCTCCAATCTTCCAATCGCATCGCAGATATGAGAGTGCTCAGCAGGGCTCGCTAATCAGTGATTGTGCCAATCAGCGATGAAAGCTGAATTAGCTCCTTAGGCCGGTATCCAATTAGCTTTGGTAATTAATTGCAGCTAATGGATCCAGTTAGCCCTGATAAGCCACAATTCGTTTAGGGCGCCTCAAGAACCCAAAGAATAATGTGCCTAATTCAGACCCACTCGCTACCTAGAGAGCGGCTAAGCGAACCCCACCAGGTAGCATGCGAGGGGATGTGGTCGCTAGCAGAAATCGATGGTCGATCAACATCGAATGATTTCTCCGGCCTTCAGCAATAAAATTCAGTTTAAACTTAGTTTTATTACAGCCGCTATCCGCAGAAAAGGGGGCGGGTGCTGTCGTCATGTGATTCACCCGGGATGCAGTCAAAATCCCGACGGTCAAAATCCTGACAGGGTCAAAATCCCGACAGGGTCATAATACCGACAAGGACAAAATTCCGACATTTAAATCCCGACAAGGACAAAATTCCGACATTTAAATCCCGACAGGGTCAAAATACCGACATATAGAATGTACAGGTAAAACAGTCAACATGACTTTCCGTCGACAGGTCGCAAGGTCAACATGGGTTTTTCACTGTTTTTTCACTGTTCTCACCGCCTGACGTGCCGACAGGAGGTATTTCATGCCCTACCATCCACAAGGGCGTGGTGGGAGAATAAAATAGTGTGCCGAGGTCAGCGAGGCACCGTGCCCGAAGCATTGCGAGCGAAGCGAGCTATGCGAGGGGCTGTCCATGTCGACTGTGTCGACATTCGGGTAAAAAAACAATGAAAAACCCCATGTCGACCTCGCGACCTGTCGACGGAAAGTAATGTTGACTGTTTCACCTGTACATTCTATATGTCGGTATTTTGACCCTGTCGGGATTTTAAATGCCGGGATTTTGTCCTTGTCGGGATTTTGTCCTTGTCGGTATTATGACCCATTCGGGATTTTGACCATGTCGGGATTTTAACCGAATCCCCCTCCCTTCCCTATCTGTGCAAATGCCTTGGCGAGTGTGATACTTGCCAAATGTGTTCTCACATGCGGAAATACGTGTATGCACAGCCCCCCCACCACCACCACCATCAGAAGGGGGACGAATTCGGCGCCTTCTGATCGGGTCTGAATTAGGCATTTGTGTGAAAACGCATCTAGATCCCATGTTTTATCGCCAGAAAACAGGTAATTTACCGCACAATAAAATATACTATCGGGCTATTTTAGCCTGTTTTTGCCGTGTGGTAAATTAACGCCAGGGATAAGATACCAGCCTTAAAAAAGTAATCAAGTAGGCAGCATTTGGCGAATGGGAACGCCAAGCCTCTTGCGCCCGCACATTTTTCTGCCACTTGCTGTCTGTCTGTGAGATGCGCAGGAATTTCCTGAGAACTCAGCCATCTCCGTATTAGTAACAGATAAATATTGTTAGAGGTCCCCCATGGAAGCAGATACCCTTCCCTGTTTGTATCTGTGTTCCTAAACATCCTACCGCGGGGATCGCTGCTGAATTGCAGCGGAAGCTGCCGCAGGTCCCTGGTGTTAACAGGAATCTGACAAGCCCTGAATATTTACACTTTTATTGCTGAAGGGCCTGGATCAGGCATTTTTCCCATCCAGAGAGACCTGTGTGAGATGCTGAAGGAAAACACAGCCAAGCACAAGCAATATACTGTGTCATGCAATGCTCCTAAGTTATACAGACCAGCACAGGCAATATACCGTGTCATGCAATGCTCCTACAGTATGTTATACAGACCAGCACAGGCAATATACCGTGTCATGCAATGCTCCTACAGTATGTTATACAGACCAGCACAGGCAATGGCTGGGAAATGGTGCAGATGATTCAATGTAAATGTATCTATCTCTCATTCCTTTTTCCAAAAAAAAATTAACAATGTAATGTGGGCTAGGTGAGATGAGGGAGATTTCTAGACTAATGAGGGAGAGAGGGAGATTGCTGCTATGTCAGGGAGTCTCCTGCAGAATGCAGGAGGGGAGGTAACTATGATGTAACAGTGTAATGTGGGCTAGGTGACATGAGGGAGATTGCTAGACTAATAAGTGAGAGAAGGAGATTGCTGTTATGTCAGGGAGTCTCCTGCAGAATGCAGGAGGGGAGGTAACTATGGTGTAACAGTGTAATGTGGCATAGGTGACATGAGGGAGATTGCTAGACTAATGAGGGAGAGAGAGATTGCTGCTATGTCAGGGAATCTCCTGCAGAATGCAGGAGGGGAGGTAACTATGGTGTAACAGTGTAATGTGGGATAGGTGACATGAGGGAGATTGCTAGACTAATGAGGGAGAGAGAGAGATTGCTGCTATTTCGGGGTATCTCCTGCAGAATGCAGGAGGGGAGGTAACTATGATGTAACAGTGTAATGTGGGATAGGTGACATGAGGGAGATTGCTAGACTAATGAGGGAGAGAGGGAGATTGCTGCTATTTCAGGGAGTCTCCTGCAGAATGCAGGAGGGTAGGCAGCTATGAGATGATGTCATCTCCAAGAGCCGGCTCGGGGCCCGGCGTCGCCCACCCAGCATAATGGCGATGTAGCAGGGAACAACTGCCGAGTCCAAAAACCCAGGTGCGACCTGACAGTTCTGGTGTAAAAGTGGTATTAGTAACAAAACAGGAAGTGATCAGCTGATTGGGTGACTGCTGTCCTCATGTGGCGGAGGTCTTGTCCTGACCTGTATTCTTCTCCAACTGTGTACTGGAGACAATGAATGAACTGACCTTTGCCCTATGAGTCACTTTACTTCCCAAACCCATCCCCAATTAAGACAATTAGGTATTTAATAAACAATGTGGAGCACCAGCAAGATGACCGCCCACAACAACACGGAAATCATTTCCCAGCTACAATTGTGACCCACGTTCTTCTTGTCATTAACGACATCGTCACAAGTGGATTAAAAGCCATTCAGGAATATCTCCCACTGTGTTCTGTGACTCATCGGAAGTCTGCTGATGGTAATACTAGAATTATAATAGAACTTCCAGAAGAACAGAGATTTCTTTTATACCCCATATAGTATTTACTCTGACTCCAACTGACCTTGCCTTAAATATCGTGGTCAAATAAATGGTCCACAAAATAGATTCTGAAACACTTTTTCCCCAACTTGTCATTGTTCATCTTAATTATGTGGTTTATAGAAAACTTGCTCGTTTTTTGGGGGTGTGGATTATTAGGTCGAAAGTGACTAGGTCGACAAGCTGTGTTGCCACACGAAAAAAGATTGACATGGTCTGTCGACATTGTCAAAAAGTCAATGTGTAAATGGTTGACACAAGAAAAGGACGACGCGAGTTATTCTTGGCTTTTGGTGTCTTATGTCGACATGGGCACCCTATGTGTGTACTGCGTCACCTCGCATGGTTCGCGACATGTATCAGGCAATATTTTAATGTCGACCTTTGACATTTTCTTGTGTCAACCTTTTTGTCAAGGTCAACCTTTTTTCATGCGGCAAACTTTTGAATGTGTCATCCTGTTACCTGTCGACTAGTAGTGGTCAACCTATTGACTGTCGACCTAGACACTGTCAACCCATCAACTGGATCCCGTTTTTTTGTTTTCGCTATCCATATTATACTTTAAGCACTTTTTCATATTTTACCATCCACGTGACCTCTGATTGGGATCGTGAAAGTCCGAAGCATGGTGAGCGAGGGTATGCCTACACTAATTCGAGGTCTACATTCTCAAGTGTCGACACCCCCCCCCCCCCCCCAAAAAAAAAACGTAACTTTTCCACATGTCGGTCTTTTTCATGTTAACATTTTGTGTCAACCTTTTGGCAATGTCGACTTTGCGCTTGATGACCTTTTGGCAATATTGACCTTTTGTCACTGCCGACCTTGTGTATGTTGACCCTTTCCATGTGTCGACTTATGGAATATCTATCTAGGCACTGTAGACCGTTAATCCGAAACCGTTAGTTAGATAGCTGATCACAAGCAAAAGGTTGCCATGACGATGGTCGATGGCTAAAAAATGTTGATATGAGTTATTCCAGTAATTGGGGATCTACGTGCTCAGCTGTCAACACAGGTATATGGTCATTAAGGCCAACCCATATTAGGTCGATGTGCATTGGGTTGAAATATGTTGACACGGCTAAGGTCGACAGGGTTGGAAGGTCGACACAAGCATTAGGTCGACAATGGCAAGGTCAACAGTCAAAAGGTTTAACAAGTTATTAACATTTTCTTTGAGCCGACATGTGCCGACAGGCGGTATTTCATCCACTAGGGCGTGGTGGGAGAATATAATAATGTGCCGAGCACAGAGAGTCATGCAAGGGGACGCAGTAGACTTTGGGGTGGACACTCTTATATCCGCGCCCCCTTACCACCGCCGACTACCGCAAACATAATTATCGCATATGATCTAACATATGCGGTAATTATCACAAAAGACAGCTCTTGCGTTAAGGCCCTCCCTCTCTTACCCGGCCTGGAGGTGCTGCTGTAGGGGGGCTGGCTCTCCTCCTCCCTGCACCCGGAAGAGGATCAGTGCAGGGAGGAGGTCACAGGTCCGAGCAGCACAACTCTGTGCTGCCCGGACACAGGTGAGGGGGGGGGTCGGTGCGGGGCGGCTGGGGGGTCGCGCTAGAAGCCCATAGGATTCTATGGGGCATCGCCAGAATTTTCTGGCGATGCCCCCCGTCGCGGTAACCCGGCGGGGGATGCTTAGAGCGGCGTTTTTACCACATTTTTAGTTTAGAGAATCTCCCCCTGTGACGGTGTCCATGTCGCCTATGTTGACATTTGGGACCAAAAAAAGTGTAAAACTCATGTCAACCTTGACATTGTCAACTTAATGCTTGTGTCGACCTTCCAACCCTGCACAGCCAGAGACGGGGAAAAGTCAGGCAGCATCTGAGCGGGTGCTCCGACACTGCCCCGGCATGCGCAGTCTAATCCTGAAATCCCGGGATTGGAAACTCCAATTCCGGTATTGAAATCCGGGCGTTTTTGTGACCAAATCCCAGGATCCCGCCGATCCCGGAATTGGACACCCTAATTGTAATCTTTTTGACAGTGTCAACCAATTCCACCTTTTATCATTGTTGACCTTTATGTGCCGACCTACGGACTGTCTACCTAGACACCGTAGACCTTTTAATCCGGAACGGTTACAGCATAGGTCATAGCACGGGCATGGTAAATAGTCCTGTAAGACTTTTACCTAGTAATTATTTGGCTATGTTGAATTCTACTGAATGCTCGGAATATTATGTTAGCACTTTCTAAAGCGTCTAATTACTGGTGCAGCTATGAAAGGATCCGTGGTGAGAATGACTAACGAAAACATCGTTTGTGGCTGGGCTCATTAACGGCCTTTTACTGGAAATTATTTTCACAACTCCGCTGGTTACCCAGATAAGTGCGGAGACATTACACAGTCATTAGCTATGCGGCCAATACTTTCAGCGCATTGTGAAGTTCTCCAGGGCTTGGGGCGGAAGGGGGGGGGGATGACAGGACAGGGCTGGGGTGAGTCACAGGTCCGAGTCCTGCAGAACCTCCAGCATCTGTCTCCTACTACAGGCTGCTTGTGCGGCTCAACGTTCAACTTCTACCTAGTTGTCCCTATTACGGTTACCGCTTATCTTTTCATTCATATCTTCCAGTCTTTCATTCAGTCATATACTGACAGTGATAACGAGACAGAGTAACTGATTGCCTTCATGTTGGGCATGATGAAAGCCATTGGAGGAGACTTATCAAATCTTGCACAAAGATAAAGTGAAGTTGATCAGAGAGACCAATTAGCTTCTGTCATTTATCTATAACACAGCCTGCAAAATGACAGGAGCTGTTTGGTTGGTACTTTATCTCTCTTCAAAATGTAATCATTCCCCCCAACCCTTTGTGTACTCTGTTGATTGGCAGGCCTTTGATAACAATACCTTCGCTCCTTGTAGGTAATGTTCTGTTGTTTAATTATCTTGTTGCAGAATTGTATTAGAACCAGTGGCGTAACTACATAGATGTGGGCCCCATAGCAAAAGTTTGTAAGGGCCCCTATTTTTCACCTAATGCTGAAAAATGTATACAGCACATGATACTTTGACAGGCAAAGTGGGCCCCTCTCAGCTCTGGGCCCCATAGCAGCTGCACCCCCTGCACCTATGGTAGTTACTCCCTTGATTAGAACCCATTATTTATAAACCAGCATTGTTCCTGCTAGCATTTCATTAAGGGGCATTAGAGTAATCTAGAACCACTAGATAAAACATTAATCAGCTAATTCATGCACAACTGCAGCCACCTTTCCATCTGATAGTGCCCCCTCCCCTGTATCTGCCACTGGCTCAGAGTCTCACTCCCACCCCCCATACTTTAATTATAATTATTTACCTACATCTTGATTTCCATGGGTTTCATGCTTGTTACCAGGGGATACATCATTGCCGGGGGTTTCTTGCTCGTTGCCAGAGGCCTCTTGCTCATTGCCAGTGGTTATATGCTCCCAGGCACGCCCACCTTCCCGGAATGGAGCCCCGGCGCTGATCGATAGGCGCTCGATCTGTAATGCTGTATGCCAGGGGTAGCCAACTCCAGTCCTCAAGAGTTACCAACAGTGCATGTTTTCCAGGTCTCCTCACACCATCACCACAAGTGAAGTAATTAGCTCCACCTGTGGATCATTTATAATGTGTCAGTCAGTAATGAGTGCACCTGTGCAGCTGCTGGGTGGGCTGGAAAATGTGAACTGTTGGTAGCTCTCGAGGACTGGAATTGGCTCTCACTGCTGTATGCATCGCTCTTACGTCACAGACTCTAGAGGTCCAGACGGACCTTTAGCATCTGTCTCCTCTGAGGTGGTGGACATTTTTGGTGAGTTATTTTCCGCAACGTGAATCCCCCCCCAAAGGCGAATTTTGGGGGACTAT
Source organism: Crinia signifera (assembly GCF_055691185.1). Lineage (NCBI taxonomy): Eukaryota > Metazoa > Chordata > Amphibia > Anura > Myobatrachidae > Crinia > Crinia signifera. The sequence goes on from NC_139222.1 coordinate 270,371,804, forward strand.
ACTCGTGTTACTCTCACTCGATCGCACCCCCTTTTTCACCGCTGTGGGGGCATGGCCAGCAGCTTTGTGAGCAGCTGTCCATGCCACCTTGTTCGTCTGTGTCAGCACTTTATAATATAATGGATGCCTTTGTGCCTGTATGGGTCTTCTGCACGGATAGGCCTGCGCTCTGATAATCCAGCATGCAGCAGAACGGTGCATTGGAAGGAGAGATGTCGGCGAGTGCCCTGAAGTGTCTGTTACACAGAGAGGAGATATGAGTGCGGCTGACAACATGATCACTGCACCGGGCTCGCAGCACTCTGCAGGCACCGCATTCCATCTCCAACCATAGGCTGCTGCTGGGCAGGTTACATGTCAGTTATGTTCCCTGTTATCGGCACGGTCAGATGATCCGACGCTCACAATTAGATGTTGGTGCACGGATAAGAGCATGGAGGAAAGGTTATTGAGGAATGACAAATAGGCGGTTGTGTTATGCAGGATGGGACCAACCTCATTGCGTCATGCATATACTAGTATTGCTGACGTATCTACCTGTCTTGTGCATAATATCCAGCTACATCGGTGCAACCTTTTGCCCTAAAAACAATATTGTGAAGTGTGAGGTGTTCAGAATAGACTGGAAATGAGTGGAAATGAATGTTATTGAGGTTAATATAGCGTAGGAGCAAAAAAAAACCACCAAATTCTGCGATTTTAGCAGTTTTTATGCTTTTTAACAAAAAAATCAGAACCCAAAAAATCCAAACACAAAACACTTAGGAGGTGTTTTGCCAAAACCCATTAGAACCCAAAACATCAAGGTAATCAGAACCCAAAACCCGAAAAGTGGCCGGTGCACATCTCTAGTTGTGTACTATTCGTAACATAATGGAATAAGTATTGTATGGGGGTTGTAGGTGGAGACATTAACACTAATACTGTATGCACTGCCATGGAAAGCCTAGTAATTACAGCTATATGAATGTACAGTAGCTGTAATGATCAGTTTATACTGTACCAGCGGTTCTCAAACTGTGGGTCCTGACCCCAAAGTGGGTCCTGACCACCTCAGAATGGGGTCATGCAGTGGTGAAACTATTAATTCTGTTCCCCCCTGCCGAAAGGGCAAGTTTGTCCTGCCCCAGCAAAACCCACCACAGACCATTAGGAACCCCCTCCCCCTCACCTTTGCTCCAGCCCCAAACATCCCAGAGCCTGCCGCCTAAGTCACTGCTGCAAAATGACAGGCGGCTAGAGGCTGGGGGAGCGGCAGGGGTTAGAAGACCTCCGGCATACGCCTGAGCACAGGTGATTTGGGGGGCTCGGGGATGCGACGAGGGTCTCAAGACGTGGTGCGCCAGTGGTGCACACCTGGACATCACTGACGCGCACCTATTTTATAATTGTGGCGGTACTTGTGTATTTTGGCGGCGCCCACGATGAGGATCGCGTCCATCGTGTGTGAAAAATCGGGTCCATCGCGTCCATCGCGTCGCGTCGTGTGCATTAACATGGCACACGACGCGACCGACGCGATGGACCCGATTTCTCCATAGGCTTCAATGTTAAAATATTTTAACATTGAAATCGTGTCGGTCGCGTCGGTCTTGTGCCATTATAATGGCACAAGATAAGATGGACTTGATAAAGTCCATTTTACATGGAATAAAATGGGAAATGGGCCAATATGGCCCATTTTTCATTGTATATGTCCCCGTCATGTCCAAATATAACTGCCCCCCCATTGTGAGCGGCACCCCAGTATTGACGTCAACCCGAAGCGTGGCGAGCGCAGCGAGCCCGCGAGGGGCGGCGGTGCGCGTCCTCCGACCTTTTCATACCCCTACTATCCACGTCGGCGTGGAGTTGAGAATAGAATAGTGTGGCGAGCGCAGCGAGCCCCGCGAGGGGACGCGGATACCTTCACAGGTAAACGCGTCCCTTCGCGGACTTCACAGGTGTCCGCGTGGCCACGGACACCTGTGAAGCCCGCGTGGGGACGCGGATACCTGTGAAGGTATCCGCGTCCCCTCGCGGGGCTCGCTGCGCTCGCCACGCTTCGGGCTCGGTGGCTCGCTGCGCTCGCCACACTATTCTATTCTCAACTCCACGCCGACGTGGATAGTAGGGGTATGAAAAGGTCGTAGGACGCGTACCGCCGCCCCTCGCGGGCTCGCTACGCTCGCCACGCTTCGGGTTGGCGTCAATACTGGGGTGTCGCTGACAATGGGGGGCATTTATATTTGGACATGACGGGGCCATATACAATGAGAAATGGGCCATATTGGCCCATTTCCCATTGTTTTCTATGTTAGATGGATTTTAACAACTACATTTGATCTTGTGCCATTATAATGGCACAAGTCCGACGCGACCGACAGTATTTCAATGTTAAAAATATTTTAACATTGAAGCCTATGGAGAAATCGTGTCGGTCGCGTCGGTCGCGTCGTGTGCCTTAACTTTAAGGCACAGGACGCGACGCGATGGACCCGATTTCTCCATCGGGTTCAATGTTAATAATATTTTAACATTGAAGCCTATAGAGAAATCGGGTCCATTGCGTCGCGTCCTGTGCCTTAAAGTTAAGGCACACGATGCCCACGACGGGCGCCGCCAAAATACACAAGTACCATTGTGGCATACCCGGAAATTTTCCAGGACAGCCCGCTGCGGCAGTGCAGCTGAGCCCGGAAAAGTTCCGGGCATACCACCCAAGGGGTTAATCTAAAATCCCTTTTATATCGCAAACCCGGGTAGATGCTTTGAGATGCGGTGCAGGAATAAGTTGAAAGGAAAGATGTAAATGTGAAAGGTTCTGGGTGCAATGAGAATTTATAGCTGCAATCGGTGATTCAATTTAAAATTCTAGTAATTCAGAATAATATATATGTATCCTTAAATGAGCTTTAAATATGTGCTGAGAGCTAATATTATATTGGTCTCCATGAACAAAATGATACTTTCTAGAATATTTTAATACCTCTGTCTTGGCACTACCGCTGATAAAGCTGTAGAATTTGCATTAAAAAGTCATAGGCATTTGCATTCGGAAGCAGTTACTGTGTGTACTTTGTTTATAACTATTCTTTTATTGCAAGACTGGAACTACAAAAGGCATCGGTACCCAACAAGGAACCCATAACCGTGAAATAGTCACCCGCAGTCCGTCAGTAGCAGCCTAATGAATTCTATATACAGTACAATAGCAAATAATTTTATGGACCTCTGGCTAAGGAAATATTTCAGCTCTGTTCATCCTCAACTCTATCAGTTCTCTTGAAGCCACAAGGGCGGCCAAACCTGTCCTCAAGATTTACCAACAGTTCATGTTTTCCAGGCAACCTGTGGATCTATAGTAGGAATGAATGCAGCAGGTTTGAAAATGTGACAGTTAGTAATGACTACAGCTGTGCAGCAGCTAGGTGACCTGGCGAATGTGACAGTTAGTAATGACTACAGCTGTGTACCAGCTAGGGAGTCTGGGAAATGTGACAGTTAGGTAATGACTACAGCTGTGCACCAGCTAGGGAGTCTGGGAAATGTGACAGTTAGTAATGACTATGGCTGTGCACCAGCTAGGGAGTCTGGGAAATGTGACTTTTAGTAATGACTACAGCTGTGTACCAGCTAGGGAGTCTGGGAAATGTGACAGTTAGTAATGACTACAGCTGTGCACCAGCTAGGGAGTCTGGGAAATGCGACAGTTAGTAATGACTACAGCTGTACACCAAATAGGGTTTGTGGGAAATGTGACAGTAATGACTACAGCTGTGCACCAGCAAGGGAGTCTGGGAAATGTGACTGATAGAAATGACTACAGCTGTGCACCAGTTATGTAGGTGATTTGGAAAACATGGAGCATTGGTAAATCTCGGGAAATGGATTGGCATGACAAGTGTGTTCTAATAGTAAACTTAGCCTACTACTTTCATTAAAATGTATGCTGTCTAAAAGAGACTTGTGGGGGAATTTACTGGCGGTTTTGAAATTCTGGCGGTTTTGCAGCGGTTTATTGGGAAGATTATGTTCCGCTGATCTATTAAGCTTAAGTCCGCTGCAGAGTGATCACTCTATACAACAGAATAGAACATTGAATGTCCATCAATGTTTTTACCTTTACAAGTATAACGTCAGTTACTAAGAGGCGGGTTGGATACTACTGCAAACCCGCCAGCAAACCAATGGGTGGGGCGACTTGTTTGGGGGGCATGGTCAGAGTGATTGCATCATTTTAGCCACACCCCCTCCATGCAATGCCGGTATTTCAGGCATTGCACTGTGGGGGGCGGAGCTAAAATTTGGTGATTTGCGCCATTTGACCCATGGACCACATCCCGCGCACGCCACGGGTCGGTTCACAGGAGGGTTGCCCCGCTTTCAGGGGGCCGGAAGGGGGACCTAATTTCCGGGACCTTCCCTCCCCATTCCGGAAGGGTAGGAAACCCTGTGACTAATACAGCAGCTTTGGAAGTGTGACGTGCGGATACATATATAATATGAACATACAACTGTAATCTGAGCCAGTTTCTGGCTTTGTGGTACTAAAACACCAGAGGCGATACTTACAATATTAGCAATGTATGAAATGTGTCAAATTGCTGAAAGAGGCGATCGGAATATAATTATAGGCCTAAGGAGACACTGAGCGTTCTGCCAAAATTCTACACATTGCCTGAGCTATGTACAACAGATTAGGGTATGAAGTACATTAAATACTAAGAGGTTGATGTATCAAGCAGTGAAAGAGTGGAGAAGTTGCCCATAACAACAATACCAGGTTCAGTGGCATAAGTTTGTCCCAGTTGCCCGGAGGCAAGATGAATATTGGTGCACCTCCCAATAGCTCAATCAGTAAGGTGTCTGTCTCCAGTAAGACAGGTCATGGGTTCTGAAACAGTGTGTGACACTTGCAAAAATGATTTTAGGAGGGGAATCAGCCACCGAAGTGATAATGATGGCTTTCAATTAACGGATTCAAACTCACAGGGGAGGAGAGGTACCCCCTTGGGAGCAGAAGCCCGGTGGCAGATGACTCCATTGCCTCCCAGAGTTACGCCTCTGACCAGGTTCTACTTATCATTTTATAGAATGTACTTGATAGATGCTACCTAGAAGCTGATTGGAGGAGACAAATAATGACAGTAAAGGCCCCCATACATTAGGCCGACTTGTCCTAGGGACAAGTCGGACCCAATTTACCTGCGAGCCGCCCGGCAGCTCCCCAGGAGGCTCACATACAATTTGGCACTTGATGTGCCATTTTTACATGGGATAAATCGCATGCGATTTATCCCATGTAAAAAAAAACCCGGGGAGCTGCAGGGCGGTAAGCAGTAGTGGGGGCGGGCAGCGGCAGTAGTAGGGACGGGCAGCGGTGGTGGGGGCGGCCAGCGGCGGCGGCGGTGGGGGGGGGGCGGTCAGCGGCAGCGGGCGGCGTTTGCGGTGAGCGCAGTGTACTTACACATAGCAGCAGCGGCGGGGACGGGACGCGCAGTGGCGGCTATTATATTTTTAAAATACTTGTCAAATGACCGGCCGCTCTCTGATTGGCTGAGAGCTCTCCGGCCAATCAGAGAGCGGCCGGTCATTTGACAAGTATTTTAAAAATATAATAGCCGCCACTGCGCGTCCCGTCCCCGCCGCTGCTGCTATGTGTAAGTACACTGCGCTCACCGCACACGCCGCCCGTCCCCACCGCCGCTGCCCGCCCCCACTACCGCTGCCCGCCCCCACCACCGCTGCCCCTGGCCGCCCCCACTACTCCCCCGGTGTCTGCATGCATATGCCTGTCAGGTGGCAGGCATATGCATGCAGGGAGGTCGGACGTGATCGTATGTACAGACCGTCCGACCTCCCTGATCCGGTCCGATGCGCACGGACCGCGCATCGGATCGGATCAAATGTCACATACCTACGATTTTGGGCCGATTTCATCCGATTATCGGCACAAAGTGCCGAAATCGGATGAAATCGTCCCAAAATCGCATAGTGTATGGGGGCCTTAAGTATGCTATAGGGACGTTCTCCAGTCGTCCATTTCTCCACTAGTATCAATGCTCTATATACCAACTGCAAAGGAGCATATACAGTAACATACAGTATTAACCCCAAGGTGCTGCCCACATACAGTTAGGACCAGTGGCGGTTTTTACCTATGGGCTGCAGGGCTGTAGCCCCCCAGGTAAAATCCACCACTGTCTGCCAAAAGTGAAGCCAGATGAAGTCTGTGAGACTGCGCTGGCTTCACTCTGACTGGCAGTGACTTCCTATTGGAAGTCCGACCTGCCAGTCACTGAAGGCATCCCATCGGGAGGTGTTCCCTCCCTTCGGGATGCCTCTCTCTAGGCAAATGCGCAACAGCCCCCAAAACAGGTTCTGTGCATGCGCAGTACCGCGGACCATACTGCGCATGTGCTGGACTCGGGAACCCGATCAAGAAAACCCACGGAGGCTTGGGTCAGCGCATGCGCAGTATGTATGAAGGTACTGGCCCCATGCAGGGGACTCGGGAGCACGCATGGCCGGGGAGCGCGGCAGTGGCTGGGGACGGCAGCAGCAGCGGCAGAGGGGGGGAGGCGCATTGCTGCAGCCCCCTCCTCCATACTGGCAAGAGCCACCATTGGTTAGGACCCAAGTGCCACAAAGCTCCATATACACATGACTGTCCTGAATACCTCTGAACTGTCCCCGGATTATTGCAGACGTGAATCCTATCCCTATCACATAACTGAGTCTAAGGAGGGGCTGTTAGAGAGCAGTGAGGAAGGGTGGGAGTAGAGAGAAGGGGGGGGGGCAGTAGGGGCAAATGCAGGATTTGCAAGGGTGGTTTCCAGAGAGAGGTGGAGTGACAGTGACACATGGGTTGAGACTGAGGTGAATCGTTATATACCTGGGACCTTATTTAGGTCTATTTGCAAAGGGCGTTCGTTCGCACGGAGACCGATGTTGTGTTACTGTACTTACACATTTTTGCGCATGTGCATATGCAGTGTGCGCGCACCCAGTTGTATCACTGGGTGCCCAGGACAGCGGGCAGCCCCATTAGCATATGTGAATGCCCATCGTTTCATGGGCATTCCCATGAGAACCCTGGGCATTCTAATGCTAACAAGGCCGTGACGTGGGCACCGGGGGTGGCCAGCTGACATCACTGGATGTCAGCTGCCCCCCCCCCCCCCACACTTCCTTCTGAACGTGCGCGCATATGCAAGCATGCCTCATAGCACCCTTACATAGGAGTGCACGGTCCACATCATTCCATGGTCACCTGATGATGTGGGCGTTCCCCCGCAGGCTGCGAATGGATGTTTATGTAAAACACCCATTCGCAGCCAGTGGGAAGGAATGCGCCTTGCAAATGGTGGGTTTTTCACAATATTTTTTCCCCGCCCTTTTTTTTCATACTTACCTCATCCCCCCGATGTCCACGTCGGCATCCAGGATACTGTTGTGCGGCATCTCCGGTCCCAGGGGTGCATTTCACGAATGTGCGGGCGTGCCAGTGATGTCACCGGTGAGCCCGTGCATCCATGCAATGCACCCCTGGGACCGGAGATGACGCTGAAGAGGATCCGGAAGGCTACTGTGGATGCCGGTGGACATGGGGGGGGGGGGGGGGGCATCGGGGCACCACCAGGGGACCAGGTAAGTATGGAAAAAAAAATATTCCAAAATCCGAAAAAATCCCCTATCCAAAATGCTTGTGGTCCCAAGCATTTCGGTTTTCTATTTGATTTTCTATTGGATTTTGCTTCTATACACAAAATCCAATAGAAGCTTAGTGCATATCTCACCGTGTGTACCCTCTATAATAGTAACAATCCTTTTTGGAAGTTGCAACTTTGTATATTTATTAGTAAATTGAAAAGCAGGGGGAATCCAGAGGACTGTGTTAAATAAATATACAAAGTGGCAACTTCCAACAAGGATCTGTTTTCTTCATAACCCGCAATTTGTGGGCGTTTGAAAAGGAGGCGGGACTAATCCCCGGGGGCGTTGCTTTATCAGGGGCCGTGCCAGTGAGTTAAGTTCCATAAAAAAAAAAAATTGATCCGTTGGGGGATTTCTGGGTACCCTGTCTGTGCTTCTATGGCTGCCCGCCTAAGTGCCATAGACACTGGTCCCACCCAGCCTGCACAGCCAATCTTTGCCCCTGGGCCACCACAAGCCTTAATCCGGCCCTGCCTGTTTATATGGCTGATGTAGAATAAAGTTTCTTGAGCCAGTCAGTTATGAAGCTTCTTGGTGGTCACATGATTGCAGAGGAAATATAGGACAAAGTTGGCACTAACTACAATATATTTACTGTAGAACACTCTAAGGGGGGAGATGTATCAAACCTTGGAGAGCGGTCAAGTGGAGCAGTGGGGCGAGATGTATCAAACCTTGGAGAGCGATCGAGTGGAGCAGTTACCCCGAGCAACCAATCATCTTCTGTTATTTTACAAAATAAATTAAACCTAGAATCTGCTTGGTTGCTATGGGCAATATCTCCTCTCTAGTCTCTCTCCAAGGTTTGATACCTTCTCCTCTGCAATCATTAACGGTCAGCAGCTGAGGTCCAACACAAGTAAGTCAAAAAGAAATAACTCTGAGAATTATGCCTGGTACACACCAGGACGACCCGCTCCCCGCGTCCCCTCGCATGGCTTGCTGCACTCGCCATGCTTCGGGCACAGTGCCTGGCTGCCCCTATTTTATTCTCGCGCCGCGTCGTAGTGTATGGTAGGGCATGAAATATCGCCTGTCGGCACATGTCAGCTCAAAATAAAAACTTTTTGACAGTCAACCATCCCAATGTCGACCCTTTTGACCATGTTCACCTTTTGACTGTGTCGACCTAAGGCCTGTTGACCTTCAGTGGTCGACCTAATGTATGTTGACCTTAGTTCTGAATGCCAGCATTTCCTTGCTGGGAGCGGGGTTTGATGATGTCACAATCAGCCAACACCCCCTTCCCGATGTGAAGCTTCTCCCAGGGAGGAGACAGAAAAACTAGGCAAGTATGCTCTGAATTATAGGGCTAAGCCCCCAGGCCGTACGTCAAGGCATCTCTGTCACTGGGGGTCCCTAATACTGGGTATGGGTCTGGGGTGCGGGCCCCCAAACCAGGGAAGCCAGGGGTATCTCCAGGTAAGCTGGCTCTCAGATGTTATATGCCATTATCATGTGGCCTTATACTGGTCTATTAAGCCCAGACATACATGTTACTGCTAATGGGATGGGTTTGGGAGTGTGGTGCCCCCTGTGTTGGTATGGCTGGTCTGCTCCAGGTTAGCACACTCTAACACTTTATTAACACTTATTTTTTCCCTATCACATTGTATATATTTTGTATTTTAATCACACCTTCACTTCCCTACATAGCACTTATGTGCTTCTTATTAACCCCCACTAATTTTCATTTGTGTGCTGCCCTGGAGTACTCAGCCTGTGTCGGCATGTTGGGGGCCCACACCCCAGACCCATACCCAGTATTAGGGACCCCCAGTGACAGAGATGCCTTGACGTACGGCCTGGGGGCTTAGCCCTATATCTGCAGATATACACAACCAAAATCTCTGTGTTATCTGATTATTATGTAGTTATGTTTCACTCAGTGTGCAATTGGGATACAAAATGTTTTTTTTCCTAGACAGAATTACCCCTCCCTTTTGGCACCTGAGTGACACACCTCTGATTGAGCAGCTTACCAACAAAAGTGTTATGCTCTGAATTAGCCCAGGGTTGCCCCTACCCTCACAGAATGGCTGGCAGGCTCCTGAAGTTTGGGTCCCCCTCCTGGCCCCCCAAAAAGGAGGGCAACCCTCCTGGATAGCGACCCCTTCCCCCCTCCCCCCAACCCCCCCCCCCCCCCACCCCACGGCAGTGTTAATTCACCACAATTCGCGGCTTTCTGTGGGAGGGGCTAAAGATACAAACTGCATCATTTAGCTCCACCCCCTCCTCGAAGACCCGGACAAGAGACTTTCAAAGTAGGCAACCCTGAATTAGCCGTGACGCCCAACGTTCCATTAACCCGGCAGCATGTCATAAATTCGTCTAATATTTCCAAAGTGATTATTTGCTATCCTGCAGCCTGTCAGGCTTACACAATGCAGGAAATAATAGATATCCACAATGCAGGAAATAATATATATCTTACAGGAGGACCACCAAAATGCCGATAGGATGGAGAGAGTTTAGCAAATTAGATTCAGATGAATTTCCTCTGAAAGTTCTGCACTTATAGAGCAAGTTAAGCGACCTTACCTTTGGCACAGCTTTGTCTCCTGTGAACACACAAAGTACATTGATATACAATATCCTGTGCTATGCATTATGAATAAATGACTGGTAATATATTATGCTGCCAGCCAAGCTGATTCTTGCCAACAGTTTTCATACCGCGGAGATCTGGCGTTCGCGGAATACAATGCTGCAGTCTTAGGACGGTTATTATAAACACCGGGCTTTCAATGTTTAGATAATAATATCGATTTGTTCTCTCTCACAGTCACCAAGATCTGCACTCAGTGTGAAATTGAACAAAAATCCGAGACCATGAGGGTTCAATATTGTGCCAGTGATTTTGGTAAGTGGATGTTTCTTGGCCTTATAGCAGCCGATATTCTAAACCGGCTTTGGATTTTCCCCAAACTATAACCAGGGATCAGCCTTATCCCCAATGTTCAGCTTTTAATTAGTTAATGCTTCTGATTAATGTCTGTTATGCATGTTCGTATTTAAGGATCCAGTTATCATTTGGCAGTGATAGGAAATATTCTGTAGAGCACGACAATTTAAGAAGAATCGGGTGCTGGGGCAGGGGAGTGATGTTCATCCTATAGTCTTACCAGCAAGCCTTGGCGGCTTCCCGTTATCAGAGCTATTTATGAAATACAGGGGCACATGTATTAAGCCTGGTGAAGTGATAAAGCAGTGATAAAGTGGAAGGTGATAAAGCAGCAGCCAATCAACTACTAACTGTAATTTTTCAAACACAGCTGATTGGCTGGCGCGTTATTACTTTCCACTTTATCACCGCTTTATCAATTTGCTCCTTTATCACTTCACTTAATACTGTATATCTGTGGCTGGCCCTTGCTGCATGCCACTCACAGTTATGCCAAGAGTGTGAAACACGTGTCAGTAACACACTCACATCATACTGACCATGCAAATTAGGGATGTGCACCGGCCACTTTTCGGGTTTTGGGTTCGGATTACCTTGAGGTTTTGGGTTCTAATGGGTTTTGGCAAAACACCTCCTAAGTGTTTTGTGTTTGGATTTTTTGGGTTTTGGGTTCTGATTTTTTTGTTAAAAAAGCATAAAAACTGCGAAAATCGCAGAATTTTGGGTTTTATTTGCTCATACGCTATATTAACCTCAATAACATTCATTTTCACTCATTTCCAGTCTATTCTGAACACCTCACAATATTGTTTTTAGGGCAAAAGGCTGCACCGAGGTAGCTGGATAACTATGTTAATATATAATTAAATTAATTAATATTAATAATATAGCAGCCTAGTAGGTAAAGAAACTAAACTACTAGGTAGGTACTGGTATGCAGTAGCACTGCCAGTGGTCACCACAAAAGGTAGTTACACACCACCAGTAGCTTTATGCAGTGCAACAGCAGAATTTATAATAATTAATTTTATTATTAGGTACTGCTTGGCAGTGGCACTCAGTGGCACACATCAGTGCACCAGCAGCATGGAATTATTTTTTACAGTCCCACGCAGCACAAGTATTATTTTTTAATTCAATTAGGTATAGCAGCCTAGTATGTAGTTGTACTACTAGGTAGGTACACTTAGGCAGTAACACTGCTAGTGGCAACAGTGGACTGAGTAAATAATACTGGCAACCTCTATTCACAGTATTCAGTGCAGGCAGCACCAGTGGACTATATATAATATAATTAATTATTGATACACTATATATTACAGCACAGCACCAGAGGTAGACCGCACAGAGGAGACAGTAGTACTACAAGTACACAGTTAGACTACACAGCAGCACTGAGAGACAGCCCCAGCGAATAAAAAATATTGCGTTCAAGGTCAAGCTCAAGTTTAAGCCCCAGCAGCAGCACCAACACACCCTCTCCCAACCCACTACTAGACTGGAGTGAAGATGGCGGGCGCGGCAGCCGCTTATAAAGCCTTGCGAAATCCGGCGCCGGGAGATGACGTTCTGACCACGCGGACGGACCTGAGTCAGGCGGGAATCTCCGAGCGCTGCTCGGAACCGGGCTCGGAATGATGACGTCCGTGGGGGCTCGGATCTCTGGAATCCGAGTCTGCACATCTCTAATACAAATATTATATAAACTTGCTGACATTTCCTGATTTTGGTTTTATATATACCAAAGTATACCCCCCCCCAGTAAAGTTAACCCCCCTGCCTTACTTATGCCACTTCTGTGGCAGGGACCCGCAGATCTTGACTGGGGTCCCGGCTCCACTCCTGGCTTCTGTTGTTAATGAAAACGGACCATCACACAATGCATACCTCCCAACTTTGGCACTTCAGCAGGCGGGACGCTGCTGCTGCGCGCCGGAGGCGTGCCGAAATTTTCGGGGGGGGGGGGTGGCCTAATTTTGGGGCGTGGTCTATACTCGCGGCTCTTCCACGAGGCCACGCTCCCATTTTGCCGCTATGGGGGCATGACCCAGAGGCTCTGTGAGCCTCTAGCCATGCCCCCAGCCCCCTGGCTGCGGGAATAGACGCTGTGCGCATGCGCACAGCGTTTATTCCCCGCTGCTTAGCAGCTGACAGGGGGGGACTCCCAACAGCCCCCCCACAACGCGGGACACTGACGCCCGCGGGTGGGACAGCGGGACAGGCCCTGACAATCGGGACTGTCCCGATAAAATCGGGACTGTTGGGAGGTATGCACAATGTCCGCCCACATACAGCAGACAATTTTTGAGGATGCTAAAGGAGGCCCCGCAGATCCCCGGCGCCCACACTAACACAGCACATCCCCGCCACTGCAGGGTCTGCGGGACTATTGTTACGCCACCGCTATTGGGGAGGGGGGCTCAAAATTGGGTGTGAGGTCCACAAGGTTTTTTTTTATTTTTGCAGGTAAAGCCTTGCCCCAAATTAGATATCCATACCCCTTGAATCAGAAGTGTCCCATTGTCCTGCTGACATATTTACCTTATACTGTACTCCCTGCTACATTTGCTAAATGAATCACGTTATATAATGATTTCTGAATGCGATGCAAAGACTTGGAAACATTTAATTAAAACCGCAGAAGTGAAATATGTGGATACGATGAGATAAGATGATTATTCGCTGTCATATTGAATCTTCCGACATGTGAGAGGTGAATCAGAAGTTGTTCATTTGTTCCTGGAAGGCAGAATGTGACAGCTAATAACGCAGGGCTTGTAGCTGGAGTAAAGGCCTCAGGATATGTATGTACAGTGAGTGATAACATCACCGTAGCGTTCTAGCGGGGCCAACATCTGCTCTACTTACTGAAATCATTGGCTGTCAGGAAAATGCTCTGCTGAGTGGATAAATTCTTCGGGTTGCATGTTTCCACGGTGTTCCGTCCACCGATCTTACACCAGCCTACAAACAGGTGATATTAATTGATCGTCCCTCAGTGCCATTCCTTTTGACCACTGTAAAGTTCTGACATTGTTTTGAAAGTCCCCTGTAAGAAGGACAATGGTAAAACAAAAATAAGGATGAAATGAGAGGGACTTTGTGGCCTATTTATTGCAGGCCTGCAGTAGTTATGGACAAACAGATGTTTCTCCATAACTAAAATAGTGCTGGCCCCGGGAACGTCCCAGAAAAACGGACGTTTTCGCGGAAAGAGTGACAGTTGGGAGGTATGCAGTATGAGTATATCATGTTTGCACAAAGGCTTGTTGGTACTGTTTATATACATAACATAAAGCACATCAACTCTGTTATAACTTATACAGAGCATGGGTGTAGACTGTTGGGTCAACTTGTATTAGTCGACAGTCAATAGGATATATGTAACCAGGGGTTAAGTGAGGGGGAACTAGGTGGAACTGAGTTCCACCACCTCTAATGGTAGGGAGAACTGATTTCCACCTCTACCACTGCCCTGAACAGTAAATCCAACATAAAAGTCTGTCCCAGCGGCTTCTTCTTCTGGCACGGCGTATGTGATGACATGCCATCACTGCCGCTGAAGTGAAGAAGAGCCACTAAGAGCAGCAGGCTCTGTGCTTGCTGAAGACAGGGTGAGAGGGGGGCTGGAGGGACTCAGAGGTGATGCAGCTGCTGGAGGGACACAGGGCATGGAGCTGCTGGAGTGAATGAGACAGATGTGTATAAGCAGCACAACTGTGGACATTATGTGTATAAGGGGCACTACTGTGTGATTTAATATGAATCAAGGGCACTTCATGTGGTGTAGTGTGTATATGATTGTGTTCCGTGTGCAAATTCCCTGGCACTGGTCTAGGCTCTGCCTAATGAGGGGGTGGGGGGGCAGTATTATGGGAAAGGAGTTCCACCACCTCTCCGGGACCACTTTAAGCCCTGTATGTAACTGGTCGACAAGGACAGTGCATCGATATGTAAAAGGTAGACACTTGAAAAGGATGACAGATCCAAAAGGTTGACACAGTCAGAAGGTTTAACTTTAAACTTTACAAAAAAGTTGACTTGGGAGGAGTTTTAAAAATCGAATTTCACAATTTAACGCCAGTAAATAAGATATACGGTAGGTTGCGAGGCCACCCTTCCGAATCGTGTGCACTGTTGCCAATTATATAAATACCACAGAAGAGAAGAAGCTTCTGGGGTCATCATCCGTCATGCATGAAAGCTGAGCTAATAGTTTGTTACTCTAAAAAGGTTATTGATGTCCATCAAAAGCTAATCACAACTCATGCAGGAATCATGATCATTGTGTCTCAGAGAGAACACAACAGAGGAAGAATGCCACATACAGTAATGCCACATTACCTCTAAAATACATATAGCCATTTACATTGTTGTTTTTAAGAGGTAATGTGCACGATATAAGAGGTAATGTGCGCGATGTAAGAGGTAATGTGCGCGATGTAGAGTTTTTCTTTTGTGTCCCTTCTGGTATACGGTAGCTTGGGCTGCTAATCAGACGTGATCCAAATCAGGTGACCCTTTTCAGGTAATGGGCAGATGTATTAATCCTGGTGAAGAGATAAAGTGGAGATAAATTGGAAGGTGATAATGCATCAGCCAATCAAATTTTATTTTCACTTCTCGGGGAGAAGCCGAAATGCAACTCGTCAGGGGGGCGGGGACAAGGCTGACATCACTTGGCCCTGCCCCCATGCCATAAACCTCTGTGACGCCGCTGTCTTCAACCGCAGGAGTGTTCACTGCAGCTGTCTCCCTCTCTGTCAGTGGCTCCCAGCGTCTTCAGTGTAGTGGAAACTGGAAGCTACACCCGCGGCCCGCTGCCATCTTCACTTAATCTCCCTGGGATGTCAGCAGGTCCCAGGATCCCTCCTCCACCAGCCGCTGGGTGTCTCTCTTCCGCCGGCCACCTTGAAGCTGTGGACGTCGCCATTTTTGCTGGTCTCTCAGGGCCCAGGGACATCAGCGGCTATGGGATCTCTTCTCCGCTATCCACCGGGTCTGTCTCTCTACCAGGGGCAGAACTAGTATCTGTCTCTGGTCTTCAGCAGCAGTCAAACCCGCAACAGGATTTTTAAAAGAAAAGAAAAAAAAAACACGCCACTGCTTGCCGCCCCAACAGGTGCCACCCATAGGCCCGTGACTCACGGGCCTAGTGGGAAATCCGGCCCTGCCATTTGTGACAGGGGAAGTCCTCCGCTGTAAATCCCTGCTTGTCTGTGTTATCTACAGTAGCGTGGAATAAGAGAGACATTAAGGTTCTAATTCAGACCTGGTTGCTAGGCTGTGTATACTCGCAGCCTAGCGAACAGGTCAGCTCCGCCCTGCCTGCCCCCTCCCCCCCCACCAGTGCCACCCGCATCCCCTCGCTATCATGCGAGGGAATGTGTATGAGAACACATCCCTATCGCATGCGGCCGAAGAGGACAGAAATCATTCGACTTTTATTTCACACGGAAATGGCCGCAAAGGGGGCGGGCACAGACGTCAAGCTCCAAGCAGGAATAGGACCGCCTACATTCCCCTGCTCGAGCCCTGTACCCGCCCCGTATGGAGCGAAAGGCAAGTGCGAAACTCGCCGAATCCGTCTGTTCCCAGGGTGTGCACATGTGCATAAAAGCGAATAAACAAACCACAAACATCGGAGAAGGGGCCGAGATGAATCAGCCCCTAGCTTCCTTGACTTTAATTGGACATCGAAAAAATATTTGATAGTGAATTGATTATATACACAGGGAAATATTTCATTTTAAAATTGCTCTGAGAATTTCCATGCCATCCAACAGTTTAAGTGCTGGCAGCGGACATGTTCCATATACCACCATACCTCCCAACTATCCCGCTTTCGGCGGGAACGTCCAAGTTTATTGGGATGTACCCACGTCCCGCGGCGGGGCGCAGCTGGGAGTCCCCCCCCCCCGTCCCCCAGCCTGAAGGAAATAGACAGCGTCATTCAGCGATGCAGAGGGGTGGGAAATGGGGGCGTGGCCAGAGGACATGACATCCCACGCCCCCTTTTCGGGCACGCGCGCGGCTCCGCTGCACGAGTGTTTGGGAGACAGATGTTTGGAGAGGTATGCGCATATACCAGGATTACGGTATATACTTTATATCTGCTGCAAACAGGAAGTAACCCGCCAATGTTTATACCGCAGTCATGTTTCGGTCAAGGATGACTTACAGATCATGACCGCAGCGCTCAGCAGAAATTTCCAAAACAATTCACTGGAGCTTTATTACATGATCGCAGCCAGATAACAAAACCATGAAATGTGAAAATAAAACAGGTAAAATACAAGTAATAATCAGGGCAGGGGATACACGAAATATGGCAATGTGCTGTCCTATATCTACATTTCCCAGGCAAATGGGTTTCTGCCCAGGGGGACGTCTGTTTGTCTGTTTGTTTGTTTTTATTTGAAAAGAGAAAGTGTAACAAAACAGTTGTCGACGATTAATACTGTGTCGGCATTTTAATTACCGGTATATCCTTTTATATGCTACCTAATTGTGTATTACATCTGTGTACATTCTCCTACATAAGTAATTGTGTGAGGACATGTAATAGCTGCATGATGGAGAATGTAACACACAACAGATACAGTCCTGGAATCCATCAACCTGCTCTGCTTTAAAGAAACAGCGTTTTGCACATTTGACTTCAGATGCTACAATGTACCCAGCTGTGCTAATACTGTATATGTAATATTCCAGACATGTCCGGTTATAGGGCCTGATTCTGGTTCACTTACAAAAGCAAATTCATGTGCAGATAGAGTTAGACGGGATTCGGTCTCTAGGTCTATAAGCATTCGGTCGACAAGCATTAGGTCAACATGACTGAAGGTCGACATGCAGGTAGGTCAACATGACTGAAGGTCCACATGGGTTAGGTCGACCAGGTCATTAGGTCGACACAAGCATTAGGTTGACATGGGGAAGGTCAAAAGGTTGACATGGGGTTTTTCGCTTTCTTTTTGAGCCGCATTGTGTCGACGGGCGGTATTATATGCCCTACCATCCACTAGGGCGTGGTGGGAGAATAAAATAGTGTTCTGAGCGTAGAGAGGACGCGGGGCTACTTTTCATTGTCCATGTCGATTGTGTTGACATTAGGGACAAAAAAAGTGAAAAACCCCTTGCCCACAGCCACACATATTGGCCCTTATTCTGGTTGGTGCGGTCAGAGCCGCACACGGGGCTCCGACCGCACAAACCAAGGGCCGCCCACCGGACGGATCGCCACGGCCGTCCATACACGGACGGCTGGCGATCCGCACAAAAATGGTGGAGGCTACGCCTCCACCATGGTGGGAGCTGCCCCCTGCCTTCGATGGTCGACGACCATCGAAGGCAGGCCCGCACGCCGCGGCAGCTCCCGCAAGCTCAGACCACACGGACAATCGTCCGTGTGGGAGCTTGTAAGGGGGCTGAAAGCTGACATCCGGCGACGTCAGCTTTCCGCCCCCATGTCATGGTAATGAGGGCGTCATGCCCTCATTACCATGCATACGCCCCGCGTTTGCATGGGAACGCCCATGAAACGCGGGGCGTACACATAGGGAAATGAGGGGCTGAAGCCCCTCACGCCCCTATACGCCCCCTTTGCGGCGGACGAAATCCGTCTGCGGCGAAGGGGGCTGCACATGCGCAGAATGACCTCTGCGCATGTGCAGACAAAAAACATCGGCGGTACGGCCGCACGCGGGCCGTACCGTGCCGATCAAAATAAGGGCCCTTGTACTGATGTGGGAGCTCTGTGCGCTGCCGGCCGAGCACATCTCACAGCCACACATATTGTACTGATGTGCGAGCTCTGAGCGCTGCTGGCCTAGGACATCTCACAGCCACACATATTGTACTGATGTGCGAGCTCTGAGCGCTGCCGGCCGAGCACATCTCACAGCCACACATATTGTACTGATGTGCGAGCTCTGAGCGCTGCTGGCCTAGGACATCTCACAGCCACACATATTGTACTGATGTGCGAGCTCTGAGCGCTGCTGGCCGAGGACATCTCACAGCCACACATATTGTACTGATGTGCGAGCTCTGCTGGCCGAGGACATCTCACAGCCACACATATTGTACTGATGTGCGAGCTCTGAGCGCTGCTGGCTGAGGACATCTCACAGCCACACATATTGTACTGATGTGCGAGCTCTGAGCGCTGCCGGCCGAGCACATCTCACAGCCACACATATTGTACTGATGTGCGAGCTCTGAGCGCTGCTGGCCGAGGACATCTCACAGCCACACATATTGTACTGATGTGCGAGCTCTGAGCCCTGCTGGCCGAGGACATCTCACAGCCACACATATTGTACTGATGTGCGAGCTCTGAGCGCTGCAGGCCACGGACATCTCACAGCCACACATATCGTACTGATGAGCGAGCTCTGAGCGCTGCTGGCTGAGGACATCCCACAGCCACACATATTGTACTGATGTGGGAGCTCTGAGCGCTGCATGCCACGGACATCTCACAGCCACACATATTGTACTGATGAGCGAGCTCTGAGCGCTGCTGGCCGAGGACATCTCACAGCCACACATATTGTACTGATGTGGGAGCTCTGAGCGCTGCATGCCACGGACATCTCACAGCCACACATATTGTACTGATGAGCGAGCTCTGAGCGCTGCTGGCCGAGGACATCTCACAGCCACACATATTGTACTGATGTGGGAGCTCTGAGCGCTGCTGGGTGAGGACATCTCACAGCCACACATATTGTACTGATGTGGGAGCTCTGAGCGCTGCTGGCCAGGGACATCTCACAGCCACACATATTGTACTGATGTGCGAGCTCTGAGCGCTGCTGGCTGAGGACATCTCACAGCCACACATATTGTACTGATGTGCGAGCTCTGAGCGCTGCTGGCTGAGGACATCTCACAGCCACACATATTGTACTGATGTGCGAGCTCTGAGCGCTGCTGGCTGAGGACATCTCACAGCCACACATATTATACTGATGTGCGATCTCTGAGCGCTGCTGTCCGAGAACATCCCACAGCCACACATATTGTAATGATGTGCGAGCTCTGAGCGCTGCTGGCCGAGGACATCTCACAGCGGAAGAAAGCAGCCTCTTCTTGTTTACACAATATACACATGTGGTTGCTGTGGGATATCGTAATGGGATCTAAATCAATAGGAAAATGACTTCCCGTGGCACAGGCCTGTGGGTGCTGCCTCCTCCTCGGTGGAAATAGTGTCACTCAGCGGGATAATTGGATTAGGAAAGGAAATCTTCTAAGGGAACATATGTTGGCTAGCAACTAAATATGATTTAAACAGAAACAAATCTGTAGCCTGAGGTCTGCTCATCCACATAGCACCGTCATCTGTTATCACAGAGGCCTGGTACTAGCAGAGGAATGTGCAGGGTTGCCGTCTATTGTGCTGCCCTCTCTATACGCAGCTCGTTCTTTGACACAGGTGGGCGGGGCGGCTGATGGGGAGGGCAAAGGGGAGTCGCCACAATGTTATGATGTCTTTTGGGGCGTGGCCAGGGCAATTGCTTCCTCGTGGCCACGCCCCCCGCAGTGCAATGCTGCTATTGCAGGCATTGCACAGCGGGGGACGGGGCTCCAATGACGTGTGTCATTTGATCCTACGGACCCCGGCCGATGGGAGGGGTGCAGGAGATGGGAGGCTTGCCCCCCTTTCCAGGGGGCAGGGAGGGGGGTCACGATTTCCGGGAGGGTAGGCAACCCTGGGAATGTGTGACTTTATTCTGAGTAAGATATAGGCCAACCCGGTGGTGGAAGTTGTGGGTGGTGAGCCGGGATACGGCCATTAGGTGGACATGCATTGAGTCAACCACTGAAGGCTGACACAAGCATTAGGTCGACAATGGGGAGGTCAACAGTCAAAAGGTGGACATGAGTTTTTTGTGTTTTGGTTTACCTGACACGTGCTGACAGGCGGTGGTATTTTATGCCCTACCATCAACTAGGGAGCGGAGGGACAATAAAATAGTATGCCGAGCACAGCAAGCAATGCGAGGGGGCGCGGTACATCGGGATCCCGACGGTCATTACCCCGACGTCGGGATCCCGACAGTCAAAACCCTGAAACACGGGGTTTCCCGACGGCCACCGGCTATTCTCCCTTGTGGGGGTCCAGGTGGCGAGCATAGCGAGACGAGCGCAGTGAGCCCGCATGAGGCTTTCTTGCTCTTGCCCCGCTGTTTGAGTCCGGCCAGTCGGGATCCCGACGTTGGGCTAATGACTGTCAGGATCCCGACTGTCGGGACCATATACCACACCCCATGCATCCTGGGTGGTGACTGGGAAGAGGCTAGAAATGCAGACAGTGAGTGTGTTATGGGAATGTGTCAATGAAAGTGGGTGCGTTCCAGATGTTCTACCGTAGAGGTTCCCAGCTCCAGTCCGCAGCCCCCAACAGTTCACGTTTCCCAGGTCACCGAGCTGGTGCGCTGGGTATCACCAATTGTCACCCACACACACACACACACAATATTTATAATCATTCAATTACTGGCTGTGGGATACCGTGGGCAGTTTCAAGATAATCATCATTCTGGCTGTTCTTTCTCCCTCCCCACAGTCCTTCCCCATCCACCTTCAGGGCACTGCAACTACCGACACCTAGCTCCAGCCCCTGCAGTGTGTGGCTAGTTACTGTGGCCTGCCCTTCCTTTGGGACCTGCCCTCTGCCCTTCTTGGCTCCCACTTCATATGTCCCTCCCCTCTTCCCCATCAGGTCCCCCTTAATCCTTTTTCTCTCCCCCCACAGCACTTCTCCGCCCACCTCCCCCCTCCACCAACCACTAACCTCTACAGTATGTGACTAGTTACTCTCCTCTAGGACCTGCCCACCTCCTGCTTCCTATGTTCCTCCCCTATTCCCCATCATTTATCTCAACCACAGCACTTCTCCCACCTCCCAGGCCCCCCCTCTCCCCCTGCTCCAAGCATTTGCCTCTTCAGTATGTTACTATAGGCTGGCCTCTCCTCTAGGACCGGCACTGTGTTGTGTCCTGCCCACCTCCCACTTCATATGTTGTTCCCCTCCTCCCCCTCTGATTTTCCTTTACCCCTTCCCACATTACCCCCTCAATAGATAGATTGATAGAGAACTTTTCATATATCTGTCAGGTAGGTGATGTGGAGGGTACGTTCAGCTGTCCCTGAGGGGTGCTATTCAGTGATTTAGTATCCCCAAATTGAATTATATCCTGGCTCCCCCAACCTAAAAATTTGATGGCGCCTCTAATGGCCAGTTCTATCTCTCCCATCAGTAGGAGCCACTGCTGTTGAAGAAGAATGATCCCCCCGGAATTTATAAAATGCTTAATTCAAATCTTCTGCTAGAACCCCCATTTAGATACAACACTTATCAGATCTGTCATTTCTAATAAATGTCGATTATTTTTATCCCAATGGTCATAGAACTCCAAAGTGATTCTGAATGTATACAGTAAATATTCTATAGAAAGGCACCGGCTGCCCGGCCAGCTCTGTCTCGGTGCATGAAAGATGATGAATTATTGCCAAAATAATCATTTGTGCAATGCCAGTTTGGTGGAAAATATCAGTTAACAGCCGCATATAAAATGTAGATTGTGATAAATCGGCCCGAGAGCAGATTGATCTGTTTTATACCACAGATAAAGGGAGAAATGCAGATAGAAATCAGCTTGGAGATCTCATACAAAAGAGTCTGGCTCCTGCGGGATTACAGAAGTCTTTCCCCACTTTGCACCATCATCCAGCAACTGTGTGGCATCCTAATACTGGCGTACCTTATAAATGTAAGAAAGGAATGTGAGCAAAACCAGAGGTAGTCAGAGCGTAAGCTTCTCGCACAGAGACGTATACACAATCTGGGGTCATTAATAGCACTGGCTGACCTCCTACTACTGGTGTCAGACTAGGCCGGATTAGGTGCGCAGCCCTGATTAATATTTCACCCTTGATTGATATCATTTGTGCAGACTGCTTTCAGTGCTGCAGAGCATTGCGTATTTGTGCCTAATGTCCACGCTGACAGTAAAGGCCCCCATACACTTATGCATACCTCCCAACTGTCCCGCTTTTCACGGGACCATCCTGTTTTTTTGGGGTACGGTCCAACCCGGGGTTGGCAGTGTCCTGCAGAGGGGGCAGATGTGATATACATACCTCTTAACTGTCGTTATTACAGCAGGACAGTCCCTCTATTTTGAGATCAACTGTCCCACCAGTGGCTGACAATTGGGGTTATTTTGGTTCACTCTTTCTGACAATTTCCTTCTTAGATGGACAAAACCATGTGCACTGCAGGTGGGGCAGATGTTACTTGTGCAGAGAGAATTAGATTTGGGTGGGGTTTTACTTCAAAGTGAGATGTATATTGCAGTGTAAAAATAAAGCAGTCAGTATTTACCCTGCACAGAAACAAAATAACTCACCCAAATCTAACTATCTGCACATTTTACATCTGCCCCCCTGCAGTGCACATGGTTTTGTCCATCTAAGAAGGAATTTGTCAGAAAGAGTGAACCAAAATCCCCCAATGTCCCACCAGTTGGGGGAACCGCTGCTCTGCCCCTTTTCCCGATACCACGCCCACCCGAACCATAGCTCCACCCCCTTTGTGAAACGCCCGCGACTTTGGCGCAGCATGTCCCGATTTGAGGAATCCGAAAGATGGGATGTGTGGATATATCGCATGAGATACCATTCATCACTACCAGAGGCTGTCCAATCCATCAGATGCTTTGTGCAGGAGGTCCAATCTCCGACTCCGATGCACGTGGTACCCGATTTCTCCACCCGATCGTTTAGAATTGGGTGAAAAGAAGCCGAATCGCATAGTGGATGGCCAGCTTAAACCCTTTCCAACCAATCGCTGATCATTTCCTTTGATGTGAGATTGTATTTAGTCAGTCAGTCAGGGAGATCTGTGGGTGTGGTAGGGGGTTCGACAGTGGGGATTCCGACAGTCAGTATCTCGACTGCCGATGCTCTGACAGGGGGGCGAGTGCAGAGAAGCCCCTTGCGGGTTCGCTACTCTCGCCACAGGTTCTATTCTCCCTCTATGGTGGTAGTGGACCCTCACAAGGGAGAATAGCCCCTGTGAGCCGGGAACCCAGTCGGAGCACTGGCAGTCGGGATTCCGACGTCGGGATACTGACTGTCAGGATCCCCACTGTCGGAGCGTCATCCGGCACCCACAGCTTTGTACAACAACAACTATCCCCAGTGATAGTTTCAGCTTTTAAAGTGTAGTAGTAGTAGTAGTAGTACGTTTATTCATAAGGCGCCACAAAGTGTCCGCAGCGCCGTACATAGCAAACAAAAAAACAAATTACAAGGTAACATACAGGGTGTGTTGATAAAATACAGCATAAATAGGGGTATAGCTGGTAGAACTAAAATCAGCATCAGTTCAGAAGTAGGTGTCGAAATTGTCGAGGAGACTGAAGATGAAGTAGAGGAAGGGAAGAACAGGGCAGGAGCACTGGTGAAGTAAAGAGGTAGGGTGAGTACGTGAGGCAGGAGGACCCTACTCATAAGAGGTAACATACTAAAAGGAGGTGGGTGGACGAACGAAAAACAATAGGATAAGTGGGAACGGAGGCAGGATAGGAGGATCAAAAGAGGTTAGGAGGAGGGATAGGCTAGTTTAAAAAAGTGGGTTTTGAGGGAGCGCTTGAACGAGGTAAGGGAATCTTACCTCCTTCAAGCGCAGGTGTATACAGAACATGCGATTTTGCCTATACTAGAAATAGATCATTTATAAACTGGGCTGGTATTTCTGATGACGTATATCGGTATTGCAGATTTTATTGTCACTGCTGTAAACATGTACAGATTTGCACTGAATTGTACACTTTCTAGTTATAATTGAGCTTGCACGGTCTATACTTTTCACAGACTGAAATTATACAGATAGAATTATAGTTCTTTAGTAGAGTCCTCCAGCACCGTATCAGTGAGCTCGGTGCTGTACCTGCTGCCTAAACCATACATGACTTATTTCTGGGTGCCCCCTGCAGGAGGAGGCAGGCAGTTCGGCGCTATGGTGGCATGGAGTGGCATGAGGGGGGGGGGGGGGCATAGGTCTGTGATGCCGAAAAGGTGACATTGTGGCCTCGCCCTTGCTTCACAATGCCTAGATCACCAGCATTGTGAGTCAGGGATCAGTAACACAATTCATCAGACCCCTGCCGGACCACATACACCGTTGGGGTCTACAGGTGGGAGATGCCCAGCCGGGAGACTTGCTGGGAGCGTGGGAGGGCCACTAGATTTTCTGGAGCTTCCTGGCCATTCCAGGGGAGTAGGAATTTATTGCCTAAACCCATGATGTCACACCTAGGGGGCGGGGCTGACAGCTCTGGGATTTGGAGTGGAAACGGCTTCAAGGAAAAGACCCAGAATTTTAACCCGGGAATTGAGCAGGGCTTATAGCAGGTAAAACATGGGTGACAAGCCGTGGCAACAGCTCCTACCCAGGTTTTTGTTTTTGAACACGGGTACATCCAAACACCGCTGATTGGTCCTTCCAGGGCGCTGGGTGCTGATGTAATCAGCCTGAGACCTTTGTGTGGCCATTTCTAATGACATCCATAGGTTTTGCTGGCCTAACTCAGGTATTTCAAAGTGCAATAGAAATGGAGACAACCTGGGAAAAACCCAGGACTACGATGCAGTGGAAACGTGGTCATGCCGAGTTCGACCATACAAAATCCTGGGTGAAAAATGCCGGTTGGTACCCATGATTTTGGTCAAAAAGCGGTATAAGTAAGCTTCAGTGCCTGTAACCCTACCAAATCCCAGCCAATGGGTGTGATGGCGGTTCAAGGCTCCATCCTCAGACGCAAATGCTAACAGGAGGCATCTGTCTCGTAGAAGTTCCTCCTACTACATTAGAATTTTAAGTAGATGGAATTGCGCAGCCACTTCCTTGCGACCATGCAGTTCCATACAAACATGAATCGGACCCATAGTTCATTGGTCTCTACTGCAGCCCAGCGATTCTTCCGCAGGACAGCCTTCCGTGGCTGCAGAAGATGTGGCTGATCCCTCTAGCGCTGATAGATTGCAGCTACGGTGGGGAGAAACATTGGGCCGTTCACAGCATTTAATTGTATCCTGAAATGAAAGAATTATCCTTATCGCTATTTGTTGTTTTGCCATTTATTGCTACAGAAGTTTTCTCTTCTGTTTTATTTACTTTCTATTATTCTCTCGTCCTCTCCAAAAATCCATTATCGGAAAATCTAAAGCAAATACACAGGCTTTATTCAGGGCGAGTTTTGGTTTTCATTTTCATATTTGTTTATATATTTGTAGAGACTGAAAGCTATTTCTGTTTCTGATTAATACGGCTGATAAAGTATTTGTTACAAGGGTATAACGTTAACATCTTCTGTTCATTATGACATTTGGCACGGAAGGATTCATCAACTCTAATTTCCTTGGAGTCTATCTATTTCAGTGCCGCTCAGTGCCGTGTGCTGACCTGGGGAGAAGGACAGCTGCAGCAGCAGACTTTTCCCACAGGGATGTGGCCACGCCCCCCCCCCAGAGACCATGCCCCCACCCAGCAGCCACGCCCCTTCCATTTCCCAGGGGCCTGGCTGACCTGTTGGCACCCATGAGTGCCAAGGGACCTTGTCAAAGTAGGTGTGAAAATGGCCAAGCAAACCTTTTTATTAACCCCTTGACTGCCGATGTAGCTGTGAGAGATCCTCAAAATATCCGTTCAAAAAAAATGGCAGCGCCGCCAACACAGCGACTGTTTTTGGGGTGCAATATTTAACTAAACTTCAGTTCATTGACTTTGCTGTGTTTGTATTCATTGATACTAAAAGAACAGTCGCTGTGGGAGACGCCGGCATATATTGGGAGGATCGCTCACAGCAGCGTTGGCACTCAAAAGGTTAATAGACATGCTATATAGGATAAGCACAGTGGCATAGTGGCATGACAAGGAGCAATGAAGCTGTCCAGAAATGAGACATGAGGTAGAAAGGACTCTGCCTATGAGAGCTTACATTCTAGATCAGTGGTTCCCAACTCCAGTCCTCAAGTACGCCCAACAGTTCACATTTTCCACGTCAGCTGTAGATTTTTAAAATGTGGCAGTTGGTGATACACAATGCACCTGCTGGGTGATTTGGAAAAGCTGAACTTTTTAGGAGTACTTGAGGACCAATGTTGGGAACCACTGTTCTAGAGTGGTAAGTGGAAATAAACAAGGGAAGGCCTATCGATGATCCATAACCATCAAAGATTTACGTTCAATGCCAGATACTCATGGGAGAGAACCATGATGGTTTTTTTTTTAACCTAACTGCCCTGGCCAATCAGAATCTGGGGGCGGTGCTTCATGGATGCCACATCCATGAAGCACCGCCCCCAGGTTCTGATTGGCCAGGCTGTAATAGAGTAGGGATGAACATGAGTTGGTCATCCATTGAATATTGGCCACCCACAATAAATGTACAGGGGAATTTAAAATCCCATATCCTCATATAATCTATAGGTTGCTTGCAATATTAATTCACATTCTATTTTAAAACAGTTTTTTCCAATGGTGATTCCAAAAGTATAATATCCATGCAAGAGGAAGCATAATAATGCACAGTGTAATATTCTTAATAAATGATGTAGATCTATCAGTATTAATAGTGACATACTGTATGACTTGTGCTACTGATAAAATCAAGAATGTCTTCCACCATGGGCCTTCTATGAACACACTGGGTATTGGTTGCCTGGCATCATGTAGTCCCATTCATATGATATAGGTCTCATGTGCTCTTCTACGACTGTAACTCTGATTCATGTAGGAGGTGCAGAGCGTCAAGAATAGATAATGGAGGCAAACTGGTGCCTGACACTTAAATGATTAGGGCCTGATTCACCAATGGGAAATGACTATGTTATTCTAACCATGAGGGATATTTATCAACGCTTGGAAGTAGATAAAGTACCCAACCAATCATTTCCTGATCTTTTTTTTTACACAACCGGTCAACTTTATCTCAATCCGGGCTTTGGACCTAATCAATAAAAACTATGCTGGCATAACTGCCCCCAATCTTCTGGGATTGCCCCAACTCTATGGTTACTCCACAGTTCTTGCTCAGAGCTAGCCATATGGAGCTATCCCTATAAATGCTGCTTCTGCATTTGTAAACCAACTTCACTGAACCCATAACTCCCAACATGAACCATTCCAGGAGTGACCAAATGTTCTGGTCCTGGACTTTCTAGCCAGTTGCAGTTTTAGATGTCTGAGTGCAGCACATTTCAAAATTCAAAGAGGGGAGCCACACCAACTGCCAATGAGTCCCAGGAAAGTAATGTTTGGCAGAGTATGGGGTGACAGTTGGTGTGGCTCCCCTATTTGAATTTTGGACTGTGCTGGAGTCCCACCTCTGCAACTGCCATTGGCAAGGAAGTCCAGGAACAGAGCATCGGGCCCCTCCTGGAATGGATCATGTTGAGAGGTATGCTGAACCTGACCGATATATACATGGACAATTTCTGGAGAAGCCCATCTCCAACTCCCCTTTCTGAAGTCTAGGACAAGATTCAGCGTTCTTTAGAGATGGAGTCTTCAGGCATTCCATACTCTACCCCTACTTCTGGAACTGTAGTAACGGCAGCATGAGTTATGCACTAATGGATCAGACTGTGTTTTTGCCCTTAAGGTCCATGGACAAACCCTTCTGGCTTATTGGACCACTTGACTCCCATTACACCATTACCACCATTTTAAATGGTCTTTATGTGTTCTTACCTAATGTTCCTCTGGTTGTGCAATGTTTAAACAGGACTGGCATGTATATGTTAGAGAGGAGGGTGCTCCAGCACTATCTCCTGCTCCTTTACTGTGAAGCCAGGCAGCCACCTTCCCCAAGATGGCCACCTTAACCCTTTACTTAACATGTGCAAACTTGCACCTCTGCTCCATCCTAGATGTCCACAGATGTAGAGCACATGAGTTTTCGGAGAAGTCCTAGGGCAGTTCAGCTGTATCTCTGCATTAATGATACCGCTATTTGTGGTAGGTGGATGTATGAAGCAGTGATAAGGGAGGAGAAGTGAGCCAGAGGAGAAGTGGCCCATGGCAACCAATCAGCTGCTCTGTATAATTTTATATTAGGCAAAGTACAGGTGTTACATCAGTGCTGATTGGTTGCCATAGGCCACTTCTCCTCTGTCTCACTTCTCCTCCCTTACCACTGCTTTATACATCTACCCTATAACTTTTTACTCTGTAATCTACTCGGTTGGTTCCAACAATAGATGTTATGACATCATAAGGGAGGAGAAGTGAGTTAGAGGTAAACCTCCAAACCTGCTTAAGGATAAAGTATTTGGCCTCAACTCCATTTCGCATTCTGCTACTGCCAAATGTTTTACACCAATAGGACGTATCGGGAATATATTCTATGATGCATACACTTGGACCCTCTTATCCCTTACCTACCCACTGGTTCTGATGCTGTAGCATAGCACATCATATTATTACTGTACATTTATACTCCTCCACCTCTTTTTGCAATGAGACGCCGGCGGCCCCAGGGCTGGCACGCCACACTTCACATTGCTGATCACAAATCAGAGCGGTGGTTTATTTTGTGAAACCTTCCCTGCGATTGCTCTCATTAGGAGGAGCGAGGTTGGTCTGGTAGAACAGCTGAGAGCCGTACATTTCACACCTCCTAAAAGCACAAATCACCAGGCGAAGCTTTGATTACAGGACTCAGCTTTCATTAGAAACCTTGCAACACTAAATAAATAAGGCCCTTCTCATTCTTTCCTGACTGCTATCTGCTCTCACCCGCTGCATCTGTCATCTCACATCGTGTTACTTCATTAATCTGAGATAGCAACATCAAGGGTAGCGGCGAGGGAGGCCGGCTGGGAATGGATCCACTCAGGAGGAAGGCGCGAGATGGGAGACAGTAAATAAATGCTTACCTGTTCATTAGGCAGTGTATATTCGCTGCACACAGGGCTGCCATTAGGAATTTTGGGGCCTGGGACTGATTTCCAGACCCCCCACCCCCCCTCACTTCACTTACCGCCCCGGCTCCTGTTCCCCCATCATCTCTTCCACTATGTGCTGCCGGGGCTGCGCTGAACGAAGCAGGTCCTGGAGCACAGGCTTCTTCAACTCAGGATGCCGGCGGCCAATTTAAACGCAGCACCGGCTAGTGAGCCAATCAGAGCTTGCATGCTGGCAGCCGCTCTGATTGGCTAACGGTATGCGAGCTATGATTGGCTCAAAAGACAGTGCAGCATTTTAAATGTCCGCCGGCGTCCTGAGTTCAAGAAGCCTGTGCTCCGGGGCCTGCTTTGTTCAGCACACTGAGCGCAGTGCAGGCAGCACAGCGGAGGCAGCCGGGGGGGGGGGGGGGGGTGCGGTGGGCAAAATGAGCTGCCCTGGCCCTTCCATCTCTCTCAGAGAGGCCAGGCCCAGGACAGCTGTACCCGCAGAACCCCCCTAATGGCGGCCCTGGCTGCACAGATCGCTGGTGTACCACGATGTGCGCTCTTGCTCGTGTGCTCGTGTGTACGGGGCTTTAATCTATATAATTATGTGGGCCACATGTCCTCAGCAGTAAAGCTCTAAAAAAAATTATATTTTTCCCTTTGGTACTTGTTTCCTAGCACGCCGCCCATCCCATACCATATTTAGTGGTGTGCGATGCGATGCGATATTCACGGTAAATTAACAGGAGTGCTTGTACAATGAAATATCCCATAGCATCACACGCAAGCAAATGGCATTCGATGCAATTTTTAATTGTACAAGCACCCTGATGGGTGCTTACAATGTGAAATGCACCCCCATTGTCAACGACACCCCCACTATCAACACCAACCCAAAGCCCGCGAGGGGCGGTGGTACGCATCCTCCGACCTTTTCATACCCCCACTATCCATGTCGGTGTGGAGTTGAATGTAGATAGTGTGGCGAGCGCAGCGAGCCCCATGAGGGGATGCGAAATACGAGCCTGAAGCATGGCGAGGGGACACGGAATACATGTAAAGTAATCAGTGTCCCCTCGAGGGGCTCGCCACGCTGCAGGCTCGGTGGCTCGCTGCGCTCGCCACACTATCTAAAATCAACTCCACGCCGACGTGGATAGTGGGGGTATGAAAAGGTCGGAGGACGCGTACCGCCGCCCCTCGCGGGCTCGCTCACCATGCTTCGGGTTGGCGTTGATAGTGGGGGTGGCGTTGACAATGGGGGTGCATTTCACATTGTAAGCCCCCATTAGGGTGCTTGTACAATTAAAAATCGCATCGCATTGCATGGATCGCATGCTGCTATATTGCATGCGATGCGATGCGATTGCATAAGATGCACTGCGATCAAAATCAAAAAGCACCTTCCCTTCTTATATCTGTAGAACATTACACAGTGACAGCAATATTAATTTGCCGTATGTATATAATTACTTGCAACTTTGGTCTAATTACAAATTTTAATGAATTACAGCAGCTCAGCATTCTTTAGGGCAGGGGTGGGGAACCTTTGGCCCTCCAGCTGTTGTTGAACTACACATCCCAGCATTCCCTGCTACAGTTTTGATACTTGGCCAGGATTAAACTGTTGCATGCTGGGATGTGTAGTTCAACAACAGCTGAAGGGCCAAAAGTTCCCCTTTCTTGCTTTAGGGTTTTGTTATGGGGCTTCCTGGTGCTCTGTTTCTTCGCTGCCTAGTCAGTGGCCCTTATTCTGGATGACTCTACTGGCACATATTCTCACGGAGCCTAGCGTACGGACTGTACATAGACTTGGGCAGCGAAGTCACGCCCATAAAGGCACAGGGGAGTGGCGTGCTACCGCACGTACTGTAACGTGTTCATATGGAGCTCGGCCTGTCCGCTCCAAAACCAACGTGCGGCCGAGCGGGCACCCCAGCAAACAGGCTCTGCGGGTGTTTCACACTCCCCAGCACAGATTCGCTTGCAAGTCATTTCCTCCTATTAACCAATTAGTCTCAAGTTATGGTGTTTATTGGATTCCATTAACTAATTGCCTTCCACAATTGCACTACAAATGAACCCTTATTACATGTGTATTTCCTGTGTTCTGAAGGTTCCACTTTGCTAAGTAACTGTCAATCTATGTATGTATGTATGTATATATATATATATATATATATATATATATATATATATATATATATATATATATATATATATATATATATATATACATAGAGAAGCAGCTGGCCTGTGAGGCGTGAAACATACTTTTACGGAGCGAGTGATTTTGATCCGGATCAGTTCGAGCGCTCGCACATGTAGCCACCATCCCAGCGTACGTCCTGGTAACCGCCCAACTTTGCCCAGTTTTATGGCTGCACCCATCAATATGCCCACAATACGCCTACTCTGCATGAATTCGTTCGCTGGCCCATTTCTACTCGTTAGGCCACGTGCACAGCTTGCCAGGTCTGCACATGCGCCTTGCGAGTAGTATACATGCGCAGTGAGCTAAGAACCGCTCTCCGTACGAATACGTACCCGAGCGAATCAACCAGAATAAGGGCCTGTATCTCTGGACAGCTTTTAAGAATATTGCTATGTCTGTAACGTGGTATAGTAAAATGTTTTATTTATGGGTAATATGCCCCTTTCTGTGTTGTAAAATGGAACAATATTAGGTTTAACCAAGGCCAGCAAACAGATAAAAAGGGATTTTATGCAGTTCAGACAACTACTTGAGGAATGTGCTGGTACTATATATATATCTATAAATGATCATAAGAGCTGACAAGGTCAAACTAATAACTGATATACAGTATATATCTTAAGTTGTAAGAGCGTATCATATCTAAAGACATCTGCGCTAAAGGCCCCCATACACTATGCGATTTTCGGCCGATTTCATCCGATTTCGGTCGATAAATCGGGTGAAATCGGCCCAAAATCGCATGTGTTTGACATCTGATCTGATGCACGGTCCCGCGCGCATCAGATCGGATCACGGCGTCGGACCTGCAGAACATAAGATATATCGGAATCTGAGCCATCATGGGTGCTTTTTAGCACCCACGATGTTCAGATCCGATATATCTTTATATACAGCCCCCCTGTCTTACTAGCAGCGCCCCTCCCCCCCGCATTGACGGCTCCCGGTGGAGGTAGTGCAGGCGGGGACCGCAGGCATCGCAGAGCAGAGACCGTCAGCGCGGTGGGAGAATAGGAAGAAATCCTATTCAAAAGCGGCCGCCCAGTCTTTTGAATAAGATTTCTTTCTATTCTCCCGCCGCGCCGACAGTCTCTGCTCTGCGACGCCTGCGGTCCCCGCCTGCACTACCTCCGCAGGGAGCCGGGAGCCGTCAATGCGGCAGGGGGGGGGGGGGGCGCTGCTAGTAAGACAGGGGGGCGCTGCGGGGGACACAGAGTTGGCAGTAACAGAGCCGAAAAGCTGTCAGCGCTGGGAAAAAAAAGCCCATACAATGAATGGGCAGCCTGTGATTGGCTGAGCGCTCTCTCAGCCAGTCAGCAATTGGCTGAGAGAGCGTTAAGCCAATCACAGGCTGCCCATTCATTGTATGGGCTTTTTTTTCCAGCACTGACAGCTCCCGCCTCCCCCTGCCCGGCTCTGTCACTGTCCCCCGCAGTGTCTCCTGCATGCTGCCTTAAGGCCCCCATACACTATTATGCGCCCCCCACCAGCAGCCCTGTTCTGCAGCCCCCCCCCTGCTCCCCGGGTTTACATGCGATAAATCGAGACAATTTATCACATGTAAAAAATGGCACATCAAGTGCCAATCTTATCAAGCTCCCCCAGGGAGCTGCCGGGGAAGCTCAGAGGGAAGTCGGGGGCGACTCTATTAGGCAAGAGAGGCACATGCCTAGGATTACCACTTGCTGGGGGGGGGGGGGCTGTTCTGTATGACAGCCCTGCTAGGCTGCAGTCCTGTTTAAAACAGATTATTCTTTTTGAATGTTGATTGATGGATCCAATGGTGTTGGGCAAGTGTGAGGAATCACTCACCATGATGTATGGACTGCATAAGATGGCTAAACAACAAAAGCCTGCAGTCAGGTAGAAAACAGGATAATATATGGAGCTAAATAATATATTTATTCCTAGATTTTCACTTGCTAATTGCATTACATATTTGTCCATTCCAACAAGATACCCTTTTATATTGGATTATCATTATAGCATTATATTGTTGGATGTGTTTCGTGTTTGTTTTGGGGTCCTTAGTGAAGTAGAGCAGATCCTAAACTAAATACAGATCACTTGGAGCATTTACCTTCTTCTCCGTAAGGATTAATGGAGATACAGAATATTTTGTTGACGGTTAGAATGTCAGTATTCATCGTGACCGCTTGAGAATGTCGACATGGTGATACTGTTGACATTTAGGGTGACATTTATTGGAATGCGGTATTTTGGAGCAATATTTTCATCAAAAAATGGCTGTGGCATGACACCGCGGGCTGTTGGAGCCCAGGGCTGGTTCCAAACTAAGGGGGACCCCCGAGTTTTTTGTCCCCCATATTTTTGGAACCAGGTCCGGCTCAATGAGCCTGGGGCTGGTTAAGCTCAGGAGAGGGGACCTTTAACACAAAATCGCACATTTTCATGACAAAAAAATCACACATTATCGCACTTTCTCCCCTGGAATTCGCATCTCATTAAATATGCGAATTACCGGGAAAAATTCGATTTTAAAAAGTGCAATAAGGGGCGATTTCGGAAAGTAACGCATCCTTTTAAATGTCACCCTTAATCTATGACTATATTCAATAAGTCAACAATGACCATGAAGAAATGTCGACAATCAGTAATGTGCTTTGCAGTTGCAGAGGCAAGTTCCCCAAACCATGGGCCTAAACCTAACCTATTTACGGCATTAGGGCCTACAGTAATTCAGCCTTAATCATAGGGTAAATTTGTTCCCAAAATGGACAAAACCATGCTGCGTTGCAGGTGGGGCAGATGTAAAATGGGCAGAGAGAGTTAGATTTGGGTGAGGTGTGTTCAACTGAAATATAGTTGATGTATTACCATACACCCTCGCAAGTTATACCCCTTTCAGACAGAAAAGTCTGAAAATCCCGGCAAATACGCGGCATTTCAAATGCCGTGTCCTTTTGCCGGGAGCAGCCTGAACAAATTCAGCAGTTCCACCCTGGAATGAAGCAGCTCCACCCGGGAATTTCATTAAATACACGGGTCCTTTTTCTGTGCGAAAGGGCACACCCGTGTCGTAAATCCCGTGTCTCCGACCCTGGAATTGACCAGGGTCGAGGACACGGAATTTAGGACCCGTGTTGACACAGGATTTACGACACGGGTGTGCCCTTTAAAACAGAAAAAGGACCCGTGTATTTAATGAAATTCCCGGGTGGAACTGCTTCACCCGGGTATTTCATTTTCTGTGTGAAAGGGGTATCAGAGAGGGGATTCATGCTGCCGAAGGGGGAAGGGTGTGAGTGCGTTAGGCCTAGAGGCGGGTGGTGTGAATCTGAATCAGGCACATGTTATCAGTAATTCAAAATAAAAGACATTAGTTTTGTGATTTCCATTTTGCCTCCTGTTGGAGTTATTACTATTTAGTAAATATAAAATCTTACTGCAGCCAATACAATATAACAATAACATCTGGATGATCGCATTTTATGACTTGATTGTCTAATTAATAATTTCAAGCCTCCGTTTATGCAAATGCCGCTGCCGTAATGTTCGGTATAAGAAGTGATTTTTCTCTTTGCCATAAAAATGTTCCGGAGACTAAAACATTCGATTTTACACAGCAAAACTATTTGCGTTCTCGAGCATATGAATTTCATTTTACCAGTGTAATGTCTGTAAATAGAACGGCTGCCAGGAATTCTGCCTGCCAAACTGTGCTGTCAACAGTCTGGTGACTGTGTAATATAGAGGGACTCGCCCTGAGTCTCTCACCATGCAAAATGCAGCGCTGAGGGCGATACAGAGTCACCACGCATCAATATCCCTTAATATCACCTCTCGCCTCGTCCGCGGCTCTTGAAAACAATCTGTTCACGACATCTTAGAATATGTCTGGGGGGCAGGCCTGAGTTTTGTCAGATTTGTACGGCTCAAGACGATAATCCGTTCCACATGTTACCGGCACTCAGTGTCTATGACCTAGGCTTTTCCCCCCATGAAGTTTGGCAAGGGACCGTGTATTAAACATTGCCCATAAGGAAAAAAATAGATCTTTGAATCATTTATTATTAACTATTTCATTAATTTTTGCAGAGAAAAGTCTCCGTCGTGTATTTTCCAAAAGGTGGCTTTTAAAAGGCTGCCGGATTTCTGTTCTCGTACACATCCTCTCGTGTGGTACCGAGGGTATTCGGCGGCACAGTCCATCGCAGGTTCCACGTTTACTGTCTCCCCCATCTGTGTCACCCCTGTATGTCTGCTCCTCCCCTTTAGAATGTAAGCTCTTACGAGCAGGACCCTCTCCCCTCATGAGCTTTTCATTCTCTTATTTAAACTATCTTTGATGACACGAAATTGTGCGGTTTTCTGACCCCTCCCTGATACTGATGTCAGTGTCCTCTGATGATGCAGCTATGGTTATGTACCCTGTACTTGTCCTCTATTGTATATACAGTAACTGTAAGTCACTGTGTTCTACCCCCCCCCCCCCCATACTTGTGTCAGTGTCCCCTGCTGATGCAGCTATGTGTATGTACCCTGTCCTTTATTGTGTTTAAATGTAAGCGACTGTTTTCTTAATTCGTTTATGCAGGGTTGCCTACCCTCCCGGAATGGCCGGGAGGGTCCCGGAAATCGGGTCCCCCTCCCGGCCCCCCGTAAAGGATGGCAATCCTCCCGAATATCCCCCCCAGCTCCCGCGATGTGTCCCTCGGCGGGGGGGGGTCTGCGGGTAAAATGCAGCGCTCGCTGCATTTTAGCCCCGCCCCTGCCGTGCAATGCCTGAAATACCGGCATTGTACGGTGGGGGGCGGGGCTAAAATGATGCAACGCTGTAGGCACGCCCCCCCCAACAGGGCAGCATCTGTGTGACCATGCCCCCGAACTGCCTCTTTTCACTCCCGGATGTGGCCCCGCCCCCTGCCTACCAGAGCTGGCTGCCCTCTCCCGAAGAGGGCAGCTGAAAAGTCGGCAAGTATGCGTTTATGTACTCTGTAATTGGGTGCTGCAGATCCCATATGGTACCATATATATAAAGGATAATAATACTTTGTTATGTGAATGCAGAGAAAGTCTCTTGGATGAGGGTGGTATGGGAGTGTTGTTGGTGGTTCAGAGAAAGTGGCTGTATTCTCAGATGCACAGCTGCAGTCACAGTCACATGACGTTCAGGTGGAAACAATGCCATAAGGTCGGTGGTGGCATGTCTAGGATCACAGGAGGTGTTACAGAATGCTGATCGTGGGCATCTTTGCACTTACACATTAAGGCGCATACTAGTACACAAGGGGAAGGCTGAAACTATTACCCTCGCCGGGCCCCTCCCAAAGTCCAGGCCGGTAATAATTAGTAGAGATGTGCACCGGCCACTTTTCGGGTTTTGTGTTCTGATTACCTTGAGGTTTTGGGTTCTAATGGGTTTTGCCAAAACACCTCCTAAGTGTTTTGTGTTTGGATTTCTTGGGTTTTGGGTTCTGATTTTTTTGTTAAAAAAGCATAAAAACTGCTAAAATCGCAGATTTTTTTTTTTTTGCTCCTACGCTATATTAACCTCAATAACATTCATTTCCACTCATTTACAGTCTATTCTGAACAGCTCACACCTTACAATATTGTTTTTAGGGCAAAAGGTTGCACCGAGGTAGCTGGATAACTATGATAAGCCACACAAGTGTGCGGCACAAACACTAGACTGATATGGCACACTTAGCATACCCTCTAGGCTGATACTGCACACCTAGAATTACCCCTGTACTGATATGGCACAGGTAGCATCACCCCTGGACTGATACGGCACATTTAGCATCACCCCTGGACTGATATGGCACACTTAGCATCCCCCCTAGTCTGATACGGCACACCTAGCATCACCCCTGGACTGATATGGCACAGGTAGCATCACTCCTGGACTGATACGGCACATTTAGCATCACCCCTGGACTGATATGGCACACTTAGCATCCCCCCTAGTCTGATTCGGCACACCTAGCATCACCCCTGGACTGATATGGCACGCTTAGCATCACCCCTGGACTAATACAGCACACTTGGCAGCACCCCATGAATTATACGGCAGACTTGGCTTACCCCAGGAATTATACGGCAAAGATGGTGGCACCCCTGACCTGATACAGCACAGATGGAATTATACGGCACAGATGGCGGCACCCCTGGACTGTTACAGCACACATGGCGGCAGGCATGGAATTATACGGCAGACAAATTCCTGCAGTAGAAATAGAAATGTGTATTCTTTTAATTATAAAAAAGAGCAGCACACCTTACTTAGCAACACCCCATGAATTATACAGCACTCTTGGCTCACCCCTGGACTACAGCGCATTTAACAGCCCTTGCAGTAAAAAAAAAAAAAAAACTTTATTTTATTTTCATTAAAAAAAGGGCAGCTCCCCTGGTCTGATATGGGACACATGGGGCACCCCTGGAATTATACGGCACACATGCGGGCACCCCAGGACTGATACAGGACACATGGGGGCACCCCTGGACAAATACAGCACACATGTGGGCACCCCTGGATGGATACAGCACATATGTGGGCACCCCTGGACTGATAGTACTGGTAGCCAGTGGAAACAGCAGATTGGAATTATATACTGCGATAAATACTGGTAGCCAGTGGAAACAGCAGACTGCATTTTTATATACTGTGATAAATAATGCTGGTAGCCAGCGGCAACAGCAGACTGGAATTATATACTGCGATAAATACTGGTAGCCAGTGGCAACAGCAGACTAGAATTATATACTGCAATAAATAAAATACTGGTAGCCACTGCCAGTGGCAACAGCAAACTGGAATTATATACTGTGATAGGTACTGATAGCCAGGGGTGATCTTGTGAGAATCCGACGCAGGGCGATGACGTTTTGCCCGTGCGCCCGGATTCGAGTAAGGCGGGAAGCGCCGAGCGCTGCTCGTATCCGGGCCCGGATTGATGACGTCCGTGCTGGCTCGGATCTGAGGAATCTGAGCCCGCACATCTCTAATAATTAGTACCCCTTATTGTACATGATATTATCAAGGAACATGCTAATGGGTATATTTATCAAAGAAATTACTAAAATAATGCAAACAAGTTTTTACACCCTTTACACATTTCTTTAACCCCTTACCGACGCAGCATGTTTTTGCCTTCCTGACAGAGCCCTTTTTTTCAAATCTGACATGTATCACTTAAGTGGGGATAACTTTTTTTTGCTTTTACTTATCCCAGTGATTTTGAGATTGTTTTCTCGTGACACATTGTACTTTAAATTAGTGGTAAATTTTGGTCGATACAGTTCTTTTTTTTTTGTGAAAAATACCAAAATGTCGTAAAAAAATTGTACATTTTGCTATTTGCAAAAATGTAAAATTTTCTGCTTGTGAGACAAATAATCATACCACTCAAAATAGTTAATAACTAACATAGACCATATCTAAACTTTATTTTTAAATCATTATTTCAACCTCCTTTAATTTTTTTGGACACTAGGGGGCAGCAGAGTCTAAATTTTACACATCACACAGTTTAACGCTGCTTTTGGCTGTTCACGTTTGAACAGCCAATCGCAGCGATCGCCCATGACGGGGGGCATCGCTGCCCCCCCTGGGCAATGAGGGAGGATGTCTGCTGTCAGGGACAGCAGACATCGTCCCTCTGTCACCGCGTCTATAGACGCGGTGGCACTTCAAAGGCATGACGTACATTTATGCCATGTGTCGGGAAGTACATCCCGACCATGACGTAAATGTACGTCAAATGTCGGGAAGGGGTTAATATCAAAAGAATGTACTAACTGGCCCTTAAACTCGCATTCTATATCGCATTTCCCATACTTGTACATGGGCAATGCGATCTGGATGAATTACAAAAAAAAGCCCAGGTATGATAATGCTATCTTGAGATAGCGTTATCTGTGCTTCCCTTCGGTTCCTCTCCTCCTGCACAGCCTGCCATACTGGCTGCCAGTGAAAGCTGTGATGGGATCTGGCCAGTGTGATCAGCCACAGGAGAAATAATAAAAAATAATAATAATAATAATAATAAAACAGCCAGAAAATGGATCACTGTGCTGCTGCAGTGACCACCAGTGCAGTATATTGTTGCTGCGAACCAGGGGGCACAGTGGAGCCCAGGATCTGATGACCAGCTGCCCTCCCGGATCACCGATCAGTGGTCCTGGCTGGAAAGGTTTTTTCACAAAAATACCCCGATTGCTGCATGAAGAGGATCTGTAGGAAGCTCCATTCCAGCATGCAATATACGACACATCTTTGTGATGTATTCAGTTATTGCATGCGTTGAATGATTTCTCCAGGATTCGCAAATAGTGGAGACTGACATATACTGTATTTGCGGGCTTCTGGCCTAAGACAGGGCGATTGGCTGATGTCCTGCCCCCTGGCACCCCTTGTCACGCGCCACCATTTGCATGAACGTGTCACTGGGAGTTCCCATGCCCCATCCCCACCATTGTCCCCATCCTCCGTGCAAGTGTGCAGGTGGCCAACATTGCCTCCCCGCCATCCCACTTCCAAGGACTGCTGCGGGG
Organism: Crinia signifera; assembly: GCF_055691185.1. Classification (NCBI taxonomy): domain Eukaryota; kingdom Metazoa; phylum Chordata; class Amphibia; order Anura; family Myobatrachidae; genus Crinia; species Crinia signifera. Next base: position 270,412,120 of record NC_139222.1, read on the forward strand.
ATATTGGGGAGGGGGTGACGCCAGCACCAGGGGAGACTTGACGCGTGCTCTTCCAGGATGCCGATGCGGGAGAGTAGGAGAGTACTATGAGCTATAAAATCTTGTACTAACCATATCTTAATGTTTCCAACCAGCAAAGCCGGACTCATGTTCGCACCCCTTCCAGCAGGGCTGCCACCAGGAATTTTGGGGCCCGGGACTTACTTCCAGTCCGGGTCCTGGGCCCCCCTCCTCACTTCACTTACCGTAACCCGGCTCCTGCTCCCCCATCTCCTCCGCTTCTTCAATTCAGGATGCCGGCGGCCAATTAAAATGCAGCACCGTCTGTTGATGCAATCGGAGCTTGCGTACCGGCAGTTGCTCTTATTGGCTGCCGGTATGCAAGGTCTGATTGGCTCAAAAGCCGGTACAGCATTTTAATAGGCCACCAGTGGCCTGGGTTCAACACACTGAGCACAGCACAGCGGAGGCAGTCGGGGAAGGGGGGGGGGGGGCAAAATGTGCTGAACGGGCCCTTCTAGAGCCAGGGCCCGGGACAGCTGTACCCACAGCACCCCCCTATTGGAGGCCCTGCCTTCCAGTGTCCATAAAATAGGGATCACACCACCTAAATCAGGACAGGTGGGAGGTATAATTTGGTAGAAAGAATGAGAAATGCTATTAGTTACAGATGGCCATTAACACTATTGTCATCGATGGTTGCCATCGATGGCAATAGTGCAAACAACCATCGACAGTAGCATACTATGTGATAGATGACCATCGATGGTTTTAGCTATTGATGAACATCCATTTTATTTGACTGATTGGTCCGTGGGACAATCAGAACCTGGGGGCGGGGCTTTACAGGTGACGGGGGTACAAAAAAAAAATATTCGCTTATGTTTATCAGTCATAAACCATTGATGATTTTAAATCATCGATGGTCAATGTTCATCTTTAGTATTGGTATGGGGCAATCAGCTTCATGGAACATTTGCATTTTATCTTGGCGGTTTAGAACATCATTCCGTCATTTAAACTGAGACTGACTCCAACCTACAGACGAGTTCTCTAACTGTCTCCTTAGCTAAGAACTCTATAAAGCATTTGTTTCTTTATAAAGTCTTAAAATGTTTAATATGCTTTTTGGCAGCATTTCATCACTTGCGCTCTGCACAGGTTATTGCAAATACATTTTACAGGGTTGTTTAAAACGGGCTCCTGTGCTTAACTCTTCTTTATATAAACTGTCTGTCAAAGAGGAGTCAATTCAATTGACCACGAGTCATCTTGAGTTAGTTCGCCCATTACTGTGCTGATTTTTAGTGGTAGCATGAAAGGAGTTACTTTCAAATATTTTAAATACCAGAGGGTCTATGCACTACTAAGCCTTAGCGAGTTATAAAGTGGGGAGAGATAGAGGGCTTCATTTCATACCTGTTATCCCGGCTGCATTTTTTGCAGATGGACAAAACCATGCTGCACTGCAGGTGGGGTAGATGTAACATGTGCAGAGAGAGTTACATTTGGATGAGTTGTTTTGTTCCTGTGCAGGGTAAATTCTGGCTGCATTATTTTTACACTGCAATTTAGATTTCAGTTTCAACACACCCCACCCAAATCTAGGGATGGCCATCGACCATCGATGATTCGAAATCATTGATGGTTCATGGCCGATGTCGAATACTTTAGCCATCGATGGGGGAGAACCAGATGGTTTCCCTCCGTCGATGGAACAGCAAAACAATGTTTTGCTTTTTTTTTTTTAAGTGCCGGGACACAGAGCATTGCTCCGCCCCCTGACACCCGCGAAGCCCTGCCCCCATGTTTTGATTGGCCCACAGGCCAATCAAACAAACACAATGGATGACCATCGATATGTAAAAATATCGATGGCCATCCATAGCATAGTTTAGCACTATCGATGGCCAGTTGCAGAATTGCCATCGATGGCAACCATCGATGGCAACGATGGCCATCCCTACCCAAATCTAACTCTCTCTATACATGTTACATCTGCCCCACCTGCAGTCAGCATGGTTTTGCCCATTTTGAGAACAACATTTGTACTGCGATCAGATCTGAATAAGGGCCCTTGTCTCCTTTATTCTTACACAGCGATTTAGATTTTGGTTTGAACACACCCCACCCAAATCCAACTATACTTGCACCTTTTACATCTGCCCCACCGGCTAATTGGTTGTTACTTTGGGCCAGATGCACTAAGCTTCAAAAGTGATAAAATGGAGCCAATCAGCTCCTACCTGACAGATTTCAAACACAGTCTGGGACATGACAGGTAGGAGCTGATTGGCTCTCCATTATATCACTTTTGAATCTTAGTGCATCTGGCCCCCATTCTCCATGCACTTTATTACTCTCCAAAGCTTAGTAAATGTGGCCCAAAAACTACAAAGGAGAAGGGATACCATATCATATGGACAAATACAAAGAGAAATTAATATTAAAAGGAATTACAAGGTGTTGAAATAATTGCATTCAGGTCAGGACAGCACATAATACCCAGAATTTTAACATCTCTATAATAGACAAAAATCAAGGCAAACATGAATGGAATCTGCACAGGGAAATATTTAAAGCATATTAAGTTTATAGCAAACAAAAGCACAGAAAGTGCCGTTTGGATGAAAGCGTTGGAAATGGAAACAGGATAAGGAAGATGACCTACACCAAGACCGTTAATTCAAAGCAGAAATTCTGCAAAAATCTATTATGGGCTGTTGCTAACAAGCCAATTACTCCCAGCATAACAAAAGCACAAATCCCGTTGAGATCATTTGTTAAATAACATATGTTAGCTTTTATTCGCTTTTCATGTGGACTGATATTAAAATGAGATCTTAAAGCACCTTGGAATCAGCCATTTTGGCACATTGGAGGAAGCCAGTAGATGATTTCTGTCAAGTCACTTTGCTTAAATGTTGGTCCAGCCCATTATATAACTAACCATAAGTGTCGGCTTTACTTAAAAGTGTGAGGTTCTAAATACTGCAGCTATCAACCAACCAATCAGCTCCCACTGTAACTGTCAATCTACAAACACAGCCTTTTAAAACAGCTCCCACTGTAACAGTCTTTCTCCAAGTTTTGATAAATCTCCCCCAAAGTACCAACCAATCAGCTTACAACTGTCTGATTTTCTAAATCCCCCCCCCATAATTGTGACACCCGGCTCACACTACTATATTTATTTTAAACAAATTGATCCCAGTTACTCAGGGGAGCTGACAGCTCTGACAGGCCCCAAGAAAATCAGGGGGTGTGGCCAATGGGAGGGATGTGGCCCTGTATAAAAATGAGAAAAAAAACTTTGGAGGGCCGGTACGTGGATTCACACACCCGCTAGGGGAGAGAGAGAGGACAGGCTGCTGCTGTATTGGGCTCCTCCGTCAGAACTAGCTCTGGGTAAAATGTACCCCCCTCTTGGTGCCGCTGCAGTTACTACCAGGGGCGGATTGGGACTCGAATACGGCCCGGGAGAGCGCAGGGGGGGGGGTGGGGGCGGCATTATGTAATGCGCGTCCGGGGGGGGGGGGGGGGTTCTTTTTTCTCCTGGCCGGCCGGAGGGGGAACGGGAGCTGGGAGCCTGGGAGGTACTGCAGCCCTCCCGTGGCCATTTTGGATTTGGGTAAAGTGCAGCGGCCGCTGCCCAACAAGCCCAGGGGGGAGCGTGGCAGCCCCTTTTTAATGAGTTTTGGGCCGGCCCACCGGGAAATGGCCCGGTTTCCCGGTGGGCCAATCCGCCCCTGGTTACTACATGGACTACACAACTCATATGTCTAGTCCATGGACCCATTCAATATTTGGTCAATAAAACACTGGGGGGAAGATATATTAAAAGGTGTTTTCTGCACAGACTTTTATCACAAATTATGATTTTTATGGTGACCACCAAATTCACTTCCACTCAAAGGTCCTCCACTGACCGCAGGTGTCCCACAGCGTTTCCATGGGCGTGCCCATCGTTTTTGTGGACACGCCCATAAAACACTTGGTGGACAGTGGTGTCCGCCTCCTGCCTGCTCCCTGTCTGCCTATCATGGAACAAATGCCCCCGGCGAGTGTGAAACTCACCAAAGGTGTTCGGACATGCGCAAACCCACCACTATCGGCCGGGGGACTGAATTCGGACCTTAGCGTACCCGTTTGAATCGCCCCCAAAGTCACCTCTGCTTCATCTCCAATCTCTAGCGTACAGTGATGACTTGTTAGCACTAGACTGGGATGACATATAGGCTTCACTTATACTTCAATTAGTCATGAGAAAAGAAAAGAAAAAAAAAAGTGTCTGGTTAATGTCTTAGCAGATTAACAAGGAAGTGCTGCCTCGTATCAGCCTGACAGGCCCGCTCTGCTCCGGGGGCGCTGAAGGATAACTTTGTTTAGAGGCCATTCCATTAAGCCTCCACAGAACTCACTTCTAGTCATTGTGCGCAGTGAAGACCGCTAGCGAATCCCACCTGTTGAGTGTGACTGAGAATAGTCACCGTTTTTCCAAGAAGTTTTTTTTTTATCACTTTCACAAGATCCATACACGGCAAAAACCGGACTGAGGTGGGCCTGATTCGGACACTGATCCGCAGTAGTTAGCCACCGCACTACGTGCTAATCTGTGAGTGAATTGCGAAAATATCACTATTCGCAATTCACCCGCAAATACATGCGCAGTTTACTCACCATTTAATGATTTCCCCAGTCTGGGCAAATGTAAGTAAGTCTGACCCTTCCGCAACTCTGCAACAGGAACAGGATGATCGAGATCTGAGCTGACGTCACAGACTCTGCATTAAAATGCCTGGTCACGCCTTTATTTTTTTCCGACACGCCCAGGAAACCGCCAGCTTCTGGCTAGAAATGCCGGCTTCCTGTCAGTCACATTGCATGGAGATTGCGATTAGATCTTCATGCTGTTTCCATGGCTATTTGGGCTTGCGCATGCGCACTACAATCCTTACGCAGTCATATGATAATCAAATGGATTGAATATTTGCACAACAGCGATCAACGCTCTATCGGATCGGTGATTAACTTTTGCCAGCAATTCATAAATCAATACAAAAGTTAACCAATCTCCCTGAAGCGGAGACGGGCAGGGAACATGCTTACAGTTCACATTGGGCGGTATTCAATGAGCCTGATTCGCCATGTTTTTATGGCGAATTTGTGCTGTTTGGCGAATTTTTTACTAAAACGGTGAATCACCCTATTCAATGACCACATGGCGAATACATTTGAAGGTTTTTTTCGCCATGATTCACCGAGTAGCAATCGCTATCTTTTTATGGAGAAGTGGAATGTGAACTTTTAAAATAAAGTGTTTTGTTTTTTACATTTGGTGTAAAAAAATCAGGAATTTTATTCTGAGGAGGGGCATGCTATTTTTATTCATGTGCTGTAAGCACATGAATATATATTTAATTTAAAAATATATATATATTTTTTTTTTTACACAGCAGCCAGCAGGGGGCGCCGGAGCTCATTACATATTCATATATTCACTGCACCCGATCGTTACGATTGGGTGTAGTGAATATACGCGGTCCCCTGCTGGCACCCCCGGGGGGCAGCCTTTGCTGCCTGGCACCCGGGGAGCCCACCTCCCCCCCACATACGCTCTGGGGCAGGCAGGGAGACTTCCATCTCTCTGCCTGCCACCGTCCTCAGGCTCCCTGCGGCGTTCGCCGCAGGAGCTCATATTCGCCGGTCAGGGGCAGCGAGCCCCCTGACTCGTTGAATACCGGAGCCGGCGAGGCTCCGGAACGTGGCGAATGTGCAGCGAATCCTAAAAAGGATTCGCTGCACCTCGCAGGTATTCACATTGAATACCGCCCATTGTTTCATTTACAATGTACCGTACTTGGGTATCAGGAAAGTGAGCACTGTTTCTGCACAGATGCTACGGAGTACAGCTCATTGAGTAACAGCATAACATCCAACATTTGGGGCTACTAAACCACAACGCAGCTCCCAAACAGAAGCTTGTAGAACACGGAGACTGAATGTGGTTATAGCAGATGCTGCATTATTGCTTTGAGAACACAGGCTTCCTGTGTCAATGTCTGTGTGAGATTCTCAGTACTGATTGCAAGGAACCGCCCAACTGACGATTATTTATTTAAAAACTACATGAAAAAATGTTGATTCTTTTCTGAAATGTATTTATTTATTATTTAGTTATTAATAGTTTCTTACTGTATACAGCGCACACATATTCCGCAGCGCTTTATACAGAACATTTGAACATTCACATCAGTCCCTGCCCCAGTGGAGCTTACAATCTATATTCCCTACCACATGTACACGCACACACAGACATTCTAGGGTTAATTTTGTTGCGAGCCAATTAGCCTACCAGTATATATTTTTTGGAATGTGGGAGGAATCCAGAGTACCCGGAGGAAACCCACGCAAGTACAGGGAGAATATACAAACTCAACACAGTTAGGGCCATGGTGGGAATGGAAGCCATGACCTCAGTGCTGTTAGCATTACTGCCTCAGTGCTGTGAGGCAGTAATGCTAACGATTACACCATTCGTAATTAAAGCAATAACAGTGGCAATATTCCCTAGTGGGATTAGTTCCACAAGTGGCCTTAACCCCCACCTCGATGCATACTGAAACCCCCCCACCACCCTTCCACCTTCTACAGTCCATTATCATCAGTAAACCTCCCACCCTTCCTAATGATAATAAATCCCCTTATGGTATTAACCCGCTAACCCCATTATGGCTATTAATCCCCCTGTGACAGTACAGGCACCCCCCTTTATACCATACTAGACACTGTTGACCCTTTATGAGTGGTGGAACTTGTGGGTTGTGGGCCCTGGTGCAAAAATATAAATTAGGCCCCTCCTCCCCAACCCAAGTTCTCAATAACTTATTGCTGGTTTGGGCAAAAGTGGGCCCCTTAGTTGTCAGGGGCCCCAGTGCAATACACCTGTTCTACCAATGGTAGTTCCGCCTCTGCCCTCTATAACATAACCGCTTGACATGCATGAGATCAGGGCTGCTGTGGGTATAGCTGTCCTGGGCCCCGGCCTCTGGAAGGGCCCGGGCAGCTCATTTTGCCCACCACAACCCCCCGACTGCCTCCATTGCAATGCACTCAGTGCGCTAAACAAAGCAGGTCCCAGAGCGCAGGCATTCAACCCAGGACGTCGGCGGGCAATTCAAATGCTTTTGAGCCAATCGGAGCTCGCCTACTGGCAGCCAATCAGAGCAGCTGCTGGTACACGAGCTCAGCGGAAGAGGAGATGGGGGGAGCAGTAGCCGAGTTGGGTAAGTCAAGTGAGGAGGGGGGGGCTGGGGCCCGGACTGAAAATGAGTCCCAGGCCCCAAAATTACTGATGGCAGCCCTGCATGAAATACAACCAATGGTGGCTCCAGAGGGAGGGGGGCATCAGCACAGATCAAGATTCAAATATTTTGAACTGCCATTCCAAACTGACTCACTGGCAGTGGGTGGGGCTTCCCTGTTTGGATTTTGAATTGTGCTGTAACCCCTCCTCTGGAGATGCCACTGGATACACCTCTACTGGACTGGTAAATGTATTCTAAATGAAGGTGATAGGAGGTTTTCAAACTACACTATAAGCATACCTCCCAACTTTGGTAGCTCGGCAGGCGGGACGCTCCTGCTGCGTGCCTTCGGCGTGCCAAATTTTTTTGGGGCGTGGCATATACTTGCGGCTCTCCCGTGAGGCCACGCCCCCATTTTGCCGCTATGGGGGCATGACCCAGAGGCTCTGTGAGCCTCTAGCCATGCCCCCAGCCCCCTGGCTGCGGGAATAGACGCTGTGTGCATGCGCACAGCATTTATTCCCCGCTGCTTAGCAGCTGACGGGGGGACTCCCAACAGCCCCCCCACACCGCGGGACACTGCCGGCCGCGGGTGGGACATCGGGACAGGCCCTAATAATCTGGACTGTCCCGCTAAAATCGGGACTGTTGGGAGGTATGCTATAAGCATCATTAGAATACTAGTCCCATCACTGATTAAAATAAAATAGGCCTATTAGGGTGACAACTCCGAGCAGGCACTTATCAAACATCAGTGTCGTGGGCATCCCAAATGTTATTCTCCAGGTGAGAAAAAGCATATTTCCCTTTTGCATAAAACATTCAGTAATTAATAAACAAATGAATAAATAAAAAAAAAGGCACCACAAAATGTAAAAACAGCATTCAAATGTAATCTTAATGTCAAGGCATTTATTCATTATTGTCTTCTGTAAACATATTATTTTGTACTTCAATATTGTCTCCATACTATTGGGGGTTATTCAGACCTGTTCAATGCTGTGCGATTTCACAAGGTCAATCGATAACGAACGAGTGTGAATACGTACAGATCGTAGAGTGCAAGCGCGAGGCCAAAGAGCAACAAATTACAGGGAATCGGAATCATAGCCAGAAGCGATATATTTTGTTCTAAATTGTTTCTGAAACTATTTTTATTGTATTAGTTTAGCTTCTATGAAAAACAGGATTATTAGGGTTCTGAGGGGGCACAGATTCCATCCTGGAGTTTAATCAATCAGAAGTCAGCTGTCACTTGTCTTAGCTGGATTGCTTAGTGTCGGTGTTGAGCGGCCTGGTACGTTTCATGTACTTCAAAGTATGTTGTAAAAATGAGTTATCTGTGGAGAGCCTGATATCCCTGCCTGAATTACCTTTGAAACTCTTGTATCTAACCATTGACATGTTCCAGTCTATCATTCCTGCCCAATGGTGTCAATACTGGACATCTTATCAATGAATTCATTACAAAGGATTCTGATAGTGGAGAACAATCAGAGAACAATGCACAGGGATAGCTGTGGAATTTAAATGATACTTCCCAAGCTTGTAGTGTCCTCTCTGCCGGTAAATGATGTTACAGTATGTTGGCGATAAGACTGTCAATGTTCATTATGTCACCTACATATGGGGGTATCCTATTTGCAGTGGTGCCTCACCACTGCTATACGTTCTCTATCCTAACCCCGATGCCGGCGACCCTTTCTCCCCGATACCGATTAAGCATGATCCCTGATAAGCAGGGGCGGATCCAGGATAAAATGACAGGGGGGGCACCATGATAAAAGAGGGTTTAGGTGGGGGAGGGGCGGTGTTATTGGTGCCAGTGTACATGCTAAGAGAGCGGCAGAGAGAGGGTGGGAATGGGATTAAAAATGCGCCCTGGCAGTTAAAGTACGCAGGCCCACCATGGCGACAAAAGTGAAGGATGTAGTTGTGCGCGCGCCGAAGGCGCGCTCCGGAAAAGGGGGTGTGGCCACTCAACAAGGGGCATGTCCTTGACTGTAGTGTACAACACTATATACAACTTCTACACATTATGCAACAAAATACTAGACCCCACTATACTTGCCCCTACACATGATGCCAAATGGAATGAGCCAAAATTCACATAATGCCACATGGATTGAGCCAAAATTCACATAATGCCACACGGAATGAGCCAAAATTCACATAATGCCACACGGATTGAGCCAAAATTTACATAATGCCACACAGATTGTGACAAAATTCACATAATGCCAAATGGATTGAGCCAAAATTCGCAATACGCTTCATAAACAGGGACATTGACCATCAAAGGCTCACATTAAACATTTACACCATAATGTCCATTACACGTTAAGTTACATGCCATTATGTCCATTATGTATTATGTATGTATTATGCCAAACACCATAATTTGAAATAATACCCCTTTCACACCAGAAAATGCATTCCCAGGTTGGCCCCCTTTACACCAGCCTAGTCCCTGCATTTTCTGGTGTGAGGGGGAGAGAAACCCCCCCCCCCCCCCCCCACTCCCCCTCTTTAACCAGTTATCTCATTTAACCGGCTATATCTTCGGAACTGACCCATTTACATGAGACAAGTATCATATTGATTTGAGTGGGCTTTGAATGATTTTGGTCCAGTGAAACTGAAACGTTTGGTTACAGAGTAATCTGCCCTCAAAGAACATGAACAGCCATGAAATTACATTTCAAAAATAAAAAATCGGTTTACATGCAGTATCTCTGGAACCGATTGACCGATATGGACCAGCCTGATATTATATTGAAGGCCCAGTCATTTGGAATTGAATGAGATCAACCACAAGCTTCTGTGATGCCAGGGAGGGAACTGGCAGCCGTCGGAACTAGGTGGGGGTCGGAATTGCCGGGTCCCATATTATCCTATGGGGAAAAAACGTTACAGCTTTGCCAGGCGATATCTTTGGTTCCCGGGGGGCTAGAGACACGGGGCTGGGCTCGTTGGAAAGCCCTAGTCCTCAGCTACAAAATGAAATGACAGGGGGGTACGTGCCCACGTGCCCCCCTGAATTCGCCACTGCTGATAAGCAGCTGCAGGGACCCGCAATAATACATATCCCCGATTCAATGTGTTTTTCCTCGATCACGGGTCCACCATTTTTGACTGATAAAAATGGCCACTACAGTAAGTGGACATGGTGATAATGCCATTGGTCCTTAATTGCAATATCTGCCCATTTTTATCAGCCAAAATGGCATAGGGGCTAATAGGATATCACCCATAATGTTGACATCCGGCCACTCTATTTTGACAGAGTACATGTCCCTATGTACCATGTCAAAAAGTTGACCACTTCACAAGGAAGACATATGATCCCAACCCTAGCAATCCTTAGTCATTTTGTAGTTGCGGTCATTTGGTCTACAGCATGATGGTAGACAGTCGTTAGGTCGACACCATTAGGTCGACATGGGAAAAGGTCGACTTTGGTCTAGGTCGACGTGGGAAAAGGTCCACATGTTTCTAGGTTGAAAGGTCATTAGTTCGACAATGTCTATGTCGACAGTCAAAAGGTCGACATGGGGTTTTCACTGTTTTTTGAACCAACATGTGCCGACAGGCGGTATTTCATGCCCTACCATCCACTAGGGCATGGTGGGAGAATAAAATAGTGTGCCGAGCGCAGCGAGGCTCCGTGCCCGACGCATCGCGAGCGCACCGAAACGGTGTCCATGTCGACTGTGTTGACATTCAGGTAAATAAACAGTGAAACACCCCATGCCGACCTTTTGACTGTCGACATAGACATTGTCGAACTAACGACCCTTTGACCTATAACCATGTTGACCTTTTCCCATGTCGACCTAGACCCATTTCGCCCTTTTCCGATGTCGACCTAATATTGTCGACCTAATGAATGTCAACCATCATGCTGTAGACCAAATGATCCCAACCCATTGAATATAGGACCTTATTCTAGTCCATTCGGTAGTTGGTGTTCATTCACACGGGGTCGATGTTTTCTCAATGCGCATTTCTGCACTGGGTGCATGCGGCCACGGTGAACAGATTGCAGCTGGTGAGCGTGAGGCAGGGGCCGGCCTTACATAAGCGTTCCCATGGTAACCGGCTAGTGATGTGGGTGTCGGGGGCGGGCAGCTGCCTTCCCATTTCCACAAGAACGTACACCCATATAAAAGGGACCTGAGAGTCACTTTATATATGCGTGGTCGGCAACCATCGAAAGGTGTGAGAGGTTCCGACAGGCACACGAACGGATGTATATGTAAAACATCCATTCGCATGCCATGTGAACAAATGCGTCGCGAGAATGGTGGGCCGGCGTACCACCATTCGTAGGACGGGTTCTGGTTGACTCACAAGGATTCGAATTCGAAACCAAAATAACCCCCATAGTCCAGTTCAAATGACTGGTCCGTTGCAACCTAATGAGTGTCGGGGTCGACATTCGCATCGCTACAGGGGATGATGCATAAGACGTACTTTAGACCTTTGGCCTTCAAGCTGTTGTTGAATTACGCATCCCAGCATGCCCTGTTTTAAAATTGCCAAATAGAAAAACCGTAGCAAGGCATGCTGGGATGTGTAGTTCAAAAACAGCTGGAGGGCCGAAGGTTCCCCCTATCAGGGCTGGGCAACAACGGCCCTCCAGATGTTGATGAACTACACATCCCAGCATGCCTTGCATCAGTTTCAGCATGGCCACATAGCAAAACGAATGCAAAGCATCCTGGGATGTGTAGTTCATCAACATCTGGAGGGCCGGTGTTGCCCAGCCCTGCCTGATTTAGATGAATCCTGCAGAGAGCTCATTCTGATCAGTCTGCACTGCGGCCCCACCATCTAACGGGCATTACAGCTGCTGTCAGACCACCCCGACAATACTGTCAGTCTTCACTTAACCAGCGCACATCGCACCAGCACGGGAGGTCTGTGTGCAGCCTGGGTCACGGAATATGGAAACCTTCTAGAAAAAAAAAAATCCAAAAATCCCAGCATTGACGAAATTGAAATGTTTACTTACCATTTATAGCCGGTCTAAGTCTCAGGAAACTATCACCTTTAGTCTTGGAACTGTGAGGGGAGAAAAAAGAAATTTGGCTGAATGCGCGCCTCAGACTCAGACAGAGTTTACCTCCACATTCCAATTATATGATATGAGTGCAGTCTTTACTAATATCAGATGGAAACCTGGACTCTGCATCCTGGCAGCCGGTGTGGAAGGTCTAAGGACTGAACGTAGCGATCACAGACCACACATTGATTTCTCCCCGATGCCACCAGGATGGATGAATGTTAGCCGAATTCTGATGACTAGGACGGCAAGTATTTTGGATCGGTCACTTGTGTGTGTGTGTGTGTGTGTCCAGCTGGCCTGGTTCAGTCTGGAGGCTCACAACGGCACAAGTGTACTGACGTGTCGGCGCTGAAGATCAGATTATTAAAGATACCGGCGATGAAAGCCAGACTTTATGCAGTGTGCACCCATAAATGTAAATATGCCTCACACTGTACGCAGGCTCTAACACCTCCGCCAGTCACATACTCGGGTTACAAAATATCTATGAAACATATTCATCCAATATTTTTTTATTTTATATTTGTTTTATACAAAACTCTTACAGTGGAAATGGACCCCCCAAAATCACTAAATATTTTTTTTATATAGGAAATAGAGAGGTACAGCCATAGCGATATCATTTCATTTCTCAGTGAATGTTGGCAAAGTTCTTTTTGTGAGTGACAGTAATTCAGAAGTTGCTGCTGAGCAGTGGCGGTTTTCACCTATGGGCTGCAGGACTGCAGCCCACCCCAGGTAAAATCTATCACTGTAGTGAAGCCAGATGCTGGCCGTGAGTCTGCACTGGCTTCACTGTGATTGGCAGTGACTTCCTATTGGTAGTCAGACCTGCCAGTCACCTAAGGCAGTCCCATTGAGAGGTGGCCCCTCCCTCTGGGCTGCCTCTGAGGTTTCTATGATATGGGCTGCAGAAGAAGCAGCCAGTAGAACCTGGGTTATGAGCATGTGCAGTACTGAGGCCGATAATGCAACAACTGGGGTGTTCTTTCCAGAAGCTCCACCACCACCCCTCTCCCGCCACTTTTCCCCCTACTCCTCTCCCCCTCTCTAAATGTCGGTGGCATGGTGGATCCACTGCTGACCAAACTTCAACATGGCTGTGTGGAGGAGCTGTGCCCACTCAGTGATAAGGGCATCCATTCACAAATTATTCAGAAATGGTCTACATGTTCTCATTTTAAAGTGGTTCACCATTGGATCTGCTACTAGCGCTAGGGTTGTTGAGCCTGAGTAGATGTTGAACCTGAATGTGTAGAACGTGTAGAAACACCAGAAGTCAGGATCAAACTGATTTAGCAAAGGTACAAAGCAGGCGATATCAGTGATATATAGGGGTAAATTTACCAAAATGGATTCGTAAAAAAAAGGTGTATTCGTAGGGAGAAATACACCTATTTTTTACACATTTGTATTTTCGGGATTTACAATCCCGAAAACACAACAATTCGTATTCCTAATGATGGGACATTCGTATTTGTATTTACAAATACGAATGTCTACACCATCGATAGAATACCACAGGAATCACCATTCAAAAGAATGGTGGTTCCTGATGTACTAAGCAGCCGTATTGATAATACGGCTGCTAATTGGTGTAAAACAGGCACGCAAATACGACAGGAAAATACACCTTGCTTTCCCTGTCGTATTTGCTTTAAGCCTGCACGGATCAGTCAGATCCGTGCAGGCTTTAGTGTAAAAAAATAGAAAAATAAATATTTAAAAAAAACGGCGTGGGGTCCCCCCCACAGCCGTAACCAGCACCAGGCTAATAGAGCCAGGGCCGGTAATTAAAAATCAGGGAACCCGACAAATAGGGGTTCCCCGATTTTTAACAACCAGCTCCAGGTCCGGGGCTGGTTCCCAAAATATGGGGGACAAAATGACTAGGGGTCCCCCGTATTTTAAGAACCAGCCCCAGGCCAAACCAGCCAGCAGGGTAATGCCACAGCCGGGGGGAGACTTTTTATACAAGTCCCCCCGGCCAAAGCATTCAGCCCTACCGACCAGTCAGCCTGGCCAGGGGCCATGGGGGAGTGGGGACCCCCCCAATAAAGGGGTCCCCCCCCTCCAGGACTTACCTGACCAGGCTGAAGCCTGGTGCTGTCCCCGGTGGCCCTGTGCGGTGGCCACCGGGCTGATCTTGGTGTAAAAAATAGAACAATAAACTATTGTTTTAAACTGTGGAACTATGAGTCCCAGCAAGCCTTCCCTGCAAGCTGGGACTTGGTTAACCACAAGTCCCAGCCTGCGGGGCATTAAAGGGCCCGCTGGGTCTTGTAGTTCCACAGTAAAAAAATAGTTAAATAAATACACACTGACACCTGAAAAATAAAAGTTTAATACATACATTACACACACACTGATACTTACCTATCATGATCCCGTAGGTAGGTCCCAGAGTCTTGATCCGGTGCCTTGTCCTGGTTGCGGATCATGTCATCTTTCTTCACCATGTCGATCTTCATGTCGGCGTCAGGTCCGGGTCCGAAGAAATCCATGGTGGACCTGTGGAAGGAAATCCAACTCACCCAGGTCCTCCATGGAAGTTCTTCTGGTTTGGTCCGACGTAGTCCAGGCATTCTTCCATCTTCTTCCATCTTCTGGCTTCTTTTTCAAGCTGCCGGGCGACTCCGGCAGCTCCCCGACTGTCAGAGCCGCAGAGATGTTTCCTCCTCGGCGTCTGGACTAAGAATGAATTCTGGCCAATCAGGAGCCGCCTAGCGGCCAATCAGAAGCCCGGAAAGAATTCATTCAACTACCCTTTAATACCCCGCAGGCTGGGACTTGTGGTTCACCAAGTCCCAGCTTGCGGGGGAGGCTTGCTGGGACTCATAGTTCCACAGTTTAAAACAATAGTTTATTGTTCTATTTTTTACACCAAGATCAGCCCGGTGGCCACCGCACAGGGCCACCGGGGACAGCACCAGGCTTTAGCCTGGTCAGGTAAGTCCTGGAGGGGGGGGACCCCTTTATTGGGGGGGTCCCCACTCCCCCAGGGCCCCTGGCCAGGCTGACTGGTCGGTAGGGCTGAATGCTTTGGCCGGGGGGGACTTGTATAAAAAGTCTCCCCCCGGCTGTGGCATTACCCTGCTGGCTGGTTTGGCCTGGGGCTGGTTCTTAAAATACGGGGGACCCCTAGTCATTTTGTCCCCCGTATTTTGGGAACCAGCCCCGGACCTGGAGCCTGGGGCTGGTTGTTAAAAATCGGGGAACCCCTATTTGTCGGGTTCCCTGATTTTTAATTACCGGCCCGGCTCTTTCAGCCTGGTGCTGGTTACAGCTGTGGGGGGGACCCCACGCCGTGTTTTTTTTCTATTTATTTATTTTTCTATTTTTTTTTTTACACACTGCATCCTGCACGGATCTGACTGATCCGTGCAGACTGCCAAAAAAATTTGTATTAGCGGCCGTATATACGGCCAGCTAATACGAATGAATACGACATCGGAGGGTTACAAAGCAGTCGTATATGACTGTTTTGTAATTTCCACTCCGGAACACGACTTTGCATACGACTGAAACAGTCGTATGCAGTCGTAGGGAAAATACTAATACGAAAAACTAGGTTTTTCATATTAGTAAATTTCCCCCATATTGTTTTGATAACAGAAGCAATATAGTAAATGATGGAAATGGCTATTTAACAAACCTCTATTGGCGAATGCCATCTTCAGATGACATTAGCCTACTTACCTTAACAGAGCAGCCCAGGTGGAGAGGGATCTAGGGACCTCCAGTTCTGCTGGGACTGACAGTGGTCTTATTTTTTGCATTCCAATCCGGGTCATGGACATCATCTTGGAAGTGCATATGGGCTAAGGTAGATATGACGCAGATTTTTCACTGGAACTTCCAACCATAACAAAATGTCAACGTTTTTTGGATTCAATATATATTACAGAGCCCCCTACAATAAGACTTTTTTTAAAAAAATGTCCGAAGGCAGGAAACAATTACTAAATTATGACAATTTAATTGAGAAGATGCATGAAGCAGTGTTAATGATAAATGGAATACATTGATTTTTGTCCCCTCAAAATTCTTCACACAAAACCCCATAATGAAAATGTGAAAAAGTTTTTGCGATTTTTGCAAATTTATTCAAAATAAAAACTAAGTCACATGTACATTAGTGTTCACAGCCGTTGCCATGAAGCTCGAAATTGAGCTCAGGTCAATCGTGTTTCCACTGATTGTCCTTGGGATGATCCTACAGCTTAATTGGAGTCCCCCTGTGGTAAATTCGGTTGACTGGACATGATTTGGAAAGGCACACACCTGTCTATATAAGGTCCCACACCGGACAGGGCATGTCAGAGCACAAACCAAGCACAAACTCAAATGAATTGTCTGCAGACCTCCGAAACAGGATTGTCTCCAGGCACAAATCTGGGGATGGGTACAGAAAAATATCTGCTGCTTTGAAGGTACCAATGAGCACAGTGGCCTTCATCATCTGTAGTTTGGAACCACCAGGACTCTTCGTAAAGCTGGCTGTTAAAACTGAGCGAGCAGGGGAGAAGGGTCCTAGTCAGGGATGTAACCAAGAACTTGATGGTCTCTCTCAGAGCTACAGCATTCCGCTGTGGAGAGAGGAGAACCTTCCAGACGGACAACCATCCATTTGGAAATCCACCAATCAGGCCTGTATGGTAGAGTGGCCATATGGAAGCCGCTCCTTAGTAAAAAAAAAAAAGCACATGGCAGCCCACCTGGAATTTGCCAAAATGCCCCTGAAGGACTCTTAGACCATGAGAAACAAAATTCTCATCTCTGATGAAATCAAGATTGAACTCTTTGGCGAGAATGCCAGGTATCATCTTTGGAGAAAACCAGGCACCACTCAACACCGGGGCAATAGCATCTCTACAATGAAGCATAGTGATGGCAGCATCATGCTGTGGCAATGTTTTTCAGTGGCAGGAACTGGGAGACTAGTCAGGATAGAGGGAAAGATGAATGCAGCATTGTACAGAGATATCCTGTATAATAACCTGCTCCAGAGCGCTCTTGATCTCAGACTAGGACAATGGTTCATCTTTCAGCAGTACAACAACCCTAAGCCCACAGCCAATATATCAAAGGAGCTGCTTCTGGACAACTCTGCGAATGTCCCTGAGTGGCCCAGCCAGAGCCCAGACTTGAATCCGATTGAACATCTCTGGAGAGATCTGACAATGGCTGTGCACCGACTCTTACCATCCAACCTGATGGAGCGTGAGAGGTGCTGCAAAGAGGAATGGGCGAGACTGCCCAAAGACAGGTGTGCCAAGCTCGTGGCATCATACTTGAGGCTGTAATTGCTGCCAAAGGCGCATCAAAAAATATTGAGCAAAGGCTGTGAATACTTATGTACATGCGATTTTCTTAGTTTTTTATTTTTAATAAATTTGCAAAAATCACCCCCAAAACTTTTTTTCACGTTGTCATTATGGAGTATTGCGTGTACAATTTTGAGGGGGGAAACAACTTTATTCTATTTAGGAATAAGGCAGTAACATAACAAACTGTGGAAAAAGTAAAGCGCTGTGAATACTTTCCTGATGCACTGTATATAAAGTGAAAACAGGTAAAACATCTAAAAGTTGGATTCTCAAATGCATAATAAATTGGAGACAAGTCCATAGGAGCAGCTGCTGTTTTGGACACGGTCTCTCTATGTTTGCAGTGGATGGTTTCACACTGCTGGGTGTAAAGGCGGACGTCCTCTCATTGTCGGCCAAAACTACAAGGCATTAAGTGAATAAACCAATAAATGGGGAGAGAGTGGACGGCAATCCAAAACTGTGGTCTACACTTTAAAATGTGTTTTAAGTGGGATTAACTTTAATGTTATGTTTCCATAAATCCTCTGTAAACCATGCCCAGCTGGCAGGGAAAGAAACCACCAACAAGCTCACTGCCATAGTCTCATGAGCTCACTTACACTTCCATCGCAGATGCAAGGAGCGAGTAATGCGGCCTCACACCAACACTGAAGGCTGGGTGAGGCAACAATGACAGGAGCTCAGCTGCAATAGGTTGTGGTTCAATGCTCCCAGTTTGACTGTGGCAAGAAAACGACTTGATTTAAAGCAGTAGTTTCCCTACATCGATGGCAAAAGAGAACCAATGTGTTTTTTTTGTTTTGTTTTTCAAGGTGCCGGGAGTCGGACACAGCATAGCTCTGCCCCCTGATGCACAGCCCCCGAGTTCTGATAGGCCCATGGGCCACTCACCCAAAAATAATGGATGATCGTCGATAGCTAAAACTATCGATGGTTATTCATCAAATAGTTTAATACTATCGATGGCTGGTTGCAGATTCGCCATTGATGGCAACCATCTCCTACCACAGTGACGGCAGAGACTGGTGACTGTAAATGACCCACGAAGGCTCTGCCCATGTCATAAGAACCAGAAGCAGGGTACCAGTGGACTGCTGGAGAACGCCCTGAACTGGAGAAGTCTTCCGCACATTGCTGAAGAGTAGGGAAGCATGCCCTCTTCTCTGCCTAGAAATGACTCGTCTCAGGCTGGGTTTGAATAATGACAGGCGTTGATTGGTTGGTATTTGGGGGGGGTTATTCAGTCCTGATTGCGCAGCTGTTCATTTGCATAGCCCTGTAATCAGCTCATCGCCGCCCAGCCAGAGAGAAATCCCGCCCTATGCAAGGCTGTAATAAGTCTGGGAAATGTTTGCAGCGAATGATTTTCCCAGTGTGAGAGGTCTGTGCGTAGCCCAGTACTTACCCAGCGGCTGAGATAGAAACAGGCTGATCGGGGCCGGAGGTGACGTCATATGACTTCCTTTCCAACGCCTGGGCACACCTGCGTTTTCCCTGACACACCCAGAAACCACCCACAAACAAGGCTTCCTGTCAGTCCCCTTGCGTACGGCCAGCAATAAAAAAAGTAGCAGAATTCTATTGCAGGACGGCCTTGCGCATGCGTACAGCTTGTATTGATATACAGCATGTCGGCACAAGTCGGCTAAAGAAAGAGAAAAACTCATGTTGCCCTTTTGACTGTCGACCTTTCCATCGTTGACCTAATGCTTGTGTCGACCTTAGCTGTGTCAACCTATTTCATGTGTTGACCTAAGCCATGTCGACCTTTATTGGTCGACCAAATGTATGTCGACGTTCATGGCGTCGACTTAATGACCATATCTCCTCACAACCTGTAACAAGGCAGTTAGAAACTGTTTGGCTGTTACTTTATTCCGCTCCACTTTATCACTCTCCAAGGTACTCCAAGTACACCTGCCCTATGTGTCCACCTTGCATCAGAGGGGCCAGATGCACTAAGCTTCAAACGTGATAAAATGGAGAGTGATAAACCACCAACCAATCAGCTCCTACCTGACATTTTTCAAACACATTCTTGACATTTCAGGTAGGAGGTGATTGGCTGGCTGTTTATCACTCTCCATTTTAGCACTTTTGAAGCTTAGTGCATCTGGCCCAGGAAATCAGTTCACCATATTTCCCTGAGTTATCACTGAGCAGATAACAGATCATCTAGAACTCTCCCACTAGTTGTTCTATGTGTAGGAATTGTTCTTTGGCTGCATAGATATTTCCTATTTACCACTCTCCTAGAGATAGATGGGGAATTCATGGGATCCCTTTTTTGCAATCTGGACCACTGTCCTGAAGCTGCACTGGAAACCAGCGCCACCTGTAGATGGTGTAGGTTCTCACAGGGAAATTCCAAAAACATTTTCCACATGGGTAACCGGTCCAGTAAGTGATGATACATAGGCCTCTTATACATTCGGGTGTGGTATGGGACTCCGACAGTCGGGATCCCGACAGTCATTATCCCGACGTCGGGATCCCGACTGCCCGGAGTCAGACAGCATGGCGAGCGCAAAAAAGCCCCTTGCGGGCTCGCTGCGCTCGCCATGCTGCGGGCACGGTGGCTCGCTACGCGAGCCACCTATTCTATTCTCCCTCTATGGGGGTCGTGGACCCCCACGAGGGAAAATAGCGGGTGTCCGTCGGGCACCCGGCTGTCGGCATTTTGACAGTTGGGATCCCGACGTCGGGTAAATGACTGTCGGGATCCCGACTGTCGGGAACCCGTCCGGCACCCATACTTTCAGGGCCGGTGCAAGCCCTGTGAGCGCCCGAGGCAACCTACCCCCGCCCGCCCCTCCTCTCTGGGGGGGGGGGGATTTCAGCGGGCACTATCAATGCGCTTCAAGGAATGGGGAGGGGGGGTGTGCGGGCGATACACGGGGATTGTCGCTGGGGCGGGGGAGCGGACGCAACCCACAGGCGTTATGAACAGCGCATGGGGGGGATCACGGACGGGAGTCAGGCGCAGGGAGGGGGGCTCACAAACTCACCTGCTGCTGACTGGTCTCAGACCTGCTGCCGAGTGCCGGGCGGGCTCAGGACTACACGGCAGCGGCAGCAGAAGACAGGGGAGAGCCGGTCATCTAGTGTTATGACCGGCGCGGCAGCAGTTAATTGCAGGACTATTCCGGTGCGGAGGGGGGGCGGGGTAATTACAGGAGGGGATGTGTAATAGTGGAGAGAGCTGAGCTGCACTATTGATTGGCAGCGTGCGGTGCCGCCCTCCAGTAGGCAGCGCCCTAGGCAAATGCCTAAGGCTGCCTAATGGTAGCTCTGGCCCTGCATACTTTCAGCTAACTAGGCCAATTCATTTCAGCCCACGCACATCAAGCAAAGAAAGGAGACATTTTTCTATAGTAGATCCCTCTAATTACCATCAGGAGATTGGTATTGATTAGAGGAAGACCTATGTACAGTACATCACAGTCCTTGGTACATACTGTAGCTCCTTGGGGTAGGAGTTGTAGCTATTGGAGGTTTAATATAATTGACCCCTTAAACTCTCATAAACGTCATTTACACTGCACAAAAACAACCAAAAGGTATTCTTGTTTATGACGACTACAGAATACAGCTTTAAAACCATGAACAAGAAAATATGACCGTTTATTAGATATATGGGGGATGTATCATTCTCAAACCTTTGGGAGGTATAAAGTGGATAAGTTCCCTAGCGCAACAATCGTCTTCTCTGTATATCTAGTACATCCTATAGAATGACAGGTACTGTCAACGCTGTACTGGCTGTGGATGTGAATTAGCTTACACACAATGGCCCTTATTCTGGTCGGTGCGGATATATCCGCGTGCGTTCGGCCCGCCAATGTTTTGTGTCTGCGCATGTGCAGAGGCGTCTCTGCGCATGTGTGAGCGGGGCGTACGGCCAAATCCCGCATGATATGTGAACACTCCGAACAGGGGGTGGAGAGGGGCGTGAAGGGCTATTTGGGCTCATTACCATATGCGCGTTTCATGGGCGTTCCCATGCAAACGCTGGGCGTATGTATGGTAATGCAGTCGTGACGCACGTGTAGGGGGCGGACATATGACATCGCCGGATGTCAGCTGCCCGCCCAGATCCCTGCTTTTGCACGGAAAAATGTCCGTGTGGTCTGAGGTTGCGGGAGCTGGTGGAGCACACGGTCCTGCAACCATCGAATCATGGGGGAGGTTCCCTTAGATGGAGGAGGCGTATTCCGTGAAAAATACACGTGCGGTCCGTTCGGCCAGCTTCTTACCGCGTACGGACGGAGTTGGCGATCTGTATGGAAGGCGGGGTTTCGCACGCACGGTCCTGGCCGCATAATCGGATCCGGCCGCACCGACCAGAATAAGGGCCAATGTCTGGGTAGACAGACAAAAGGTTGACATGGACTAGGTGGAGAGTGACTAAAAGTTGACACTAGGTGAACAGTGACAAAAGGTCAGCACAAACAAAAAGTCGACAGGGGAAACGTGTTTCGGATTTTTTTATGTCAACACCTGAGAACATGTAGCGGGTGCCCTCATGGATCTCCAGGCTTCAGGCCTGATGCCTCGCTATGCTAACGCTACACTGGGCACACTTTACTGATCCTAGTGTTGTCCACGTGGGTGGTAAAGCATGGAAAAAAACATGAAAAACGCATGTTGACCTTTCATGTGTCCACCATTGCCACGTCAACCTTTTACACTCGTGAACTGTATTCCAACATCAACCTATAGTAGGGGTGGCCAAACCGGTCCTCGAGATCTACCAACGGTCCACGTTTTCCAGGTTACCTAGCTGGTGCACAGCTGTAGTCATTACTAACGGTCACATTTCCCAGACTCCCTAGCTGGTGCACAGCTGTAGTCATTACTAACTGTCACATTTCCCAGACTCCCTAGCTGGTGCACAGCTGTAGTCTATACTAACGGTCACATTTCCCAGACTCCCTAGCTGCTGCACAGTTGTAGTCATTACTAACTGTCACATTTCCCAGACTCCCTAGCTGGTGCACAGCTGTAGTCATTACTAACGGTCACATTTCCTAGACTCCCTAGCTGGTGCACAGCTGTAGTCATTACTAATGGTCACATTTCCCAGACTCCCTAGCTAGTGCACAGCTGTAGTCATTACTAACTGTCACATTTCCCAGACTCCCTAGCTGGTGCACAGCTGTAGTCAATACTAACGGTCACATTTTCAAACCTGCTGCATTTATTCCTACTATAGATCCACAGGTGGCCTGTAAAACATGCACCGTTGGTAGATCTTGAGGACAGGTTTGGCCACCCCTGACCTACAGATGTAACAGGTCTTATCCTTGCTGGCGATCCGCCAGCAGCATGCTGCTGGCGGATCGCCAGCAACACGGCGCCTCTATCTGACTGAGACCCCCACGCACGTGCGTCTCAGTATCCGGGCGGCGAGGTGGACGCAATACTGTCCGCCTCCCGCTCGACAGGGCTGGGGGGGACCTCTGGCCACTGTGGGGGGTGCGGTCGCCCGGTGTGGGCACCGGGCGACCGAGGGCAGCACCGTCGGAAGGGGACACGCGCGCACCTTCTGGCATACAGATGGCGGCGGGGCCATCGCCATCCCCTGCATAGATGAATTCCGCTACATCTGTATAGCATGTCGACCTTTTGTCATTGTTGACCTACTGCATGTCGATTTATTGACTGTCTTCCTAGACATTGTGAGCCATCTTGATATTGTTGGCTGCATAATACGAAGGAAAACCCTATCTCTATCTTTCGTATTGAGGCCCAAGTTATCTCTGGCTTACCAAAGCACGTTTTTAATCTTACTTTCTTGCCATGACACAATTAATTTACATTCCAGAAAAGGAATATGAAGGTCATCTCCAAATCGTGTCCATTCGGCTTTCCAGCCCGCCTGACTTGTGTGTTTCTTTTTCAGTTCTGCGGATGCGGATTAAAGAGGTGAAGATCGAGAACGGAGACCGAAAGCTCATAGCAGCCCAAAAGAAAAAGAAAGTTCTCAAGGCGGGAAAACTGAAGAGGAAAGAATTCCGCAAGCTGGTCTTGTACATTAAGAATGCGGCGGGATGCCCGTGTCCCCAACTGGACAACCTGAGCGGCAGCTTCCTTATTATGGGTCGAAAGGTGGACAATAAGCTTTTGCTCACCGCCATCTACAAGTGGGACAAGAAAAGTAAAGACATGAAGTATGCAGTGAACTTCATGTTCTCCTACCCATGTTCTGACACTGCTTCTCATGGTGCCGGCTCACACTTGGTATCCTTCCGCTAAGACCCTTATCTAGAGAACTTTATCATCATGCCCTCACCCAGCCTTACCAAAACGGACTTTATATCTTAGCAATAGCAGTAACATAGCATACTCTGAGCTTAAAATACAATAAAGATTACTAGGGTAGTCATACTGAGCGATACAGCTGAGAGGGTGAAGAACGTGTTGGATACGGGATGGGAGATGGTAATTGTGGAGAGCGGACTGAGGAATGCGGGGCTTCATTTGAAGGATGCGTTAGAAAACACAAAGTTCATGGCTTCAGAAAGGAACTGGAGCAATACATTTATAAGTCGAACATTATCGCAGTTGTTGAAAGCAGTAGTTCCCTTAGGCAACACGCATTAGAACCGGAGCCGGCACTGGTAAAAAAAATCACAATGCATGTACAGTACTGGAGCGTCCGCTGGTTCGTGACTGGGCAGCAGCTCTCTGTAGACTTATACTCTGTATGATGTGAAGTTAGCATGCCAGAAAACCTCTCCACATATATTATAAATGTATATTGTTCCCCCAAAGACATATGTATGATTTTTTAATAAGTGTTTTTCACTTCTATGGCACGATTCTACTGTGAAAAAAAGACATTTAAACTTAGCAGCAGGAAAGGTTTAAGTATTTCTGTAGTTAAAATCAAAGAAGAAAGTCAAATTTATTTGGAGGTGAGTCAAGCTGTCCATAGAGCTGCCATGCCACTCATTTGTCAAGGCATGGACAGGGATCTGACAGAGCAGGTCAGGTAGTGACATCATGGATGTGACAGAGCGGGTCAGCTAGTGACATCATGGATCTGACAGAGCAGGTCAGGTAGTGACATCATGGATGTGACAGAGCGGGTCAGCTAGTGACATCATGGATGTGAGAGAGCAGGTCAGCTAGTGACATCATGGATCTGACAGAACAGGTCAGGTAGTGACATCATGGATCTGACAGAGCAGGTCAGCTAGTGACATCATGGATGTGACAGAGCAGGTCAGCTAGTGACATCATGGATCTGACAGAACAGGTCAGGTAGTGACATCATGGATCTGACAGAGCAGGTCAGGTAGTGACATCATGGATGTGACAGAGAAGGTCTGCTAGTGACATCATGGATCTGACAGAGCAGGTCAGCTAGTGACATCATGGATCTGACAGAGCGGGTCAGCTAGTGACATCATGGATCTGACAGAGCAGGTCAGCTAGTGACATCGTGGATGTGACAGAGAAGGTCAGCTAGTGACATCATGGATCTGACAGAACAGGTCAGGTAGTGACATCATGGATCTGACAGAGCAGGTCAGCTAGTGACATCATGGATCTGACAGAGCGGGTCAGCTAGTGACATCATGGATCTGACAGAGCAGGTCAGGTAGTGACATCATGGATCTGACAGAGCAGGTCAGCTAGTGACATCACGGATTTGACAAAGCAGGTAAAGCTAGTGACATCATGGATCTGACAGAGCAGGTCAGGTAGTGACATCATGGATCTGACAGAGCGGGTCAGGTAGTGACATCATGGATGTGACAGATAAGGTCTGCTAGTGACATCATGGATCTGACAGAGCAGGTCAGCTAGTGACATCATGGATTTGACAGAGCAGGTAAAGCTAGTGACATCATGGATCTGACAGAGCAGGTCAGGTAGTGACATCATGGATCTGACAGAGCGGATCAGCTAGTGACATCATGGATCTGACAGAGCAGGTCAGCTAGTGACATCATGGATGTGACAGAGAAGGTCAGCTAGTGACATCATGGATGTGACAGAGCAGGACAGCTAGTGACATCATGGATTTGACAGAGCAGGTCAGCTAGTGACATCATGGTCTGAGAGAACAGGTCAGCTAGTGAGGGTAGAAAATGCCCCTATAGACGGACAGGTACTGCATCTACCAGTGGCTGTAGCTAGGATTTGTGGGTATATAAATGGTCTAACTGGTCACCCAATGCCTTGTGGCGATACCTGCCGACATGACATTGGAACAACTTTTAGGAATGACATAAATAGCATAGATCTTTCACTTCCGATGTAGCCTGGAGCTTAATTCTTGTAGTAGTATATGATGACCAGCAATTCAATCACATAATGAAAGTAAGTTACAGCAGATGTATATTACCTTATACTACTAGGCTTAGCTTGGACATGAATGATACATACTGGGGTAATTTACCGCAGGCTAATTTATTCCACAGGATGCATTTATCAGGGATTTTTTTTTACACACCTGTACAGATGGAAAAAAAAAATCCCGATAACTGCGGGGATAATGGTTGTCACGACCCTGTAACAAAACAAATCTGGGAAATTTAAACAGGTTCTGGGGCAGATTTATTAAGCCTATTGAAGTGATTAAGTGTCCGGCGATAACGCAGCAGCGAATAGGCTCCTAACTATCTAGTTACAGCCTCCGTTTAACAAATGCCAGTTAGGGGCAGATTGGCTGCTGCATCATCACCGGCATCTTTACACTTCGCCAAGGTTAATAAAACATCTACCCCTTTGTGTGTCAGCGCTTGTTGATAACCGTTAACACTTTACAGGTGTTAGGGGCTCGGGTGAAAAAGGGTCTGGGATAGTATTGCGCGGGTGTTAAGACTGAGGCTATCACCCTTTTTTACCCTTGGTGACTTACTGCAAGTAACTGAATTTCCCCCACTGTTTTATACATTGAAAAATACATATTTTCTTAGAATAATGCCACCAAAAACTGAAAATGAAGGACTCTTTTCATAAAAATGTTGTATAATAATATAGGAGCTGTAGTGTGGATTTTGCGTTCTACATCTCGCTGTATCTATGTTAGAAGGCATCATTGGACAGGCCACATGTTAGAGGACTGCAGGAGATAAGGGATCTTAATAATGCCGCTCACCAGTATGAAAGTTACACATGTTCGAAGCGTCTGGCAAAGACCTCTCCGCTGAGGAGCCATAGGCGCACTGAACTATGGGAGGAATCTGCTTTACTCCACTTCTGTCTGCGAAAAACACACATAGCCCCACCCAGAAACATTATGGAGAAATGGAAAAGGTGGAAGAAATCTGGGATTCTACTTATTCTGCTCCAGTGGTGGAACTTGTGAATTGTGGACCCGGGTGCAAAGATATCATTTGGGCCCCCTTTCTCCACCCCAACCTAAGTTCACATTATGCAACATGGCAGTGGGTGATAGGAGGAGACAAAGGGTGATAGGGAGAGGCAGTGTGACAGGGGCAGCAGTGGCCTCTTAGTCCTCAGAGCCCCAGGGCAGCGGAAACAAGAAGAGTCCAGCAACGTCTATGGGTCATTGGTCATAGGGTCTACAGTATGAAGGTTGACCACTAAAGATCAACGCGGCTTATGTCGACACATGCAATTGTATGGTAGGGTATGAAACACCGCCTGTTTTTGAAAGTAAAACGTAAAAATTGCATGTCGACCTTTTGAGTGTTGACAGAATGACCTAATGTTTGTTGACCTTGGTACTGTCGACCTAGCGACTGTATCCCCTTCTGGGGCAGATATAAGTAGAAGGCTTTCAAATTATACCCCATTCACACTGGAAAATGCTTGTAAGCCGGGTCGCAACACTCTGAAACTGAATAATGTAAATAATGTTATACACATATTGTCCATGTAAATATGAGCTAAATAGGTGCCACAAATAAGGATTATTGTGTCACATGGATGAAGATACAAATGTTACTTATAATTAATCCCTAATAAACATTTGCAATATTTTTGCATGTTCAGCCACTGGTCTGGTTTCAGTATCCTGTGACACTCTAGCTATTGGGAAACTACAAGTCCAAGCACCTAGGACCTCATTCAGGTCTGGTTGTGTCTGCACCGGTGATCCGTACTTTGTGCATGCACAGAAACTGTCCTACAACTCATGAACGGGTCCTGCGACAACAGAAGCAGCACAGCATCAGACTGCTATTGATTGACGGTCTAATGCGGTTTTGGGGACTGTTTGGAAAATAAGAAAGTAGAAAATCATCCGGATTGTTATCTATTTATATGTGTCTAGAATCCGTGAGTCTCCGAAACACTGTCATCTGCTGGCAGGGAGTGAAACTACATCTCTTTCTCACATGTGCACAAACACAGAAGGTAGCAGACTAGCTTTCGAATACCAACTGATATTTCGGACCGTTAAATTTAGAATGGTTTCCCTAAGGTTTTATAGTGAAAACCAGAGAAAGGGTAAACCTGGAGCCGTGTCGGGGAACAATCTAAAGAGTATGATATACTTCTGGTAATCTTGAGGTTTATTTGACAAGATCGTTCCATACTATAACAAGAGTCTAATGGTGTCATTAACGAACATGTATTTGTGGCCAACCCTGTCAGGTCACAGTTTATCATCATCTCTAAGCCGGCCTGGGTTTGTTTGGGGTGTAGAAGTGTTGGAATTCCTACATTTACAAATGTGAGATGAGCAAGTTATGATTTATGAGGCTGCTACTCTCCCATAAAAGTGTAATATCCCAGAGATCCAGCAGACACTTTATAATCGCAGGACAGTTAAAGCTTCCACAGTTTCCAAACTCTACATGTTCGGAGTTGGCTCAAACAGATCTTTTTTTTTTATAAGGTGTTCAGACTTTGACCAAACAGACTTCAGTTTTTGTAAAGACATCATTGTGTACATTGCTGCTACTTCATCCACCCGAGGCATGGAGGTTTCAGGGAAAGCACTCCCCTAGAGACTGGGAAGCCCCCAGCTCCCTCCGTGCCCTCTGTCCTTCCCTTGACTGAAGAGATGGCCTTCGCTTGCACAGCAGAGCAGCAGTGATCTCTGGCTCCCCCCAACTGCCCCCCACCTAAGGGGACATTGCCAGCCAAGGGAGGGACAATAGGACAGCCTCCAAAAAACAGGACTGTTCTGCTGTAATTGGGACAGTTGGGAGGTATGATTAGGTGGCGTATCAAGGGGCAGCCGCATCATCTTGACCCCACTACACAATGCTTAGAATACCGGCATTGAGACTGGACCATGATGACGCAATTCCACTTGAATCACATCGTACCACCTCCCACTTGTTGGCCAATGATGGGTGGGGTTTTTGGCAGCTGCTTGTCCACTGTTCAGGAAGGCCAGAAGCACTAGGCACGTTTTGGGAACCTCCCGGCCATTACAGGAGAGAAGGCAAGTTTGATTCAATATACCTATTCAGTTTCTATTAAAAGAAAACAAAATAAAAAAACTTAAGAAATATACAAATGTCTGTATCCTAACTTACTGTATATAATATTAGTTACAAATCCGTCAATATGACGGAACATCATAACAGTAATGTCAGAACCGTCTATGCCATCTAGTGACCACTGCCATCTACTGGCTTCAGGCGCAAACACTTGAATCCTCCCATAGAGGTGAGGAACTTTTTTTTAATAAAGGATAATACAATACTGTTCCTCCTGCACCAGTAGTGTCGCCACTACCTGTTACTTCCACGTGTGGCAAAAGTGTTGAACTATCTGTAATAGAAAAAAATTTGAGTTGGTAAAATCATGTGAGGAATGAACGCAATTATTTAAAAATGCCATTTAGCTATTAGTTTTTTTGTTTTTTTTAAAGCGTATTTTATAAAGAAGGCTTTTGTTATGGATTGTGTCCCAGTGCTCAGAAATGCATTTGATATGTGATTTATAGACATTCAGAAAATAATCCCAACATTTTCCTCTGCGTCTCGTGTGAAATGTTTATATTCAGATTAATGTTTTTGTGTCTCTCACCAGGAATGAATAATTTGTTGTCGTTATGCATCTGGCATTGACGCTCATACAAAATATGTATATTCTGCTACCCCATAGAATTGTGTGCTGCGTTTAATCGACCCGCCATATAATGTCAATCCTCTGTCCAAGCTCTACGCATGTTCACCGCATCAATACGGCTTATATAGAGGGTGCATTGTACGTCACGACAGATTGTGTACCTTACAAAATAATTTTATACCTGTAATATTGTGTTTTTAAAGTAAATTATTTCATTTGCTAAAATAATACATGTGTGGGCTGCCTTTTCTTAGTTTAATCCATGTGCTTTGGTCACTGGGAAGAAGTCGGAAATGTCGATTTAAAAGGATCTGACACTTTCAATACTATTTAAAAAAATATATACTGTATAAAAGAAAACAATCCACGTTTTTGGTTCTAATGCATGGAACCATAATAAACACTTCTGCACATTTAGGGGTAAAGGGAAGATGTATTAAGGTGAAGAGATAAACAAGATAAAGTTGAGATAAAGTGGAAAGAGATAACGCACCAGTCAATCGACTCCAAACTGTCGTACATCTTTGCAGGGGCTGGCGGTGGATTCGCCAGCCGCCAGAAGGGGACACGTCCGCACGAGACGCGCCTGCGTCCCATTACAACGGGACTCTCCCCGGGTCCCCGCCACCTCGCAGCCAGTCCTGGCCGCATTCCCCACCTCCCCACTCCCTTTCCCTGAAGCGGAGATGGGCAGGGTTCCCGTCCCCCCGCCGACAGGAAACTGGGACTCGCGTGCGTGCCAGTCAGATGTAGTGCCGCTTGCCAGTGGGGGTGGTCTGGCGAGCCCCAGTGCTGGATGAACGGCGCTACATCTGTATTTCAAATACAGCTGATTGGCTAGTGCGTTATCTCCTTCCACTTTTTCTCCAGTTTATCTCTTCGCCAGGGTTAATACATCTGCCCCCATATAAATTTACTAAGACGGGAGTTCTACTGAAGATGGGATGTTGCCCATAGCAACCAATCAGCCCTATTTATTATTTTCTAGAAGGAGCTAAATGAAAAAGAAATACAATCTGATTGGTTGCTATGGGAAACATCAGACCTTCAACAGAACTCTAAATCTATCCCTTAAAGATTAATCTGTGTACAATTCTGAACAATTCTGTTTCATAAAAATATTAATAAAAATAATAATAATAATAACTAGGTGATGTGCCGGTTTCAACCGGGCAAGGTTTGCTGGGTGGAACATTGTACCTCTTTTCGCCCCTTTAGGAGTCTAATATGGAAAAATCCCAGCTTAGTTGAAAATAACTGTCAAAGTTTCAAGACCACCCAGCAGGTCACATGTTCCAGGTCACCCAACAGGTGCACAGGGAGAGTCCACCAACTGTCATATTTTTCCAGAGCACAATGGTGATGCACCGTAAACGTCAGGGAAGGACATTTTTGCCACACGACACCGACGCAAAGCAACCAATTATTTATCTGCAAATCTATGAACCAAGGCCTTTAATTCGGTATATGATGCGCCCCGCCTTGACAACAATATCATTACTTGTAAAAGTCATCATTACGCTAATATATATATATATATATATATATATATATATATATATATATATATATATATATGAGACACTTACCCCCTCAGAGAAAGGATGGATCCGGCACACGGTAGTATAGGTGAAAAAAAGAGGTTTATTAAGAGTGCAACATTGCACTGAGTGACAGCTGCTGACCTGACAGCCATTTCAACTGCTGGGTGCAGTTTTCATCAGAGGTGCACCCAGCAGTTGAAATGGCTGTCAGGTCAGCAGCTGTCACTTAGTGCAATGTTGCACTCTTAATAAACCTCCTTTTTTTCACCTATACTACCGTGTGCCGGATCCATCCTTTCTCTGAGGGTGTAATGGCCCCCATACACTAGGGCGACTTGTCCTTAGGACAAGTCGCCCCCGACTTCCCCGAGCTTCCCCGGCTGCTCCCCGGGGAGCTTGATTAGATTGGCACTTGATGTGCCATTTTTTACATGTGATAAATCGTCTCGATTTATCACATGTAAAAAACCCAGGGAGCAGGGGGGGGGAGGGCTACAGAGCAGGGCTGCTGGTGGGAGCAGGGGGGGCTGGGGACGCTGCGGGGGACACAGGCGGCATAGAGCCGGGCAGAGGGAGCCGGGAGCTGTCAGTGCTAGAAAAAAAAGCCTATACAATGAATGGGCAGCCTGTGATTGGCTGAGCGCTCTCTCAGCCAATTGCTGACTGGCTAAGAGAGCGCTCATACAATCACAGGCCGCCCATTCATTGTATGGGCTTTTTTTTTTTATTCAGTACTGACAGCTCCCGGCTCCCCCTGCCTGTGCCTGGCTCTATGCCGCCTGTGTCCCCCGCAGCGTCCCCAGCCCCCCCTGCTCCCTCCACCGCCGCGCCGCCCCACTAGGTCCCAAGTCGGGTGGTCGGACGTGCAGCAGGTCCGACCACCCAAAGCAGATCCGATGCGCACGGGACCGCGCATCGGATCTGAGGGGACATCAAAACTAGCCGATTTTGGTCCGATTTCGGCCAGATCCGACTGATCTGGCCGAAATCTGACCAAAATCGGCTAGTGTATGGGGGCCTTAAGTGTCTCTTATTGCTCTATTATGTTCCTGGCACCGGATTTTTATTGAAGCCACGAGTGCCAACCCGATACACCTACTTACCTATATATATATATATTGGATTATAGTAATCTGTATGTGAATGTTTATGTTCTGTGAGTTTTGATGTTATTAGGCTGGAGAATCTTACGGTGAGCTCTGCGTATCATTGCGTATGCTGGCCGAATAAATACCGGGCTGGGGAATGATTGGGTTCCATCCAATTCTCTCAGGTCTGTTTCATTCAGTGTTCAGGGCAAGGAAATCTAGATGTTACACTAACATGAGAATAGATGACGCTGAACCCGTGTCACCTGCATAATGAACATACCGGAGATGAAGATGTAGGCGGCTCTGTAACATGACTGGATGTCCTTCCTGTCACCGAGGCTAATGCCTAGTTTTTCTGTTGAATTGTCTCTAGATATTAGTGTCAGAGGGGAGCAGAGGCATTCTAAGAACAATGCAGACGGATCACGAAGACACTTGCCTTTTATCTATAAATAGCAAACTACATCAGATTGCTATTTAGGACGAGGGATTGCAAGAATAAGGGGGATGTATTGAACATATCAACCAGATTCTAGTTGGTAGCGGGGCGACTAATTCAAAGTGGTTTCAAATGTTTTCCAATTCAGCAGCGCTGCCCTGATCCCCGCAGACTGGACCCTGGTCCCCGCCACCTGCTGCCCAGACCCCAGTGCCTGGATGCCACTGCACCCCTCACACCAGAGACTAGGGGGGTGTGAAAGGGGCCAACCAGGGAATGTCTCTGCTTGATCCAGGGACCATTTTCCCGGGTAAGTACCTGCATTTTCTGGTGTGAAAGGGGTATTAAGGTTAGGCTGTGGGGTGGGTAGTTGGGGTTAGGATGCGAGGCAGTGGTGTTAGGTTTATGTAGCAGGTTGTGGGGGTTAGGCACTACCTGACCCCTGTTGACCGCTAGCATCTTTCAGGTGAGTGCGTATACAGCGCTACCCGGAAGTTTCAGATTCCTGGAGCTATGAGAGAGCTGAGATATTTGGGTGTGCCTTCTGGCACATGAGCGCTCGGGTTTTCAGGCGTTCGGGTATTTGGTAGTTGGGCCACTTGGGCGTGTTTGGGCTCTCAAGAGTTGGGACGTGTTCAGGCGCTAGGGTATTCGTGTCATTTGGATGTTGGGGCATTCGGATGCGTTTGTGCACTTGAGTGTTTGGGCTTCCAGGCGATCGGCAGGAGGAGCAGTGGCGGGGGGCGTGTGGTCGACAGGGTAAGTGACAACGATGCACACCTACATGTCAGTGGCATGAACAGAAATCTTCTGGGGGAGTCTATGCCGGCAGCACAGCTCTGAACGGAAAATTTCAGGGTATACCACCAAAGGGGTTCAAATTTTTCTGAAATTTGAAGAAAAATCTCTGTCAACGATACACCTGCCCTTCACACGGAACCCACAATTCCAAGACGGTAATGCCCCACCCCTCTTCACAAATTGGAATAACGCAGGCCTATACAGAGTTGGACAATTGATGAACTCCCAGACTCATAAACCACTTACTTTTTTAGAAGCCTCTAAAGACTATTCCATAATAACAACTCTTAACTTAAACTTTATCCAAGCTCAATCATACACAGACAAAATTTCTAAACTTATTCCGGAAAGGGATTGGAACAATGACCTCGATAATGTACTCATAGCCCCCCCCCCCCCCCACCCCTTACCTAAAAAGCGATCTTGACCTATTACAAATTCCTCAGAAAGACTATAGATTATTCATCACATCGAACAGGCCTTAACCAATGGCTAGAACACTTCCCTTCCCTAATGACAGACACACTGTTAAAAACTTTACAGACTTCAACCACTATTTTCCCAATGGCCAAATTCAAAGAAATGTATTTAAATATTTTTCAGCGTTCCTACGTATCTCCCTCATGAGGTTTTCAAATGCAAATTCTAGACTCTCTCAAATGTAACCATCCTCAGGCAGACCTATACCATTGTTTTTGGGCTTGCCCATTGGTCAAAAGGTTCTGGATAAAGGTCCGAGACTTCGCTAAGGAAAATCTGGTAAATTTCACCCCACTCACTCCGGAGTGGGCCATATTTGGCATCCTCCCGGAAGAGACTAGAGCCCCTAAACCCATAAAAAAATTGATGCTGGCAATTTCCTCCGCTGCCCGTAAAACGATCCTCCAAGTGTGGATCTAAAACTCCCCCCCAGCCTTGGCAATGTTTAAAGACAAACTGTTTTTTAATTTTTCATATGGACTGGTTGGAGGCCTCCCTCCAAAAGGACTCACGTACTAAACAGTTCTTCGCTACTTGGAACAGTTATATGGAAACTTTACCTATGTCGACTAAACAAACTCTCCACCAGTGTTTCCGAAATACCCGCTGGTACGAAAAACAGATGGTTCTCAACTGGAATAACCTATTCCCTTTTCTTGCTAAGATTATTACATTGCACATTTACTACTTAAAAGGTAAAACTTAATGTCAATATGTAACCCCATCACATGTATTTTGATTTTTCTACTTGATTTCCATGCTTCAATGTACAGTAATGTATTTTGTATCAGTTTGACACTTTGACTTAATAAAAAGTTGTTAAAAAAAAATCTCTGTCAAAATGTAGTCTTTGCATCAAATCATTTGTCCAGGACTGACGGGGAGTTTAAGTGAATCTTAACTTAAATCTTAAGATCGCAGATCTTTCTAGTGTGTGGGCACCTTAAGGTGTCCGTGATCAACAATCTCGGGGGGGGGGGCAACATATGTACTGCTCATGTGCTATTTCCATATCGCACACTACTGATGAAAGGCAGAGGATTTACCTGGACAGGTGCTACCTTATCTGAAATATTAGTTTATGGGAAGGGGGGGTAAGCAGTGGCGTAGCTACGTTTTGGGGCGCCCCCCCCGCCATTAGGGGTAGGGGCGCCCCCCTCGCCACCGCCCCGCCAAGCACCCCTACCCCCCTGCCCTGCCGCCCCGCCGCAAACCCCCCCCCAATCCCCCACAGCCTTACCTATCGCGCTGGTCCCGTCGGCTCCGTTCTTCTGCTGAGGACCACCACAAAATGGCCGCCCCCATACAGCAGACAGTTTCAGAGAACCGGGACCAGCGAGATAGGTAAGTCTGCAGGGGATTGGGGGGGGGGTTAACTATAGCACCGCAGCCCCCGGCGCCCCCACATGCACAGCGCCCCCCGCGGTGGCGGGGTCTGCGGTGCTATAGTTACGCCGCTGGGGGTAAGCATACCGTATGCACCACATATGGATACACCAAAAGGTACTCTACTGTACTGTATTCCTTTTTGAACGACTCCATACAATAACGTGTACGATTATTGCCACAAAGCCGTATGATCATTACCACAACGCAAGCAAAAATCTTTGTGAGTAGAGTCTTAAATCCAGATAAGAGTACGAAATCCAGATATCAAACCTAAGAGACAGATAATTCATCACAAGCGCTGCATAGTTTGCAGCTTAATCATAACTTCACACTGGAGGGTACAAACAGCTTAAGTCTCTCACGTTCTCTGATGTCTCGCAGAACGAAAGGTCATACGTATAAATGGTAACACATTGATGTACAGATTATTTACTGTAAATTAGCAGACATGACATAAGCATTTTCAGTTCTTAATTATGGTAAAAGCCAGACAGGATCAAGTACCCATCACAATGTGAATGGTATTCCGTAACAAGCAGATAGACCAGACCTCAAATGATCATACTACGGATATATGACCTTCCAAGAGGCGCATCTGTGATTTTTGGGAGCCTATCACACTAGTAGCCCTTTCACATGGCAAATGCCGGGTCACACAGGGATTTGATCACGGGTCCATCCCGGAAATGATCCGGCATTTGCGAGGAGAAGCTCTTCATAGTAACACGGCAATAAGTCAGGTCCCTGATATCATCAGCGGGTGTGGCGGGGCAGTAGCGTGTCACAGGGGGGGTGGCAGCACTCGGGGGGAGGCAACAAATGGGTTGCTGGACCCGGTCTATCTGTTCACACTGCACAGCAACCCTGGTCTAACCCAAGTAAAATCCTTGTTTTTGGTTGAATTGCCAAGTTACTGGACCCGGGATTTTTCAAAATGCCCTGTCACACCGTACCCGGGTTATTTGTGTAGTGCTGTTTAGCCCTTTCACGCCGGACCCGGGTTATTTGTGTAGTGCTGTTTAGCCCTTTCACTCCGGACCAACGTTATTTGTGCGGTGTAAAATGGGTTTTATTCTATGTTGAGATTGATAAATCTGAACAATTCAGCTTTTACTCAGCATTTAAATGCTGGGTCATTTTGCCACTGCATATTCACCGCATGACCCCCATTCACATTGTCATGCATATTACCGAGTCAAGCATTTCTACCTGGTAATTTGCCACTCAACGTGGGACCCTTTCTATTGTGAAAGGGTCAACACGAATCGACATTCCTGAGTCTTTGACCCTTTTTTAGTCCTGTGTCATAGACCTGGGAATATCGACCCCGGTAGACTCTTTCACAATAGAAAAGAACCAGTGTTGGAAGGCAAATTTCCATGGCGATGTGAACGATGTATTACCTTGTTTTACCTTTTTACTGATATTTTTGTACTTGGTAATAATGGCCGCTCCCTCTGTCCTGCGTAATCCCTGCAACTGACACAAGAATGGAGTTAATGAAGACAGATGTACAGAAATAGTGATACACGTTGCTGCTTCATGGATCAGAGCATTTTTGGAGTAATTGGCAGCGGATTTGATTCATTTATAAAGAGAATTCCCCATAATGCAGATAACTAACTGCATACTTTGGGTCTGGTTCATGTTTGCAAGTAAAGCGAGAAAGGAACTGGGGAAAACCATTCTGAAATGAATTCCAGTGGAAGCTGGGTAAATATACAATTCCCCAAGGGCTACGTACATTGGTATCCGGATGGCTCGTAAACAATCACTAGGTCAACACCAAAAGGTCAACATGCACTAGATCATCAAAGACAAAAGGTCAACATAAGGTTGACATGGCAATGGCTGACACTTAAAAAAGGTCGACGTAATTTTTTGCAAATTTTTCATAAATTTTGGGGACTATTTTATGCTTTACCGTCAATGTGGACTCTGATTGAGACCAGTAAAGTGGGCGAGGGCAGCGGTGGCCGAGTGAGGCACCTGACCTGAAGCATTGGGAGCTAAGCGAGCCATGGGCGGGTACGCGCTACACTAATTGCGGCCCTCTTGCTCAGGTGCTGAAATTGACACCAAAAAATACCGGAAAAACCTCATGTCTGTGATACACACAGTCCGAAGGCCCCTGCACTGATAATATGGATTGACTGCAAACAGTTTGCTTATAAATGTGTCCCCCACTCCCCCCCCCCCTTCATGGCCGTAACTAGGTGTGTGTCAGTGGTGCCTTGCCCATAGTGCATCGGCAAATTGGGTGCACCACTGCTGGCACGCAACTGGTCTGCAGAGCAGGGAGGCGCCAGAGCAGGAAAGGCGCTCTCCCAGCTCTGAATTCTGCTGCTATCCAACTGCTGTAAGAGAGAGGGGCCAGGGCCAAGAAGCAGAGGAGCAGCGCCAGCGGGGAACAGGCAGTGCCGGTGCAAGGTGCCGGAGCACCCCAGGCGGGGGGGGGGGGGGGCGCTCCGGCGCCTTGCACAGCCAGGCAGCGCTGAGCACTTGGCTCACCCTCAGACGCTGCCTGGCTGAGCGGCTGTACACGGTGCGGGTGGAGGAAGATGTCAGTTAACATGCACCGGGACTGAACTGCACACAGCGCAGCAAGCCCTCCCTCCTGCCCGCTAATCCAGACCTCCAGCTCTCCCTCCTGCCCTGCACCCAACTACCGCCCCCCAGCGGCCGGCGCCCTAGGCAAATGCCTAACACTGCCTAGTGGTGGCGCCGGCCCTGGGAACAGGCTGCGACTGCGGCGGGCAAGAGAATTTAAAACTCCCACTGAAATCAATGGATGGCTGCTGATTGGCTGAGAGAGCCATCTGTCTCTGCTCTCAGCCAATCAGCACTTACGGTGCGCACTGCCACAATTTTAGTATGGGGATGTGCCAATACACTTTATGGCACAGGGCACCAACATGTCTGGTTACAGCACAGCTCCCCAATAAATTTCCTGCTGAAGCCATTGTGTGGTCTTATTATTACTTGATCAAACTATTATTTTATATAATACTTTTGCATACTTTTCAAAGTAATATTTTTGTGGTCCTGTTTGTGTGGCTTATGGAGACATCCTTCTTCCCTCTCATTAAAATTGATTGAGTTGACCCTGAGGGCAGGAAGCATTGTATATATTGGGAGTTTTTGGAAAGCACTGCTGTTTATTTCTTATATAATGTATTTGCACTTTATGTATGGTAATGCTATTCTCTGCCTTTTTTGTGTTGTGTCTTTATTAATTATAACTCTTAAGATGATTGTCAGATGGTCAACTGAGAACTCATTTTATGATTTGTTTCTAAGAAACACAATCAATCAATTATTACCTGGTTTCTCTTCATGATTAACTGTTGCAATAGAACAAGGGGATAACTAGAGGCTCCCATACATCAGCAATCAATTGGGAAATTTGGCATTTTGCATATCGTTGTGTTAAAATCAAGTGCAATGGGGTTCACATTCAGACCAAACATTGATTGGAATGGCTAAATCAGGTTTTCCAATATGTTTCAATTCACAAAACAATTAGGGCTGCATATTGTGTTATAGAACCCAAACACAATTGTGTGAGACCTCTAGAACCCTTGTGCTTGGTGTACACATTGGTACTTAGGATGCTGCCATGTCTTATGCCTCCGGCAGTAAAGGCCCACACAATTTGTTGTATACTGCAGGATAGAGGGCTAGAGTAATATACAAGATAAATAAAAGACAAGACCAGAACACAAGTGGCGATGGTCAGGACTGGATCAGGATCTCAGCAAAGACAAGAGGCACTATGAGGTGGAATATGAGCACAGTGTAGGTGATATAATTCTTGCAGGCTGACTACTAGGTAATTGACAAAGACTGTAACAAGACAGGGTTTCATGCAAGGCAAAGGCTAGATTTCTATCATGCAGAGAATTTGATAGATGGGATGAGTATCCACAGGGCAGGTGTAGGCACCTGGCACATGGACCTTCAGTTTATAACACACCATAAACTACAACCAGCAAGGGGAACCTTGCCTGGCTGCCTTTTAACAGTGAGATTCACCAATCAACAACTAACTGCAGCTGCAGCACCACACATAACACACAACTCCGCTGTCAGTGCGTAACTAGACTGCTAGGCAACCAGGGATGCAATAGCTGACCAGCATCCTGCTGAACAGCAGCTTGTAACAGATTGCTTGTGTATGTTAACAATGAGTCTCATTTGGAGGTGGAAAGGTGGCGAGGAAAGCCCAACATAAAGGCGCATGTTTAGACTAGGAGATGGAAGGGATTCAAACTCTAAACAATGGCTCCATAACCATGGTTTGGGTAAGGTTAAGAAACAATGATGTAAACATCTCTTTATCCTTCTAAAGGCCCATACACCCATTACATATTAAGTTTACCTAGAACACTTTATCAAGAACCCCCATTGGAAAGAATACTACCATATATTTGGAACCCCTTCTCCACATATTGAAACATACAATTCCCTCAAAGGATCCTTGAAAGGGAATTGGTATGGAATCCCGGCGGTCGGAATCCCGGTAGTCAAAATCCCGACGCCGGAATCCCGACCACCGAAATCCTGACAAGGGGGGGGACGTGGATCGCCCCCCCTTGCAGGCTCGCTGCGCTCGCACTAATTTATTCTCCCTCTATGGGTGTGGTGGACACCCACAGAGGGACAAAGTGCCGGGATTTCGGTGGTTGAGATTCCGGCATCGGATTTTGACCGTCGGGATTCCGACCGCTGGGAAAGTGATGGCATCCCCTTGAAAGTTGTGAGGGACATATAATATCGTTTCGTATCATTGTTACGTATTATTGCATATTGTGTTGTCCCAGCGCCCTTGGATTACACTAGTACTCACCCCCTTTTGCACCTTACAGCTGGGTTGTCTACCATCCCAGAATGGCCGGAAGGCTCCTGAAAGGTGGGCATCTCTCCCGCATACCGCCAGAATCCCCCAAATCTCCCTTTGGCAAATCTCGATTTGCGCCTTTTTTGGGAAGGTGGGGGGGCTAACGATGCAAATTGCATTGTTTAGCCCCACCTCCTCCTCAAAGACTCTTGATTTGTGGGATTTGCTGTACTGGGGAGCGGGGCTTGATGACGTCTACATCAGGCCCCACCCCCCGAAGTGCTGCTCCAGGCTTCTCCCGGAGAGGAGACTTTAAAAGTAGGCAACCCTGACTTACAGCCTGTAACATGGCAGTTTGAAGCTGATTCGTTGGCACTTTGGGGGAAATTTACTAAAGGAATTTAAAAAAAAAATAGGTGTATTTGTATCCAGAAATACACTTATTTTTAATATTTACTATCCCGAAAATACAGCAATTCCTATTCGTATTGATAGCACATCAATACGAATACAAATTGCCGTATTTTCGGGATAGTAAATGTCAAAAATTAGTGTATTTCTGGATACAAATACACCTATTTTTTTTACAAATTTCCTTTAGTAGATTTCCCCCTTTATCTCTCCCCGAATTATAAATCTCCCAGCTTTGATAAATCGGTACTTATGTAGTATCTGGGCTGCCGATTTTTTGATTGTATGCCTTAAGTTAAGGCATACAATCAGATGCGATGCGATGCGATATCGCATCGCATCGCATGCGACCATCGGATGCGATGACCCGATTTTTCCATAGGAATCAATGTTAAAATGGACTAAGTCCATTTTAACATGGAATTCAATGGGAAAAAGGGGTCCTTTTCATACCCCTACTATCCAAGTGGGCATGGAGTTGGATATAAACCTGTGGCGAGCGCAGCGAGCCACCGAGCCCGAAGCGTGGCGAGCGAAGCGAGCCCCGCGAGGGGACGGTATTCTGTGTCCCCTCGCGGGGCTCGCTACGCTCGCCACGCTTCGGGCTCGGTGGCTCGCTACGCTCGCCACAGGTTTATATCCAACTCCATGCCCACTTGGATAGTAGGGGTATGAAAAGGACCCCTTTTTCCCATTGAATTCCATGTTAAAATGGACTCAGTCCATTTTAACATTGATTCATATGGAAAAATCGGGTCATCGCATCGCATCGCATCGCATCCGATGGTCGCATGCGATGCGATGCGATGTACCCGATTTAGAAATCGGCAGCCCAGATACTACATAAGTACCGATAAATCTTTCTTATCGGTGACTATCACTCTTTTGCCTTTGGCAAATACGAGTAAATTTGGGCGGAGAACAGGACACAATATATTCTACTCACACATCAAGTAGATTTCGCCTTGCATTGGGGATGCGGTACTTACAACTGCAGTGTCTAGGTCGACAGTCAAAAGGTCAACCACTATTGGTCGACAGTCAAAAGATCTTACACTTATACGGTGTTGATCTATTTCGACATAGACATCAAAAAAGTGAACATGCACCTCAACCTTTTTTTATGTTGACTTTTTGTCGGTGTCGACCTTTTCACCATGCCGAACTAATGCATGTCGATATTTTCCAGGTGTTGACCTTTTTGCCTGTCGACCAATAGTTGTCTACCTTTTGATTGTCTAATAAACCGTACCCCTAAATTGTACATGTTATCATCATGATTTAATGTGTCCCTCTTGTTTTGCTTAAGAAAAGGATTTCCCACTGTCACTCACTACTCACTACTTACCATCAGACGACTTCTTCTATAGTTCAACAGCAAAAGTAAAAACTCAGTATGTGGGGAGAATCCGTTACTGGATTGGTCACATGTGCAGGCTCACAGCTGAGTGTGGAGTGCTGGGTAGTGTAACCGGAGACCATGTGATGCGGCACACACTCAGCCTATAATTATAGATGGCATGAACTGATGGGCTAAATATATCTATAATTATTATCACTGTATTCACAAGGTGGTGACAGCCTGCGCAGTGCGATACATTGGCAGAGGCCAACTGCAATAAACTGAAAGTTAATGAGTATATAGCAAAACTTGTACTCATCATGCACATATCAATTTATTAGTCACTAGAATAAGTTCCATATTAAACCAAGAACACGGACTGATATACAGTATATATCTATGTATGTTCCATATTCATCATTATCTGTCCAAACTTGTAGCCTGCAGATTAGACACAACAAGTCCCAGAAACCAAACTCCACCCACACCAGTGAAA
Source organism: Crinia signifera (assembly GCF_055691185.1). NCBI lineage: Eukaryota > Metazoa > Chordata > Amphibia > Anura > Myobatrachidae > Crinia > Crinia signifera. Next base: position 270,454,673 of record NC_139222.1, read on the forward strand.
GGGATCTGGCGGGCGCCTGGCAAAGTTAAAGCCGGCTCCATCTGTATATGGGTTTTGCTTACCTAAAGGTGTTCAATGAAATATATGATATCATACATGACATCAGCACATGTCGTGTAAATGTCATGTCATGGGAAAAGGTTTAAACATCCTAGCAACTGATGTGTGACCCTGTGTTTGCATGGTAATCAACCGTAACTTATCATAGCATAACTTAAACCTGAAATAAAGACTCAGAGATTTAGGTTTGGCAGAAAGTGTTAGCTGTATTTATTAAAGCGCTTTAAGCTAATTTAATTGTTTATAATTATTTAATGGTGGCCAAGAAAGAACGGCTAATTATTTAAGCTCCACCCACAACTGTCATGCCTAATCAACAAATATCCTAACAACAAGCGGAATCCGCTCAGCCTTCTACGTTGACTGCCCACCCGTCTGGGTGGGGTCGCTGTCCCCGACCGGGTGATCCAGCGAAGGCCTATAGTCAACGAAGGTGAGCGCACCGAAAAACAACTATATACAACGAATCATTGTTTCACGAAGATCTTAAATAAATTAACCTGACGTTCTTTCCAGCCCAACAGTCAACGCAAACAACACCCACCCACATCCAAATAAAGGGGAGGGAAAAAGAGAAAGACTCCTCCTCTTCCTGCAGCTAATATCCCCAGCTAAGTTTGCCACCCCTGTATCCTTATTGGATGCCGAGTCACATGCTTCCCGAAGGTCATCACAGCCTGGGATGTTTAACCCACTACATGCCTAGCTCAGTCATTCCATTCTTCTTAGTTTGGTGAACAACTTTCCACAAAGGATTGCAACCACTTAATGTATCCTGTGCAGTTCATCATCCCTGTCTGGGGTGTCGCTCTCTGCTGTGGTGTATCTAGCACAGGTCTGGTCTGCATATAAATGCTGAAATACAGACCACACTATGCTAGAAACTGCACAGCAGTCATTAACACCCCAGGCAGGGAATAGAAAAAACTGTGACTACCGCACCCCCTCCTCCCTCCTCTGGAGCGGCGGGCAACGGCTTCTTCCCCCTTCCCCCGGCTTGTCACCTAGCCGAAGTGTCACCTAGGGCGGCGAGGTGGGGGTGGCTCTGTAGTGACAGGAGGTGAGCTGGCTCTAAACAGTGATAGGGTGCTGGGTGAGGTGGCTTATGGCAGGTGGGGACGAGGGTTGCGGCGGGGGGGCGGTGACTATGAACAGCACGGGGGTGGGCTCCAGGGGGGGTTCATCCCACTCACCACGTTATAAATAAACGTACTACTACTACTACTACTCACCAGTGCTCCCTGCTCCGTTCTTCCTGCTCTCCTCGGCGGGACTCGGATGCTATCTTCTGTGCTGCTCATTACCGCCCTCCAGTGGCCGACGCTCTAGGCAAATGCCTAATGCTGCCTAGTGGTGGCGCCGGCCCTGAGTACAGACCTGTACTACAGTATATAGTCATGGCTGCACTGTCTAATTGGCTAATTGATTTCAACTAAATGGGAGCTTGCATCAAATCAGGCTCAAAAGCTTAAAACCATGTTTGATCTCTATTTGATGTCTATCCAATACCGATTCGATTTTGATTAACAGTCAAAATCGAAGGGGTAATCTCACATGTGTGTACACACCATAGATCAGAGGCTTCCATTAATCTGCAACTGAGACAGGCTGAAGTGCTGCAAGTGCTGATGTCACAGACCCTCCCTGAGCACACCCTACAGACCCTCACAGGAAACGGACAGTAACCGCCCCCAAACGCGGGCTCCCTGTCAGTCATATTGCAAGGGGATTGCATTTATGATCCATACGCATTTTCTTTTGCCGTTTTCCCTCGAGCATGCACAATACGAACCAGTACGCACGGGCAGTTGTTGGATTTGCAAATTCTCTAATTAGCAATCCATGCTGAATTAAGCCCCTAATGCCGACACAATAATAAATCATTTAAGTAAAATTACTTTGTTGGCATAATGTTGTCGACATTTCAACTGTCGACAGATAAATGTTGTCAAAACATACCAATCCCAAATCACTTTAATGAAGGAGGCATGGCAATTCACCTGACTTCTCTACAAATTACAGCATCAGTTCTTTGGGTCTTTAAATGATCAAAAGAACTAGTTAAAAGCCAGTCGCAATGGCAGCTTCTGCAATGTACTTTCACTTTGAGCTGTGACATTTTCTACTTTCATTTTGAACTGTGACAGTTTTTAGCCCACAATCTCACCACCGTACCCCCAGTCCCTATTTGCTCCTACCTCCAATCTCTGTCTTCACAGCTCCCTCTCTCAGTGGCGTAACTAAGTTATGGGCGCCCCCCCCCACCATTAGAGCCCCCCGCCGCCCCGCCAAGCACCCCCAAACCCCCGCCGCCCATGCAACCCCCCCCCCCCAATCCCCTGCAGCCTTACTTATCGCGCTGGTCCCGTCGGCTCCGTTCTTCTTCTGCGGAGGACCACCACAAAATGGCCACCCCCATACAGCAGACAGTTTCAGAGAACTGTGTGCTATATGGGGGCGGCAATTTTGTGGTGGTCCTCAGCAGAAGAACGGAGCCGCCGGGACCCGCGAGATAGGTAAGTCTGCGGGGGATTGGGGGGGGGGGGTGTAACTATAGCACCGCAGCCCCCGGCGCCCCCACATGCACATCGCCCCCCCGCGGTGGCGGGGGCTGCGGTGCTATAGTTACGCCGCTGCCCTCTCTCCATATCCAGCAAGTTTGAAAACGATCAGTGTTCCTGCAAAAATTGCTTCCACTTTCTGCCAAGGAAAAAATGTGTTCTGTTGAGCACATTAGTGGTCACTGGCGGTACTTCACCTTAGAGAGGTGAGGAGTAGTTAGCCTTCAAGATAGATAGATAGATAGATAGATAGATAGATAGATAGATAGATAGATAGATAGATAGATAGATAGATAGATAGATAGATAGATAGATAGATAGATAGATAAAGACCTAATGACTGTCGACCTACTGTAGACATTGGGGGAAATTTACAAAGATGGGCGTTCTATCTTACATGTGATGTTGCCCATAGCAACCAATCAGAATTGACTTTTTTTTTAGCACCTTCTAGAAGATAATAGGTCCCTTCTGATTGGTTGCCCATAGCAACTCCCACCTTAGTTATATTTCCCCCATTGTCTGTGAGCTATATCGCACCAGAAAATCCAACCGGCAGCTCTATCAGCAGAACACCCAGAACCATTTAGGAACAAACAGCTCTGCGGCCAATGCCGGAAGTTCCCTCACTGTGTAATAGCGCACGTCCCTCAGAGACACATTTATTTTCCTGCACTATATCTTTTCATGCTCTTCCATATATTACCAGCAGCCATCAGCTTATGGGACTCTATAAACTCCAAGTAGCGTGGAGAACACCACTTTAAGCTGTGGTAGACCACAGACATGTTTTCATGTGTCTGTTAAGCTTAGAAACATTGAAAACATTGTGTACCTTTCCTGTACGCGCGGCCAACACGGAGTCCAAACCGCAAGCTCCGAGTGCTGAATTCTCCAGACAGATATTTGCAGGGATCGAGGCTCTTGTTACGCCTGCTTCAGAGATACAGGGGGATGAGCTAACAAAGAAGGTATGTGATATCAGTCAACCTGCCTGTGTCCTCGTCAGCAAAACTCACATGGGGATATCAATTATTAGTTATTCCGCTTGAAGATAATGAAGAGGACTTTAACATACAGTTAAAAAAGTGATAATTTGTTATGTATGCATTATGCACCGGATGTCAGCTGCCTGCCCTGTTCCCATACAGCAGTGTTTTTCAACCACTGTGCCGTGTCACACTATTGTGCCTTGAGCTGTTCTCCAGTGTGCCCCCAGATCTAGAGATGCCCAAACCAGTTTACAGCCACCACCAGTTCAACTGTTATTTACTGGTCTGTTCTTTGCATGTAAAGGGCCAAAGTATTTTATTTTTGTTACCTGTGTGGACCAGTGTGATTGTTTTTAATGTGTGGGCCAATAGGTTTCTTTTTTTCCTGTGGGGCCCAATGTGTTTTGGCATGTGGGGGTCTTATGGTGTGCCTTGGCAATTTTAAAATCTTATTTAGTGTGCCGCAAGGTAAAAAGGTTGAAAATCCCTGCCATACAGGGAACATTCAATGCTAAGGCACCTGAGAGTGCCTCAGTTTTGTGTGTACATTCCAAATAATTTGATGGTCGGCAATTATCGAATGATTTGGTTCACGCACCCAAGGCTGCGAATGAATGATTATGCAAAACTTTCATTCGCAGCTGTGCGGGGAACCCGTCGAGCGAGGGGGGGTTGAGCAGCTATAGGAGCGGCGGGCGGTGTTAAAACCACACGCAGTGTGCCCCTTTAAAATTTTTAGGGGCAGATGCACCAATCTTCGGAGATAAAGTATCAACCAACTCCTGACTGACAATTTTCAAGCACAGCCTGTAACATGGCAGTAAAAAGCTGATTGGCTCTCTCTCTCTATATATATATATATATATATATATATATATATATAGGCTCTCTCAGCATTGCAGACTCTTATAATCTTATAAGGCTCCAATGGTCTCTATGCTATAACACCCCCGGCCTATCAATCGGGTAGATATTCCAACATCGAGAGCAAGGTGACCCTGCCCTGGAAACCCTTATATCAGGAAATCCCAGGTGCTGCTGATTACACACCTGGGATTCTGCTACCGCTACAAAAACCTGGTCTGGATCCTCCACATTACTTTCATGTGGGGGAATGCTGACTCTGCCACAATAAATAAAATCAATATTGAAGGGAAATAACCATGAAAATATCAAGTGCAATTATAGCAATAATGATGATGATATTAATAACATTAGTACTGCAAAGCTACAATAAACCCATATTCTTATTATAACACGATTCTAATTGCATAGAGAACTCAAATCTATATCATTTTTCGTCCTGGGAGACACATATATCACAAATGCACATAAATCACAACACTGCTTGTAAATTACAAGATCCATAAGACGGCATCTGAAGAAATAAAACGCTTTTAGTTAACAAAAAAAAAACCTTGACATAACACATTTCACTTTGCGAGGACAGATAAGAACAAGCTTTCAGTTTGAATATAGTTGAGCCAACATATTTCTGCGATAATCGTATTTTAATTGTTGGATGAAAAATGGCAAATGATGTACAATTACCAGAGTGCACGAACAAAGAAATATTTCCAGATAAAGTTATCACATTGGCACGCTCACGCGGTGTCAAGTTACAGCTATTGGCCTAAAAGCTATGTGGGGCTTGTGTCACGCATCGATGAACACTACATCAACGTGACTTAAGGCTTCACCATTTTTAAATGCCTTTAAATTGCATTATTAGATTATGGATAACTGTTCTTTGTATAGTGAACAAAACGGTCAACAGACTTTTTCGTTATTACACAATGGAGTAAAAGGAAGTTATACAACCATATAACCCATTGTACTTAAAAGTTGCTGATAATAGTAATATTACTGCCATAATACCGTAGGCAAATATACAACACTGATATTGGTGTCGGTCATAGAGAATCATGGTCGGGCTCCGTGGTGTGTGCTGCAATGCACCAAAATTCCAGCCGCTTATCTTGGAGGCTCATCAAGAGCAACAGGTTCTGGGCATTTGGTACGGATTCGGTATGAAATGCCGGCGGTCGGAATTCCGACGGCTGAAATACCGACGCCGGAATCCCGACCACCGAAATTCGGACAAGGGGAGCCCATGGATCGCCCCCCCTTGCGGGCTCGCTTTGCTCGCCACGCGGTGGGCCTGGTGCCTAGCTACACTCGGCACACTATTTTATTGTCCGTCTATGGGTGTCGTGGACACCCATAAAAGGACAAAGTGCCGGCATTGCGGCAGTCGGGATTCTGGCGGCAGTATTTCGTCCGTCGGGATTCCGACCGCCGGCATATTGACCGCATCCCTTTGGTACCATTCTCCACAGTGGCAAGATGGAAGGCAGTTAAGGCATGCATGTGCAGGAAATCAGCAGTCTCATTATCTCAAATCTCCACCCCAAAGTGCCATAATTTGGAATATTCTTGCAGTCACTGCTAGGTGATTGTTACCTGATGAATTTCAATCTCACTGAGGTGAAAGTTCACCAGTAATCTATGTTATATCTTTTCATCATTTTCATATGTTCTTTTAAATTGTAAATTAAAATTTTTCGATTATGTATTGTGATTTTCAGTGGTAGCAATCAAAACTGCTGTACCTTTACCGCTGATTAAGTCATGTTTTGACGAAATGCTTTGGTTTAACATTTTAGATTTGGTGATTGCACCGCCAATATTCTAAAGATTTCACATTGATGGTTCACTGCTACTATTGAAGGAAACTACTAAATTGAACTGTGATGTGTATTCAATATTGTCATTTTTTCAGGAAATGTTTTTATATTAAATATTTTTTTAACAAAATTTGTAACAATTATTTATTAGGAAATTAGCGCCCTCGAAATCCCACTTTCACTCCGAGAAAGTCGGCTCCTGATTGGCCGCTAGGCGGCCAATAGAATCATTCGGAGGAGAGGCGCGGAAGATGAAACATGAGCGGGAACTACAGAGAATGGAGCAGAGGGACATGACACAGGGGAGAAGGGAGGAGAGAGGACAGAGGGACCTGACACAAGGGAGCAGGGAGGAGGGGAGGAGAGAGGATGGAGGGACCTGACACAGGGGAGCTGCGCTTCACGATGCCATTGCTGGCGTCGCTAGCTGTCAGCAGGATAGCAAAAGCAGGGAGAGCCCCTCTCCAGCCTGGTGCCTCCCTGTTTTGCATCCTCTGCTGAGCAGGTAGCGCCAGCCCTGCCATTATACTGCCCGCTGTCACACTGTTTCAGTGCTGCTGCTGCTGCTGCTGCTGCTGCTGCAGAAAATGAAATGAAATTTCAGAGGGTAATGGAAGGTTATGCTGCCGGGACATAGCCGGACATGCATATACAGTAGATTATTATGCATACCCGGCTGTGTAAGAATTAAATTTTTACCCCATTTTGGGTAATTTACCCAGGTTCCCCGACCACTGGTCTAGGCTGACAGTCATTATTTCAACAACAAAAAGTTTCCATGCTCAAAAAGTAGTGTGGCAGGGACAGTATACTTCCACAAGAAGGTAATGTGGAGGATCCGGTCCAGGTTTTAGAGCAGCAGGAACACTGAAGTGATCAGCACCTGTGCTTTCCTGATATAAGTGTTTCTAGGGCAGGAGGTAATTTCTCCTGATGGTGGAACGGCTTCCCAGGTGACACACCTGCCGGACGACCTCTGTATGTCTGCATAGCCACTTTCCAGTAACACAAAACATTTCAATTCACTTCCCCATGCATGTGTCTAAAATTGCGACACAATCACGACGCATGGACGATGAAACCTAGCCGCATGCAAAACACTCAACTCCGTGGCCATCGGCATTGCGTGCGACCCAGAATCAGGCTCTCAGCCTCTAATCCAACTTCATTTCCAGGATCCGAGCCGTCTGCATCTATGCAGCAATGTAAATATGTCGGCAGCATAAGATGTTTTGCCAGCCTGCGGATCTGCTTTATGAAATGATAATTAGACTCGATTATATATGCAGATGTGTGAAATGTATGGCCTTTCAAAAATAATCTCTTCCAGAGTTAGAAGATGTTTTTCTATACGTATTGGAAAACCGTAGCCAAGTTTTATCCAAATCTCATGGTGAACGGCCAATTAACGCTAGGAATAACATATTGATTGAATGTGCGCGCCAGCCACGGAGACAGATGAAGAGATATTTACGCGTTACAAATAAATGTTGGCATGGGAGATATACTCCAGGCCGCGCGAGTCAGAGGCATTCATCAACGATCGGGGGTTGGGATCAACCTAAATCCAAAATAAATCCACTATATGCTGATTATATGGGAAAAATCTGCCTAAAAATAAAGTCTATTGTAAATGTTTATTTTCCATATATTTCCATTAAAGACATTACATCACATTGTCGCATTCCTTTATACATTAGAACCCGAGCTGATAACGTATTCTAGATTCTTGGTTTTTGTTTACATGAGTGAAAAGGTTAAACGCCTTCATATGTATTTCCGAGAAGAAACCAAAAAGTTAAGTGTTCCCCAAGGTTCTCACACAATCAGATGTTCCAACTTAAAGGAGAAAAAGTAACATATCCAATGGATCCATCATTTCATAATACACTAGGTGATTCATCGCGCCCTACGGGCGCTCTTCACACCGTGGTAAGGCGCTGCGCCCCCTTAATTTGTGAACGTTTGTATATGAGAAATATGGTTAGAATTGTATGAAAGATGCCTGTATTGCAACTTGGGTGTCCGTGAATCTCGGGAGGGGAGGTCGCGGGGGGTGCCGTGAATTACGGGAGGGGGGGTCGTGGGGGAGTGCCGAGAATTGCGGGAGGGGGGGTCGCGGGGTGGGTGCAGCGAATCACGGGAGGGGGGGTTGCAGAGAATCGGGGGGGGGGGTCGCGGGGGTGGGTTGCCGCAAATCGCAGGAGGGGGGGTCGCAGGGACCGGGGTTGCAGCGAATCGTGGGAGGGGGGATCACGGGGGGGTGCCGCGATTCGCGGGAGTCACGGGGGGTGCCGCGAATTGCGGGGGGGGTGCAGCGAATCGCCACAAGAAAAAATCAACACAGAAAGGTCAACACATGTAAATGGTGACATAAGTGTGGCACTTCATTGGTGTCCATGTCGACACATGAGAATGAATATGAAAACATTCAAAAAAGGAAATATAAATCTTCAAAAACTCATGTCAACCTTTTTCATTGTCGACCATAGCCATGTCAGTGTTTTGCATGTGCTATTTAATCCTGGGGCTGCCCCGAATCACGGGGGGGGGGGGGGTGTGCCGCGAATTGTGGGAGAGGGGGTCGCGGTGGGGTGGGTGCCGCGAATCGCGGGAGGGGGGGCTCGCGGGGGGGGGGGGTGCCTCGAATCGCGCGGGGGGTGTTTTTGCTGCAAATCGCGTGGGGGGGGGTCGCAGGGGGGGGTTTGGGACTTTGCCGTGAACCGCGGGAGGGGGGGTCGTGGGGGGGTGTGTTTTTGCAGCGAATCACGGGAGGGGGGCGCAGGGGGGGGCGCTCACCTGGTGGCTGTGGAGTAGCAGTGCTGGGCAACATAGGGAGACAGAGGGTGTCTGGCAGTGTGCACTTACTGGGCTGGTTCTTCTTTGTCATGTGAGTCAGAGGCTCCACCCAGTGTTACACACACACTCACATACTTTGAGTGACAGATGTAGCCAAATATATAAGAGATTTCATAATATGGTTTTCTTCGTTTTAACATACAGATGTAGAGCTTGTCATCTTTGCAGGGGCTGGTGGTGGATTCGCCAGCCGCCAAGAGCTCCCCCCGGGTCCATGTCGCCTTGTCACCAGTTCCCACGCCATCCCCCACCTCCCTGCTGCCCCCCTAACGCATCCCATGCCAACAAGAAACTGGGACGCGCGTGAGTGTGGGACGGTCGTGCGTCCCAGTCTGATGGAGCGCCGGCTCGCCAGAGGGGGCGTTCTGGTGAGCCCCAGCGCTGAATGAAGGGTGCTTCATCTGTACAGTATCTCTATACATTTTCTTTGGATGGCTGTAGGGTTGTAGTCCCAGCAAAACAGTTGGTATGGTGTAGTTTGCAGGGTTCCCTTATTGTGGGACAATTCTTCAATGATTAAGTAACATGTTACAAGAGGTTGTTAGATGAAGAGATTTTGCCCTTATTGATATCAGAGGATGGGTTATATCCAATTTCTTTCCAGCAAGAGGGCGCCTTACCTCATTATGGACTCATTGTCAAGGAATTTCTTGATGTGTAGTTTCCCCAATGGTGAAATATCCATAGAGATCCAGTCCAGTGGCTACCACTATCAGAAGGTTTAGCACAGTTGAATTTCCTTCTGTGGAGTTCTATAAATTAATGTGTTTATGTTTCGAACAAACAAGATCCAGTGGTGGATTCAGGGGAAGGGGGGGGGGGGACCAGGGCAAGTCATTCGAAGCCCACTTGAAAGTTCTTTAATATGATACTGGCCTCGTGTGAATGGGTCAATTGGCTCTGAAGATATAGCCGGTCAAACGATATAGCCGGTTAAAGGGGTGGTTTTCTTTCCCCCCAGACACGAGAAAAAGCAAGGACTAGGCTGGTGGAAAAGAGGGCCAACCCGGGAATGTCCCTGCATGATCCAAGGACCTAATTCCAGAGTAAGACCCTGCATATTCTGGTGTAAAAGGGGTATTATTTCAAGTAACCTGGACCTGCAGTGTTCTGAATACAGCCGGGCAGCCCCGTGGAGTGACTATCCACTGCCGCTCCCTTTCCACAATCTTGGGTGCATGCACCCGGCGAACAGTGTGTTAGCCATGGGTGCACGCACCCGGCATATGCAGAAATGCGGCTGCACCTGCGCCTACGTATAACATCGGTCCCCGTGCGAACACCTCATGTTTTAATCAAATTCATGTTTATTTCCATTCAAAACCTTTGGTCTTATTGCGAGTGTATTGGCCTAGTACAGATCTGATCGCAGGACATATCTGTTCTCAAAATGGACAAAACCATGCAGCATTGGAGGTGGGGCAGATGTAACATGTGCAAAGATAGTCAGATTTGGGGGTTTTCTATCCCTGCTGCTATTTCTGACAGGGGAAATGGCGGTGGGCACCTATTCAATGCTGTCTTGCCCAACAGAGTTGAAGAGGCAAAACGACAGAACGGACAGACATTGAATCCCGCCTGGCCATATGCTGTTGAGCAAAGCCTGTCGACAGTCGTGACCCAGGATTAAAAAACCCCCTTGGTGAGTTATATTGTTTCTGTGCAGGGTAAATACTGGCTGCTTTATTTTTACACTGCAATTAAGATTTCAGTTTGAACACACCCCACGCAAATCTGACGCTCTCTGCACATGTTACATCTGGCCCGCCTGCAGTGCAGCATGGTTTTGCCCACTTTCAGAACAAGATTGCCCTGTGATCAGGTCTGAATTAGTCCCTTTGTACACTTTAATATGTTAAGCCTATCTACATATTTTAGATATACTGTAAAAGGAATAATACATTGGTTTTATTGAAATATGTAAAATAAATTAAGGACCCGATTTATCAAGCTTCAAAAAGTGATAAAATGGAGAGTGATAAACAACCAGCCAATCAGCTCCTACCTGTTATTTTACAGGCTGGGTTTGAAAAATGACAGATAGGAGCTGATTGGCTGGCTGTTTATCACTCTCTACTATATAGTAATGTGCTTGTACAATAGTGATGCACCCACAAAATATTGCTGTCGCATCGCGAGGAGGGACCAAATTTATTGGGCAGCCCTGCACTGCGCTGAGCGGCCCTCTACAGGCTAAAAGTGCTAGCAGTCAGTGGTGTAACTATAGAGGGTGCAGGGGATGCAGCTGCTACGGGGCCCGGCGGCTTGGGGGGGCCGTGGCAATCCCCTGCACCCTCTGCATTGTTTTGTTAAATTTTTAAAAATGTACTCCTGCTGCTACCGCAGGCCGAATGCGGGGAGTGGAGGAGGACGGCAGAGGGTGACGGATTCGCACCCCGGAACTGGAAGCTGCACCGCGCGGCTGACTGACACGCCACTGGTCTGTCAGCCGTACATCTCTAGCACCAGCAGGCGCGCCTCGCCTGACATCATACAGAGGAGCGGACGGCTGCGCTGCAGGGAGAAGGCGGAGGACTGGAGAGAGGCTGCTGCGGGTGTAGCCAGAGAATAAGAGGGGCAGAAGCTGCTGCTGCAAGATTAGGCCAGTCTGGAGGAGGGGTCGGGGAGGGTGTCCGGCCTGTAGGAGTGCTGAGGGCTGCTACTGAGGCTGCAATAATGATAAGTATCTCATCCAGCAGCTCCATCCACATCACTGTCCATCTGTACCCCATCCTGCAATTCCACCAATCTATGTCTTCCTCTTATCTATTCACCCACCCATCGATGTCCCCTCCCATCCATCTGTCTATGCTCCTTCCATCTGTCTGTCTTTCTATGCCCTCTCCTGTCTATCTGTCTATGGTTCATTGTCAGTCCCCCTCCTGTTCCTACTTCTTGACCTGTCTACATTTATATGCTCCTTCCATCCATCTATGCCCCCCTCTAATCTGTCCATCTATGCTTTCTCCCATCCATCTGTCTATACACCTTCCGTCCATCTATGCCCCCTCTAATCTGTCCATCTATGCTTTCTCCCATCCATCTGTCTATACACCTTCCGTCCATCTATGCCCCCGCTAATCTGTCCATCTATGCTCTCTCCCATCCATCTATGCTCCCTCTAATCTGTCCATCTACAGTATGCTCTCTCCCATCCATCTATGCTCCCTCTAATCTGTCGATCTATGCTTTCTCCCATCCATCCATCTATACACCTTCCATCCATCTATGCTCCCTCTAATCTGTCCATCTATGCTCTCTCCCATCCATCTATGCTCCCTCCCTTCCGTCCATCTATGCCCCCTCTAATCTGTCGATCTATGCTTTCTCCCATCCATCCATCCATCTATACACCTTCCGTCCATCTATGCCCCCTCTAATCTGTCCATCTATGCTCTCTCCCATCCATCTATGCTCCCTCCCTTCCATCCATCTATGCCCCATCTAATCTGTCCATCTATGCTCTCTCCCATCCATCCGTCTATACACCTTCCGTCTGTCTATGCTTCCTCCCATCCATCCATCTATGCTCCTTCCTATCCAGCCATCTATGCTCCTTCCTATCCAGCCATCTATGCTCCTTCCTATCCAGCCATCTATGCTCCTTCCTATCCAGCCATCTATGCTCCCTCCCTTCCATCCATCTATGCTCCTTCCTATCCAGCCATATATGCTCCTTCCTATCCAGCCATCTATGCTCCTTGGGTGTGGTATGGGACTCCGACAGTCATTATCCCGACGTCGGGATCCCGACTGGCCAGAGTCAGACAGCATGGCGAGTGCAAAAAAGCCCCTTGCAGGCTCGCTGCGCTCGCCACGCTGCGGGCACGGTGGCTCGCGCTATTCTAATATCCCTCTATGGGGTCGTGGACCCCCACAAGGGAAAATAGCGGGTGGCCGTCGGGCACCCGGCTGTCTGCGTTTTGACAGCCGGGATCCCGACGTCGGGTAAATGATTGTCGGGATCCCGACTGTCGGGAACCCGTCCGGCACCAATGCTCCTTTCTATCCAGCCATCTATGCTCCCTCCCTTCCATCCATCTATGCTCCTTCCTATCCAGCCATCTATGCTCCTTCCTATCCAGCCATCTATGCTCCTTCCTATCCAGCCATCTGTGCTCCTTTCTATCCAGCCATCTATGCTCCCTCCCTTCCATCCATCTATGCTTCTTCCTATCCAGCCATCTGTGCTCCTTTCTATCCAGCCATCTATGCTCCCTCCCTTCCATCCATCTATGCTCCTTCCTATCCAGCCATCTGTGCTCCTTTCTATCCAGCCATCTATGCTCCCTCCCTTCCATCCATCTATGCTCCTTCCTATCCAGCCATCTATGCTCCCTCCCTTCCATCCATCTATGCTCCTTTCTATCCAGCCATCTATGCTCCCTCCCTTCCATCCATCTATGCTCCTTCCTATCCAGCCATCTATGCTCCTTCCTATCCAGCCATCTATGCTCCTTCCGTCCGTACATGTCCCCTCCCATCTGTCTATGTATGCTCCTTCAATCCGTCTGTCTGTCTATGCCCGCCCTTTTTTGTCTGTCCGTCTGTCTATGCCCGACCAGTCTGTCCATCTATGCCCCTATATGGTACTCTGTCCATCCATATGTCTGTCCATTCCTCCCTCGTCTATCTGTCCGTCTATGCCTCTACCCCCTTCTCGCTCTTTCTCCCTCTCTCTTGTTCCTGTATCTTTCTCTCTCTAACACTGTCTCTCTTTCTCTCATTCCATCTGTTTCCATGAAGACACTCTCTCTTTTACTCTCTCTTACTTGCTCCTCTTTCTCTCTTTTTCTTGTACTGATAAAGGTTGAGGGGGGGGGCTATTACAATTTTGCTATGGGGCCTGCAAAGTTCTAGTTACGCCTCTGCTAGCAGTTGTAATTTTGTGAATCAGGCCCAGTGTGTGGCCTATAGTGGAACACTGTCAGTAATTCTATACAAAGACCGGTGCTGGGCAACATCATTTAAAATTCAAGAAACAGCTGTATCTAAAGATTTCTACAATAGTTAAGCTTTGAAATCTTAATCAGCACCATTACATAGCTGGCAGTCTATAGCAATGCTTTCAGAGAAAACAACTCTTGCTACCTGATAAACCACACTTGCCTACCTGACCCTCTCCATGAGGGAGAAAATGCTCTGTTCCTGGACTTCCCTGGTAATGTAGGATTGCCATCACCTGTGGGGAGCTAGGTAATTGATAAGAAAGGTGTCACCACTAGAGATGAGCGGCGGGCACTTTTTTGGGTTTTGGTTTTGGATCTGGATCTCCCTTCGTGTTTTGGATCTGGATTGGTTTTGGGAAAACCACCCTTGCGGGTTTTGGTTCTGGATTTTTTTTGGGGGGGGAATGCTAAAAATTGCTAAAATAACAGATTTTGGGCCTGTTTTTGCCCCTAACATATTATTAAGCTCAACAACATTAATTTCCACTCATTTCTAGTCAATTTTGATCACTTCGTATAGCCCGTCACACTGGACACTGGATATAGTCCATCACACTGGACACTTCATATAGCCCGTCACACTGGATATAGTCCGTCACACTGGACACTGGATATAGTCCGTCACACTGGACACTGGATATAGTCCGTCACACTGGACACTGGATATAGTCCGTCACACTGGACACTGGATATAGTCCATCACACTGGACACTGGATATAGTCCGTCACACTGGACACTAGATATATGCCGTCACACTGGACACAGCCCGTTACGCTGGACACTGGATACAGCCCGTCACCCTGGACACAGCCCCTGTACAATGGACACAGCCCCTGGACACAGCCCCTGGAAACAGCCCCTGGACAGTGGACACAGCCCCTGTACAATGGACACAGCCCCTGTACACTGGACACAGCCCCTGACACACTAGACACAGCCCCTTGTATTATGGACACTGCAGCCCCTGTATACTGAGTGTACAGTTAGCAGCACTGCAGCCCCTGTGTGTGAGCACTGCAGCACTTAGTTTACAACAAAATAAAAAATCAGTCACTAAATAAATCACAGCACAGGGCACAGGACACAAGGCACAGAGCACGGAGCACAGATCCCAACCACCCTCTTCCCTCTCCTATAATGGAGTGAAGATGGAGGGGCGCGCGTGCGTCTTATATAGAATCCAGATCCCGCGAGAATCCGACCGCGCGATGATGAATTTTTTGCCTTGTTTTCGGTCCGGAATTCAGGAACTCCTGAGCCGGCTCGGATCCTGACTTGGATCACCATATTCGGATCTGTCGGATCCCGGGGATCCGGACCCGCTCAGCCCTCACTGTCACTGCCTCCTGCACACCGCCCGCAGCGCCTGTTTGACAGCGGGGGCAGCAGTATGGAGAGGCTCAGCAGCTCCCTGCACTGCGCACACACTGTCCTCCTCCTGCAACCTGCCCCCTTTGAGGCATGTAGCGCTGTCTGTGAATGCCTGGATGACATGTCATGTCCGGATCCGCCCCCTACCCATTGCTCCCTGTGCCTGTCAGCTGTCAATCATATGACGAACAGGCAGCAGCGCCGCATCCCCTTCCTTCCCTCTTCTCAGTGTGCTGTGCCAGTGCCGCTGCCAGTCCTCAACACTCCGCCACTTCTATCTCCTCCCCTCTTCTTCCATCTCCTCCTTCTCTCCCCTCAGTCATGAGAGGGGTGTAATGATGTCCTCAGCATCCTGCCTACGCAGATAGAAGAGGAGGGACTGCACAAGAGTTAAACAGCAAAAGAACATTGAGGGCCTTATTTTGGTTCATTCTTTCTGACAAAATCCTTCTTAGATGGGCAAAACCATGTGCACTGCAGGTGGGGCAGGTGTTACTTGTGCAGAGAGAATTAGATTTGGGTGGGGTTTTACTTCAAAGTGAGATCTATATTGCAGTGTAAAAATAAAGCAGTCAGTATTTTCCCTGCACAGAAACAAAATTACTCACCCAAATCTAATTCTCTCTGCACATGTTACATCTGCCCCCCCTGCAGTGCACATAGTTTTGTCCATCTAAGAAGGATTTTGTCAGAAAGAATGAACCAAAATAAGGCCCTGAGTCTTTTATTATACGTTTATAACAATTTTTTAAATAATTGTAGGGCACCTGTAATGCCTGCAACATTTTGCGGACACAGCACTGAGATGGTGTATGCATACATGTACATGCACCGGAGATCCTCCATAGGACCGCATGTTGCATACGCTCCCACAATCCGGCTGCAGCTTGTTCAATGGCAATGTGAAAGGGCGCAAAAATTATGGTTTGCAGGAGGGTGCCGGACACATTAGCACTGGCCCTGCCACAGGTGATGACAATCATACATTACCAGGGAAGTCCAGGAACAGAGCATTTTCTCCCTGAAGGAACGGGTCAGGTAGGCAACCATGTGATAAAGCCATTCGTATACTGCACATATTAATATCCGAGTATGAGCATTAGATCCAGATGTTAATACCAAGCAGTCCTGGGGATTACTCTACAGCGACAATACATTGACGTAGCTTTAAAACTCAGCGTTGACTGATCAATGACATCGTTCCCGGGGGGGGCTGAAAGCAAATGTTGCAACAATATTTTCCCTAGCACCCTGGACACACACGTGGTTGTCGACGCACAGGGATATACAGTGGCTTAGTCAAACTGTATTTACAGGAGTTGCATTTTCTCAGTTTGTGCGGAACACTGAATAATTACGGTTCCGCACTGTTACACAATTTACATGTAGATACAATAATAAAGGTTTTTTTTATTTTGTTTTGGTTCACAGATACAACTGAACATGTCATCGCTGCTATATGTGAACATGTCTTTCAGAAACGAGGCAGAAAAAAGGTTGTTGGTCACAAAAGTGGCCCAAGGGGCGCCTAAGTGGAGTTGTTTTGCTGGAGCTGCGGTCTCTGGATTTGGGAAGTCAAGCCCAAAAGAAATACATGGAAGAAAGGGGGATTTGAGACCGCGCTCGCTAAAAGAAGTGTGCAACAGGTGTACTTAAAACATTTATTATGAAAATGGGTACATATAAATATAAAAATGCAATAAAAAGATTGGGGGGTATCACAAGTAAAATAATAAGAGCAGGGATATTCACCCACAGTCTAGTCGTGGTAATGTCCTGTGTCCGTTCCTATAATACCTCCAGGTGAATGTTTTATAGAATGCCAATTGCAATAAGGATAACTGTTGGTCTCCAAACCAGGGAGCTCCCGATGTTGGGGGGTGCTCTACCTGGTGGGCTTGGTGTTGTTGCCACTTGGTTTCCTTGATGGGAGTGATGTTAATCTCCTAACCAGGGAGCTCCTGATGGTAGGTGGTGCTCTACCTGGTGGGCCTGATGGTATTGCCGCTTGATTCAAGGATGGAGACAGTTCTGGAGGTTGGTCCAGTTTCAGGATGAAGATAAAAAGAATGTCTGTGAATAGGGGTGTCCCAGCTCCCCTTCACCGTGTCTTTCAGAAACGAGATCTGACAGGCTTATAGTGTGCGGTGCTCCTATTACACAATACAAGCAGAAGTCATTACAGATGACTTAAGGCTGCAAGACCAATGATCACGGGTTCTGCCGTATGAATGATTAATGACAGGTATGTACTAAACACACAGGTGACATGAAATTGGATGATCTTAAAGTACAGTAAACAGGATTTATCATCATCTGCACATACTGTACATTCCTAAGTTGCAGTGATA
The DNA here is from genome assembly GCF_055691185.1 of Crinia signifera. Classification (NCBI taxonomy): domain Eukaryota; kingdom Metazoa; phylum Chordata; class Amphibia; order Anura; family Myobatrachidae; genus Crinia; species Crinia signifera. Next base: position 270,472,504 of record NC_139222.1, read on the forward strand.
TCCTTGTGGATGAAGGGCCTATTATGCGCAATAATAGGGGTTGTGACCAGCACCTAAAAATGTGGGGGGCGTGACCAGTGTTCTGGTTGGGTGGTCTGCTCATGGGTGTGTTTCTATTTGTGTAAATAATTTCAACTAATTATATATGAGTGGAAAAGGCAGGCATAGGAAAAATGCAGGGAGATATATTAGTGGGTGTCCTCCAAAGGTGCACCCGCAGGACGCCGATGTCCTAAGATACTTGCGGGGTGAGGCGGCACTCCAGTGATAAAAAAAAATACTGAAAGCCAAAACTTGGTAGACAACATTTCAGCATCTTTTATGTGATCACCTAATAGGCCCTTATTCTGGTTCGGGCGGTACGGCCCGCGTGCGGCCGTACCGCCGATGTTTTTACTCTGCACATGCGCAGAGGTGAATCTGCGCATGTGCAGCCCCCTTCGCCGCAGACGTATTTCGTCCGCCGCAAAGGGGGCGTATAGGGGCGTGAGAGGCATCATGCCCTCATTTCCCTATGTGTACGCCCCGCGTTTCATGGGCGTTCCCATGCAAACGCGGGGCGTACGCATGCTAATGAGGGCATGACGCAACTCATGGGGGCGGAAAGCTGACGTCGCCGGATGTCAGCTTTCAGCCCCCATACAAGCTACCACACGGACGATTGTCCGTGTGGTCTCAGCTTGCGGGAGCTGCCGCGGCGTGCGGACCTGCCTTCGATGGTCGACGACCATCGAATGCAGGGGGCAGCTCCCACCATGGTGGAGGCGTAGCCTCCACCATTTTTATGCGGATCGCCAGCCGTCCGTGTACGGACGGCCGTGGCGATCCGTAGGGTGGGCGGGGATTCGTCTGGTGCGGTCGGAGCCGCATATGCGGCTCGACCGCACCAACCAGAATAAGGGCCTTTACCACACCATATACCCCTTATACAAATAATGCAACACAATAGAAACCCCCTTATACTCCTTACACATTCTTCCACGCGGAATGAGCAAAAATTCACACCGACGGAGCCAAAATTCACTCTATGGCACACGGATTGAGTCAAAATTCACATTATGCCACACAGATTAAGGCAAAATTCGCATTTTGCAACATGGATTGAGCCAAAATACACACTATACCAAACAGATTGAGCAATAATGCACAATATGCTTCATAAACAGGGGCATTGCGCGCCAAAGGCTCGTATTAAAAATTAGGTACATGTGTAGTTTCACGGCGCCAGCATGGCGCCGTGCTACTTCCGGGTGTACGATCGCCACGAAATATGTCAAAAAAAGTAACTTAACTCCATGCCAACATGGATAGTTCATACCTCCACTATCCATGTTGGCATGAAGTTGATTTTAAATAGCCTGGCGAGCGTAGCGAGCCACCCAGCCCGCAGCGTGGGCGAGCGAAGCGAGCCCCGCAAGGAGACTCAGAAGCACGGCGCCATGCTGGCGCCGTGAAACTACACAAGTACCAAAAATTACACCATAATGCCCATTACAGGTTAAGCCACACACCACAATGTCCATTACGTATTATGTCAAACACCATAATGCCAATTAAAAATGATGCTACATAAGTGCTGCTTACCTATATGCTCATTGCCAGGGGTTCCATGCTCATTGCCAGGAGTTCCATGCTCATTGCCATGTGGGATTTCATGCTCATTGCCAAGGGGGAATACATGCTTGCAGTAACTGGGGGACAGCCGCCATCGGGCAGAAATGACAGCCATTGACAGCCGGGCAGAGAACAGGGGGCTGACCGGCTGTATTTAAAGCAATGCAGGTCCCGGCTATTTGAAATAATACCCCTTTCCCACCAGAAAACGCAGGGATTTACCCGGGCTGGCCCCTTTTACACCAGTCTAGTCCCTGCATTTTCTCGTATGAGGAGAAGAGAAAACTATCCGCCTCCCTTTAAACAACCAGCTATATCTTCGGAACCAACTGACCCATTTACATGTGGGCTTCGAATGATTTTCAAAAGATTTTGGTCCTTTGAAACTGGGCCGTTAGGTTCCAGAGAAACCTGTCCTCAAACAACATTAACAGCCATAAAATTACATTTCAGAAACGAAAAAATCTGTTTACCTTCAATTTCTCTAGAACCAATGAACCCATATGGACCAGTCTGGTATCAGATTGAAGGCCCAGCGATTTGTGTTAGACTGAGATCAACCATGAGCTTCTGTGTTGCCGTTGGAACTGGGTGGGGGTCAGAATTAGCGGGTCCCATGTTATCCTATGGGGAAAACGTTCCAGCTTTGCCTGGTGGTATCTCCGGTTCCTGGGGGGCTAGACTCACTACTCATAGATTAGTGCACCAACCTGAGCCAGGAGTTACCAAAGTACATGCAGCAGGCCAGATGTTACACAAGGGAGGTGCATACGCTAGACCACTGCTACACTGTAAATAAAGTCTGCCTATAGATTTATCCCATGCGCAGCCCTCAGATGTAGTGGCAGCCTACATCAGCTTCTGTGAGGACTTGTGTCTACCATCGAAAACACTCCATCCTTAAACAACAACAAGCCATGATTTAGCAGTTGGCTCAGAAAGCTCCACTGAGCCAAGGAGCAGTGACATTCTGGAACTCATTGCCGGTGGGGGTGGTTGCAGAAACTACTGTTAAATAATTAAAAACAAAACTAGATACATTTTTGGCCACTAAGGGAATCCTATAGATATGACTTACTCACGTCAGTAGTTACAAGTCAGATAGATTAAACTCGATGGACTAACATATTTTTTCAGCCTTAATTACTATGTTACTATGACTTCAGAAGAATACCAAATGCCATGGTTCCGCTAGCAATTACCAACAGAGGGGTGTTGTGGGTCGAGACCTTCAAATTCCTAGGGACAAAAAATTCCCATGACCTGTTCTTCCCGTTTCTTGTTTTATAGGCATCTTCATAAAACCGCTGGGCATTCCCCTGGGAACACAGATGGGTCAATGTCTGCTTGGGGCGGGCTGGTGATGTCACTTGACGTCAGCACCCGCCCCCCAAATGGCAATCTCCGTCGGTAATAAAAGTCTGTTCAGACTGATTTTTTATTACCGAAGGGGAGAAAAAGTATTTCATGATTTCTCTCCCCTTCAGCCGGTGATGTGTTCTCGTACATATCCCCTTGCATGCTAGCGAGGGGATCCGTGTGGCTGGGGCTGCGGGCATTCAGGGTGATAACGCTTACCTGCTCTCTAGGCTGCAAGTATACGCAGCCTAGGGAACCGGTCTGAATCATACTCACCTACCTGACCCTCTCCATGAGGGAGAAAATGCTCTGCTCCTGGACCTCCCTGGCAGGGCCGGCGCCACCACTAGGCAAATCTAGGCATTTGCCTAGGGCGCTGGCCACTGGAGGGCGGCATTTTGCCCCCCGTGCCGCGGGGGTACCTGTCCTGCGGCGCTGTGTATTTAAAGCTGGCGGTGGAGGCAGCAAGGGGTCCCTGCAGTCAATAAGAAATAACGAGCGCTATCCGCTGGGCTATGCGGAAGCGCTTCTGTTGTGAAAACACTGAGATTCAGCCAATCAGCGTGTGCCGTGCGGCCAGTGTTTTCACAACAGAAGCGCTTCCGCATAGCCCGACGGATAGCGCTTGTTGACTGCAGGGACCCCTCTCTGCCACCTCCACCAGCTTTAAATACACAGCGCCGCAGGACAGGTACCCCCCCCCCTCCCCCGGCACCGGGGCGCCCTCACCCCGACTCGCCTGGGGCGCTCCGGTGCCTTGCACCGGCCCTGCTCCCTGGTCATGTGTGATTGCCATCACCTGTGGTGAAACACCTTTCTTATCAATTACCTATCTCCCCACAGGTGATGGCAATCATACATTACCAGGGAAGCCCAGGAACAGAGCATTGTGTCCCTCATGGAGAGGGTCAGGTAGGCAAGTCTGGTCTGAATCAGTCCCACACTGTGACAAGTAACTGGTCCAATACTCGCTCATGGGGTCAGGATTAATGTTCGTAAAGAATCTGGGAGCTTTATTAGGAACATCAATCTATAACTGTTGGAGCATTAAGCACACTGAAAATACAGAGGGAACCTGACCCCCTACTTATGATAACAGCCTAGGTCTTGGCAACTGGAAAACGAATGAGCCCGATGTGAGCAGGGAATTTGTTCCTCAGGTGGGTCACATTTCACAATAATGAATTCAGTAAAGTGGGGTCACGTTGGGCATATGAATACTCTCTGTGTGCTAGAGCCGAAATCTACTATAAATGTGTTCTGCACCCGCGCTGCTACATTCTCCAAATTCCAGAGCGCTCCAACAGTGAGGTATTATTCTGCTGTCCATCATATACTGTAATTGCCAGGCCTGGATCCAGTCTCCAGCTACCTATGGGTGCACATACAAGTGTCAGCCTAACACTCCCTCATTTCTAACCCTCCCTGCGGATGCAGAGAATCCACATTACTAGGAGCAGTGTTTCTATTCACTCTGCAATACAATAATACTAAACTCCTAACGCTGTACACACATCAGGCCTTATTCTGGTTCACTCGCAAAAGGAAATTCTTTCTCTAATGGACAAAACCATGTGCACTGCAGGTGGGGCAGATGTAACATGTGCAGAGAGTGTTAGATTTGGGTGAGCAAAGGCCCGTACACACTGGGCGACTTTGAGCTGAAATTCGCTCAAAACAGCAGGTTTGAGCAGCTTTCAGCTCGAAGCCGCCCAGTGTGTGTGCCCAGGCGATGAGCGGTGAGCGGTGCTGCACGCTCCCGCAACATCGCCAGGAAAGCCATTCGTCTGCTGCTTATACCAGCAGATGAGTGGCTTTCAGGATGGCTTTGTATAGCGCTGCGCTATGCAACGCCATCCTCCCCCCCTCCATCAGCGCCGGGCAGGGGGAAAGCCGCTCAGTGTGTATGCACTGAGCTGCTTTCCCCGCGCATCATCGCTGTCCATACACGCTGGGCATAGTCGCCCAGTGTGTATGGATCTTTACTTTGTTTCTGTGCAGGGTAAATACTGGCTGCTTCATTTGTACACTACAATTTAGATATCAGTTTGAAGTACAAACCCCACCCAAATCTAACTCTCTTTGCTCATGTTACATCTGCCCCACCTGCAGTGCATATCATTTCGTCCATTTAAGACAGAATTGCTTTCGCGAGTGAACCAGAATCAGGATCGTTGTGTAGTGTCACTGCTAATTATTTCCGGGATTTGTTTAATCCCTGTTATTGTTTGCTAGGTGATTGATGCAAGTGGGGCTGATGTAACATGTGTAGAGAGTTAGATTTGGGCGGGGTGTGATCAAACTGATATCTGTATTGCAGTGTAAATATAAAGCAGCCAGTATTTACCCTGCACAGAAACAAAATAACTCACCCAAATCTAACTCTCTCTCTCTGCACATGTTACATCTGCCCCACCTGCAGTGCTCATGATTTTGTCCATTAAAGAAAGAGTTTGCTTTTGCGAACCAACCTGAATCACCCTCTTAGCCTGTAAAATGAGAGCAGCTGATTGGTTGATACTTTATCTCTCTCCAAGTGGTAAATGATCTTTCCTGGGACACTTGTATGCCGATAACACTTGTTCAGCACAAATAAACTCCCCCTTTGATCGAAATGAAAGAAAACAGTTTGCAACAGCGCAAAAAGTTTGTTGCAGTATTGGCTTCCTGCAAACCATTGAGGTACGGATACTGTAAACATCGGCTTTGTCTCGCCATAGCTGTACGGCTGCTCTGTAGCCTACTAGAAAAGGTGCTTCCTTCTGTCTCATTAAATGAATTGCCTACAGTATTGCTCCAACCCTCTCCAATTAACGTTGAATAGGTTGCGGCTTCCTCTGTCCTTGCAGTATTAATGCTCCATTCCTCTTGTCTAGGTTAAAGTATTCTTTTATTAGCCGCTTGAATAGTTGGCATTGCAGCAGGCTCTATTTTAAAAGGCACTTCAGCTGCCTCTCGCTCAGCATAAGGACACCAGCTCCACCCACCACTAATTTCCTTTCTGTTCCAAGTTTATTGGTTGTATTTATGAACTGACAAATCCCAGAGAGGGGAGGAGTGTGTGTGTGCATGTGTGTGTGTGGGTTGGGGGGGGGGGTGACACTACTAAAAACAGCCCCTTCATATATAGCCAATAAAACAGTAAGGGCATAGGCAAAGAAAGTGAGCTGTCAGTATCTTGTATTCGGACCATAAAACAAGAGGCCTTGAAACGTGAAAGTGAAGGCTCGTAAATTACACTTGTGTGTGTGGCAGGCAATTAAGGAGAGAGAAGAGAGAGACATTCTGTCAGTCACAGGCTACATGGTGTAGAATTAATGATGCTTACAGGGCATAGGTATAAAAGCATTCCTTTTGTCATTAGGCGATTGTGGCTTATGTCACCTTTAGAGGCCCATGTGAGTATCACTTTACCTGATATCCACTTATCGGCCGAAACATAGTGCATTTGTACCGACACCAGAGTGACTCTTGTTTATATGCTGCTTTATTCACAGACATTAAAACGTCTCTTTTTTGTTGTTGTTCTTTAAAGCCCCAATCCCACAACGCAGCCAAGCTTGGTAATTTTATAGAGATTTATTTATTTTCTTGTATGTCCTTTGAACACCGATCCCACATAAAGAATAACTAGGGGTACTTGTTTCCTAGCACGGCGCCCCCGATTTCCATCTTATGGCATCTTATGCCATCGCATCGCATGCCATATAGCCGCATACGATGCATGCGATGCAATACGATTTTTCATTGTATAAGCACCCTAATGGGTGCTTACAATGTTAAATGCACCCCCATGCCACCCCCACTATCAACGCCAACCCGAAGCATGGCGAGCGCAGCAAGCCCGGTAGGGGCGGCGGTATGCGTCCTTTGACCTTTTCATACCCCCACTATCCACGTCGGGGTGGAGTTGATTTTAGATAGTGTGGCGAGAGCAGCGAGCTACCGAGCCCGAAGCGTACCGCCGCCCCTCGCGGGCTCGCTGTGCTCGCAACGCGTCGGGTTGGCGTTGATCCTGGGGGTGTTGTTGACAATGGGGGGCATTTACCATTGTAAGAACCCATCAGGGTGGTTGTACAATAAAAAAATCGTATACCATCGCATTGTATGCCATTGTATGGCATTGTATGGCATACGATGCAATACGATTTTTTATTGTACAATATCGCGTCGCATCGCATACCATCGTATACCATATTTAGTCTTATGGTATAGGATGCGACGGGCGCCGTGCTAGGAAACAAGTACCTAACTAGGTATGGAAAGTTTGTATACTATATTTATTGGGAAAAGGAAAAAAAAGAAACTTGTATCTCACAGTTTTCTGCTTTGAAAAATAAGATGGTACAGTACTTGTCTTACTGTGCCAAGCAAAGGTGTGGAATCATATAATGAATTAAGGGCCAGATGTATCAAGCTTCAAAAAGTGATAAAATGGAGAGTGATAAACAACCAGCCAATCAGCTCCTACAGTACCTGTCATGTTACAGGCTGGGTTTGAAAAATGACAGGTAGGAGCTGATTGGCTGGTTGTTTGTCACTCTCAACTTTATTACTTTTTGAAGCTTGATACATCTGGTGCTAAATGTTTGTTCCTTACATCCTATTGCATAAGCTTACATTCTGTGATAACTCTTCCAAAGTGGAGACGTTTTTGGAGTGAGAGTTTTTTTTAATACTGCACTGAGTGCTCCTTTGTATAAATTGTAAAATATTTATTTATTAACAGCTTCTTATATAGCGCACACATATTCCGCAGCGCTTAACAGAAACAGAGAATAATTGAACATTCACATCAGTCCCTGCCCCAGTGGAGCTTACAATCTATATTCCCTACCACATGTACACAGGGGCGAATTTAGGGGTCAGGCCCCCCTAAGGCACAACATTTTTGCCCTCCCCCCCCCCCATTTTAACATATTTGTATTAAAATTAAACACAATAGAAACACAATAGATAAACTGCATAATAAATAATTATAATACGGGCCTATGTACCTCTCCCTGATAAATATATATATATATATATATATATATCCTTCCCTCGCTCGCCCCATGCAGCTCTCCCTCTTCTTGATAGCAATGTATCTCTCCATCCCTCCCTCTCATACTATGTACCTCTCCCTCTCTGACAGCCATATACATATCCATCCCTCCCTCTATCCTTCTGTCTGACAGCCATATATCTCTCCATCTCTGACCTGATGTACCTATCCCTCTCTCTTTCTCTCTGACAGCCCTACACATCTATTTCCCTTACTATGTGACCCTATTTACCTCTTACTTATCAATACAGCACCTTTCACTAGACTGTACCTTACTTCCTGCAGGGGGACTGCATACCTCCCAACTTTTGAAGTTGGGAGGTCGGGACGTTCCCGATAAGGGGGCGTGGCCTCGAGGAAAGGGGGCGCGGCCTCATGGGGTGACGCAAACTCCGGCCACACCCCCGTTTTCGCCGCTCGTCAGCGCTGAATAGATGCTGTGCGCATGCGCACAGCGTCTATTCTCGGCAAGCTGGGGGGCTCCCAACTGTCCCCCCCACCGCGGGACAATGGCGGCCCCGGGCGGGACGCGGGAACGTCCCCGAATATCGGGACGTTCCCGCGGAAATCGTGACAGTTGGGAGGTATGGGTCTGCCTGGGCTGTATACAGGAACAGGCAGCAGTGTATAGGACAGAAGAGTTTGGCAGCACAGGATGATGGAAGAGGTGCTGTGCAGGTGCTCCATGCCCAGTGCCTGTCACTCGTTTTCATGAGGCGGGGGGGAGGGGAGTTGTGCGGAGCGGCAATGGATGCTCGGTTTCCAGTACATTTACATGTCGGGCTCCTCCAGTGGTGACTTGGGCGGCAGGCGCATGTATGCAGGCACTGGCCGGGTGGCTCTGTTTTCAGCTATAATATATATGCTGGGCTCCAACGCTCCTCTGTGGGGGAAAGGAGGATGGTGGGGCAGCGGGTGCTCACTGCTCAGTCCCCACTTCCAGTGTCAGCGGTGGGGAGTGGCCAGCAGCAGGAGAGGAGGCAGCTCCTGCGATGCGCACCGCACAAGCCCCAGTGTTTGGTGCACCTGTAACACTACCGTGGACATGGCATGCCGCACTGCTTCTCACACCTGCCGCCAGAGTCCCACTAGCTGGGAGCGGGGATGCCTGGTGGGTGCGTTGTCAGAGAGTGGGAGGGGGCCGGGCAGACTGGTAAGTCAATGTTCTTATGCGACTGACATAAGCAGGAGGCAGGGTGAGACCGATGCTAGATCGGAAGTTGCAGAGCTTTCTCACAAGTCACGTGGGAATTGTCCCTGACTGACAAGGCAGCAGGAGGCATCTGGCAGCTGCCGCCCCTAATAGGTGCCGCCCCGGCCCTGCATGTACACGCACACACAGATATTCTAGGGTTAATTTGTTGGGAGCCAATTAGCCTACCAGTATATTTTTGGATTGTGGGAGGAAACCAGAGTAGCCAGAGGAAACCCACGCAAGTACAGGGAGAATATACAAACTCCGCACAGTTAGGGACATGGTGGGAATTGAACCCATGACCTCAGTGCTGTGAGGCAGTAATGCTAACCACTACACCATCTGTGCTGCCCAAAAATATTAGCTTTCTCTTTATTAGTTATTTGTTATTATCATTTTGAACTTTCATTTTAACATATATAATTTCTTGGCTCTTAAGGTGGTGCTACCCTTTTCTAATTTTGTAAACTTACAAGACAAGAATAAGGGTATTAGAGATGTTAGGGAGAACACAAGTGCTTATTTTGCAATGTATCTAATTATGACATAATCTTAAAACGTAACATTTATTAGTATTTTACTAAAACAGGTGAGAACAACACATCCTCTTTTTTATAAAACAATACAACAAATTGTAGATATGCAATAAAGTCAAGAAAGTGTGTATTTAAAAATAAGATTAGGATGCTCTGATGTGTGTATGCTTTGTCACTTTAATTATTTTGTACCCTTATAATCCTTTTATAAGAATATTTATTTTTAGACAAAGGATGTTATTACCTGTATTTATTTACTGTATTTATTTATTAAATGTTTCTTACATAGCGCAGCATATTCCGTTGCGCTTTACAAAAGAAGACAGTAATACAACAAACTGGGTATTTACAGACAGTCAAAAGGTATGAGGGCCCTGCTCGCAAGCTTAAAATCTATAGCGAAATAGGGATTGATACATAAGTTATTAATTAATTTACATTAATTCCACCAGAATGCAAGGTTCCTGGTGTGCTGTAAAGGTGCCCACACACTAGAAAGATCTGCGATCTTAAGATGTGCGCATAAATTAGCCTTCAAATCTTTTGTCCGATCTGGACAAAAGATTTCAGGCAAGTGCACATCTTTACCAAAGATTTTTCTTAAGATCCCGTGTGCGTTCCTATGGATCTTTTGTTAAATCTTCTGATCTTTTGTGCAGCACGTAAGATCAGAAGATTTAGCAAAAGATCCACGGGAGCGAGCATCGGCCGATTTTCGACCGATTATCGGTAAATATCGGCCGATATATCGACCGATTTATCGAAAATCGGCCAATCGGACCAAAAATCGTTCTAGTGTGTGGGCACCTTAAGATATGGTGACCCAGCATGGGTCAGGAGGATGGATAATGTGAATGAGAAAGAGTGGATATGTGTGGACTGTACGGTTAGGATGTGATTAGATAGGAATGATATATGAAGGTTAAGTGACTGAATCTGGATTTTGATAAGCTTGCCTGAAGAGATGAGTTTTCAGGGAACGCTTATAGGTTTGGAGACTGGGGGAGAGTCTTATTGTGCTTGGGAGGGCATTCCACAGAGTGGGTGCACCATGAAGAAAGTCCTGCAGTCGGGAATGGGAGCGAGTAATGAGTGTGGATGAGAGATGCAGATCTTGGGAGGAGTGTAGAGCCAATCAGCTCCTACTTGCCATGTCACAGACTGTGTTTGAAAAATGTCAGGCAGGAGCTGATTGGTTGGCTGTTTATCACTTTCCATTTTATCACTTTTGAAGCTATTAGATAATATTGCCCTATGAATGTCTGGCTAGGAAGATTAGCTGCATTCATGATGGACTGTAGTGGTGAGAGTCTGTATTGGGGAAGGCCAATAAAGAGACTATTGCAATAATCAATGTGTGAGATGATGAGAGCATGGATTAAAGTTTTTGCAGTGTTTTGTGTAAAGTACGGGTAAAGTTTTTGTTTTTTAGCTGCATGTGGCATGATTTCGATACAGATTGAATGTGGGGTACAAAGGAAAGTTCTGAGTCAAGGATAACACCTAGGCAGCGAGCTTGAGCGGTAGGAGCGATTGTCATCTTCTCAACAGCAATAGAGATATCTGGTTGGTAACTACTATTTATTGGCGGAAATATAATTAATTCTGTTTTTGAGATATTAAGTTTGAGGTGGTGAGATGACATCCAGGATGAAACAGCAGAAAGGCATCAGAGACACTATTTCTGAATTTTGTATTCTACATGGTATTTTTCTTGGTTCCCTGCTTGTTGTAGTAAGTAACTATTCGGTTGTTACAATTACTCTTTTTATTGGAGCCGTGTTATTTGGATATTGTATCCTTTTATCTAGGCTTTGTGCCAATTCTTAAATGTAGCAATAAGATGGACTCTGTTCCTTTCCAATTACTGATACTATTATATTGTTCTTTAAATGTATCTATCCCAGATATCTGTACATTAATCTATAGTTACTCTGCAGGGAATCCGTCTCAGATTGGCCTGTGTATACATTTCAATCACTACAAGCTATTTATTCGTGCAGTGCTGTGAAGTGTTTGGCCCTTATTTTTCCTTATATTGGGTCAAAGTGCAGACGTTGCCTATAGCAACTAATAAGATTCTATACTTTTTCTAGTACATACTATAGTAAAACCATACCTCCCAACATACATGTTCTTTTAATCAGGACTTGCTGTGCCAGAGGCGTGGCCCGACCTGAGAAGGGGCCAGGGCCATGGGAGGGGTGGATGAGGTCTCAGGTGGAAGGGAATGTCCTAGTGATGCAACCCTCAGTTTTTGTCATTATTGGGGGAGGGGCATGCCCAGTGTTCCCTGTGGCTGCCCTCCTTGCCCTGATACTGTAAATGCTATGTGCATGTGCTCAGCATCTATTTGTTATACCTCCCAACAGGACCCATTCCAGTAGAAACAAAATACTCTGTTCCTGGACTTCCTTGCCAGTGGCAGTTAGAGAGGTGGGGCTGTACCACTGTCCAAAATTCAAATATGGGAGCCACTCCAACTGTAAGTGAGTCCCGGCTGGTGATGTTTGGCAGTGTTTTGGTGGCAGTTGGAGTGGCTCCTCTATTTACATTTTGGATCCTGTCTCAGCCCTACATCTGCAACTGCCGTGGGCAGGGAAGGCCTGGAACAGAGCATCTTGTTCTTCCTGGAATGGGTTCTGTTGGGAGGTATGATTTAGTGACCACCGGCTCCCCCAACTGTCCCCCCAACATCTGTTTTTAGACAAGATTTGACCTAAAAAAAACAAAAAAAATGGTGTCTAACATTTTTCGACTGGTCGTCCTTACCCACCTTTTATCTGTCAATCTTTTGTACCTGACCATTTGGTGTCGACAGTCGACTTACTGTAGATCTTTTGCCACACCGCACCTGTTCATGTTTTCTAAAATATTACTTTGGCCTATTCCATTTTATGTCTTCTACTATATACAACGGTATAGTCTTTCACCTCTCCGTGGGTATTGCTGCCCCTTAGTTGTGGTCTCCGGCCTTGTTAGAAATCTATGCAGGGCCGGTGCAAGGCACCGGAGCGCCCCAGGCGAGTCGGGCTGGGGGCGCCCCGGTGCCGGGGGGGGGGGGGGGGGCGGGGGGGGGGTACCTTTCGTTCGGCGCTCTCTGTAATCAAACCTGGCGGCGGAGGCAGCGGGGGTCCCTGCAGTCTATTAAAAAGCACGAGCGCTATCCGCCGGGCTATGCGGAAGCGCTTCTAGTGTGAAAACACTGGCAGCACGCTGATTGGCTGCCAGAGTTTTCACATTAGAAGCGCTTCCGCATAGCCCGGCGGATAGCGCTCGTGCTTTTTAATAGACTGCAGGGACCCCCGCTGCCTCCGCCGCCAGGTTTAAATAGACAGGTACAGGTACCCGGGCGGCATTTTCCGCCCTCCAGTGGCCGGCGCCCTAGGCAAATGCCTAGGTTTGCCTAGTGGTGGCGCCGGCCCTGAATCTATGCATATAAGTTATTAATATCCTGGATCCTTCGATGTTTGGTATATGCGCAGCCGCGTTTCTGCGAATGTGCATACGCTGGGTGTGTGCGGCCTCGGCAAACAGACTGTTCGCCAGGTGCACAACATTGCAGGCGGCGGGCGGCGGCGGATAGTCGCACCCAGGGGAATGCCCAGCGTTTCATGGACGTTCCGATGAAAATGGTGGATGTTCCCGTGGAAAAAGGCCCGTGATGTGGGTGCCGGGGGCGAGCAGCTGACATTACCACTTCCTTCCAAATGCCCACGCACATCTAAGGTAAATGTTTATGTAAAACATCCATTAGCTACGTAAAGCTACGTAAACCGATGTAATATGAAAATAAAAATAAAGAAAAAAATAAAGCTTATTCACAAACACTATGCGGCTTTAGTAGACTGTTACTTTCATTTTAAGTGGCAATAAAACATACACCGCAAACATTAAAATGGTAACACACTGTATTAACAAATGAGGAATATATACAATACAATACAATGGGTGTCTATATACATTCTTGAGGTTAATATTTCTTTGTTGTGATCGTTCCTGGTTGAACTTGTTTGGATACGAAGCATTGCCTGCTGGTTTATAATACTATATAATCTTTCTTATTACGGTCATCTGCTTTCGCTTCCAAGTAACATGCTCGTTTAAAAAATCCTATAATTCTTTCTGAATGGAGCTTCTGCAGCGTTTTATCACGGCTATTAGTCAAACAGCAATTTCACACGGAATCGCTGGCGTAGAAGGTCATCCACACATAAAGAATCGTCGGTTCACAGTTCGAAAACAAAATATCCATCAGGTTGGAATTTTTTAACAGTGTTTCATCACGGATAGCAGCCACAGCCAAATACATGGCGATTTTATTCCAACACAACGCTAACATGTAATGATTGCTGATTTAATGGTATTGCCGGCCTGCGATACGCTGCCATAAATTTAGCTTTGCTTAACCAGTTATAAATAATGTGACTTTTGTTAATGATACTGGAAACTAGTATCAACGTCTGCCATGAATGGAATCAGCGCAATTTTAAACTCTCCTGACTTTATGGTCATCCAGTTATTTAAGGCAATGCAGCATGAAGACTGCAGAAGCCAAAATGTGGTATCCACACGTAGTGGTGCGTGGAGATTTGCAGGATATCTGGAGGGGGGTTCCAAATGTTCGATTTTTAGAGGGATTGTTGCCATTCCATGGATGCGTGGCCAAATTGGAGGGGGCGTGGCCAAATCTGAAGAGTCTTGGGGCCAGGTGCACCCACCCCCTCAACAGACCCCGCCTCCATGGGGACTACTGACAAAAAAATTTCCTGAGCTGGTTCTCCATCCCAAACTGCCCTTGTTCCTAACTGCCATTTATCAAACCCAGATCTAGAGTGTCTAGATCTACAATCAAAAGGTCGACAACTTATGGTTGACAGGGTCAAAATGTCAATAGTCAAAACTTTGACATGGTCAAAAAGACGACAGTCATAAGATCGAAAGGGTCAAAAGGTTATCGGTCAAATGCCCACGCCGTTTTTTTTTTTTTTAACAAACAAAACCTTTCCAAGGTCAACATTTTGACCAAGTCAAGTCAACCTTTAAACAATGTCGACCTTTTGATTGTCTACCTAGACACTGTAAACACTTGCTAGGTGATCATGAGTTAGCGGGAGATACCTTTTCAATAACATTATATAGGAAACGATTTACTCCTTGTAGCCACAGCAGAAGACACTTTCTAAAGCTTTTTTTCCCCAGGCCTGTTCAGTCCAAATCATTGAGCTTGTGATTAACACATTTGTGCTTACACAAGGGTATTCCGCAAACATGGCCTGCGGCAGGCTGCCACATGTCTGGCCCTAGTAACACCTGTTATGTACAATGTCACAGAGTGAGATGCCATGGCGGGGATCAGCGGGCTGTCAGCTCTCACTTACACTTATTGGGCAAGCTGCTAAATACCACGTCCAGCTCCGACAGATGCACTGAACATACCGCAGGAAAAGCATTGGGAAGAACTCTCATTTCTTGTTCTTATGGTGCTCTGTTGTGTGTGGATCATTAGACAGTAATTAGTGAAGAGCAGGGCTGGCGCTACCCACTCAGCAGCTCCTGCAAAGCAGGGAGGCGCCATGCTGAAAAGGCGCTGTCTCCCTCCCTGCTCTGCTAAAGCTGCCTCAGCTCTCACTGTCACTGCCTCCTGCACGCTGCCCGCAGCGCCTGTCTGACAGCGGGCGGGCGGCAGTATAAAGAGCTGCTTCCTGCACCACGAGTGCACACAGCCTGCATGCCGCCCACAGTGCCTGTCTGACAGCGGGCGGCAGTATAAATAGCTGCTCCCTGCACCGCGCACACACTGTCCTCCTCCTGCGACCTGCCCCCTCTTCCTCACGGACACGTATGGTTTGCAGGAGGGCGCCGGACACCCTAGCACCGGCCCCGGTGAAAAGGTCGGCACGTGAAAAAAATAGACAGGCTTTAAATCGACTTTGACAAAAGGCTGACACACGCGAATTGTTGACATGAAAATGGTCAACACGGGAAAAGGTCAACATGAGTTTTTCACTTTTTTTGTTGGTGTCTATGTCGAAATCTGTCAACATGGACACCGTATAAGTGTTCGGGTCCACTTAAAATGCTTCCAGCACTATTATAATTGAGGTCCATGCCTTCCTGAATCATGATGTAAGAAAAAGATCATGATAAAAGCATGTTGACCTTTCATGTGTCGTCTATTTTCATGTCAATCATTCACCTATGTTGACATTTTGTCAATGTTGACATAAAGTCTGCTGACCTTTTTCATGTGTCGACTTATTGCCTGTTGACCAATAGGGGTCGACCTATTAACTATCAACCTAAATGTGCCCCTGTACATTCAGGTCCCGTCTCCATTTTACTGCAAAGATGTCACACTGACTGCACGCATGGCCGCACCCCCCTCCCCCCCAGCACTCCCCACTGCTATTAAAAAAGGCGAGGAAGGGTAATCCCCCGTGGCAACAAACATTTACTCCCCCCTGGCAACAAGCATGTAACCCCTGGTATTGAGAAAGAAACCCAAAGCAATGAGCATGTAACCCCCAGGTAATGAGCATGTAAATCTTGGCAATGAGCATGTAACCCCTAGCATCAACCATTTAACCCTTGGCAACAAGCATGTAACCCCTGGTATCAAGCATGTAGGTAAGCAGCACCTATGTGGCATAATATGTAATAGGTATTACGGTGTGTGGTATAATATGTGATGGGCAATATGGTATGTGGTATAATATGCAGCAGTGTTATTGTACAAGAACAAACCCTGCGTGTTGGATCGCTTACAGGGCAGCCAAGATGGGGGTGGGTACTAATTACCTGGGCCCAGGCTTGCTGGAGGGGACCCCTCCATCCCTCCCGGGTAGCAACAGCAGCACACACTTCTGCAGCATGAGCTGTGCTGACAGCAGGCTCAGCATGAGTATCTCAATGACAGCGTGAGAGGTCATGCTGAGCCTGCTGTCAGCACAGCACATGCTGTAGGCGTGCTGCTGCTGAGATTACAGTTTTTAGAGTTTTCTTTCACCCTCCACTAAACATTTTGGGGGCGTGGCCTAAGTGCGGGAGGTGCCCACACACCCCACACTTAGGCCACGCGCCAAAATTTTACCCGGGCCCGGCATTTCTCTCGGCTGCACTGATCGCTTATGCCATCCTACCAGAATTAGGCCCAGAATTTGGAAGAAAAGATGGTTTGCAACAACATGCTATTCCATGTGAACAAATCAAACAGCTTTATACCCTCACAAGCAGAGATTATTGTGTGTCTGTGAAGGGGAGTCCGGCTATACTGTACTTGCCTCTCTGTCACAGTGTTCCTGCACTTGCGAGGTGTCTAGGGGAAGTTGACAATTACAGTGAAGCGCACCTAAGTACTTGGATATTCCGGTCATTCATAAACCTGACAGATCAGCCCCCAACATGAGGAGTTCCGCACAACATTCAGTAATCCCGGTGAGCAGATGTCGTGCAGTAAGTTGTCTCATGGCAAACAATAATGATAATAATGATCTTCAAGGCAATACAGGTATATCGTCCTTATGGAAATGATAATTGTTTATTTTGGTGTCATACCACCAAAAGCAATTGTAACACCACCATGGTGTCATACCACCAAGAACAATTGTCATCCCACCAAGGTGTCATACCACCAAGAACAATTGTCAAACTACCATGGTGTCACACCACGAAGAACAATTGTCATACCACCATGGTGTCATACGACAAAGAGCAATTGTCATACCACCATGGTGTCACACCATGAAGAGCAATTGTCATACCACCATGGTGTCACACCACAAAGAGCAATTGTCATACCACCATGGTGTCACACCACGAAGAGCAATTGTCATAACACCATGGTGTCACACCACGAAGAACAATTGTCATTCCACCATGGTGTCACACCACGAAGAGCAATTGTCATACCACCATGGTGTCACACCATGAAAAACAATTGTCATTCCACCATGGTGTCACACCACGAAGAGCAATTGTCATACCACCATGGTGTCACACCACGAAGAACAATTGTCATTCCACCATGGTGTCACACCACGAAGAGCAATTGTGATACCACCATGGTGTCATACCACCATGGTGTCACACCACGAAGAGCAATTGTCATACCAGCATGGTGTCACACCACGAAGAGCAATTGGCATACCACCATGGTGTCACACCACGAAGAGCAATTGTCATACCAGCATGGTGTCACACCACGAAGAGCAATTGTCATACCACCATGGTGTCACACCACGAAGAACAATTGTCATACCAGCATGGTGTCACACCACGAAGAGCAATTGGCATACCACCATGGTGTCACACCACGAAGAGCAATTGTCATACCAGCATGGTGTCACACCACGAAGAGCAATTGGCATACCACCATGGTGTCACACCACGAAGAGCAATTGTGACATCACCAAGGGCAATTGTCATACCACTGTGCTTACTAAAAATCTGATACAAATAATGTAGAATGGAAAAACATTCTACATTATTTAGCTGAATATAAGATTGTTATTTTTGTTCCTACTGCACTTGGTCTGGTTAAATGTTGTCAGAAATTACTTGGTACGATATTATCAGAAACGCGGAGCTGGAAGACCCTGATCCTTATGACTCTATATATAAAAGTCTTCTAATATTTTTCAGCGTTCAAGGTCATAATTAGTGTTAACTGATTAATGTACAATGTCATAAATGACTGACTGTAATGCTGCACTTATAGGATATTATGTCATATTATCACATGGGCAGTAGCAATGATATTTTGAGTATATATGATGTTTATATAATGCACCTACATTTGGTCTATTATTTACATGTTGGGTGTTTTGTACATAGCGTGTCTTTCAATTGGATTTAAATAAAGCATTTTACTATATTTAAGTAGCCCTTTCATATATATACCACCACGGAGTCACACGCCACGAGGGGAGTTGTGTTATACCATCATAGTGTCATGCCACCAAGTGCAGTTGTCATGCGACCATAGTGTCACTGTCACTGGGAGAATGTAACGCATTGTGGACTTGGGTTCACGCAGGATGATGTCATAGGACGTCAGTGCCCGCCCCTAAATCGGGCATCCGCGTGCAGTATAATAGCAAGCCCTGGCTTACTTTTATCTGCGAACAGAGGAAAAATCATTAGATGGTTACTCACCACTGAATGAGTTTTCCTCTGTGTAAGCGGGGTGGGCGTGCGTTTGAAAGGGGGTGACGTTAAGCTGCTCAATAGGCAGCGAATATATGCAGCCTAGCAAGCAGGTCTGAATTACCCCATTAATCACCCATACAGGGTTTAACATCCATTCATTGCTGTACACAAAGCTTCCTACAGACTCTCTGTGATTACCTTTCAACTGGCTGCTCACCTGGTTAGCCTGACCAATGAGCTGACAGGAACCCCTATATTAACCAGACTCAGGGAACAGCTCATTGCCTGAACAACTATGTTCCTTTATATATCTATGTGTATCCTGTCCCAAAGACTTGCTTCCAGTGCTCCATGTCCTGTCCAGCCCATCCAGGAGCGGAAAAAAGGGGTATTGTGTGGTGCGCTATCAGCAGCAGCTGGCACTGGGTTTGTCAGACCCAATAATAAATGGAAATAAGAAAGAAGGTGTGCCAGCGCTGGCTGTAATCAAATATACCAGTACACGGTTCTCAAAAAGGTATACAATTTATTATTAGCAATAAAACAATATTAAAAAACAACAATTAAAATACTGCAATGAGTCGCTCTAGAACCTAAAAGTCCATAGTGCACAATTAGAAGAATTATCCCAGGGGATATTTAGATAGATTTTTGGTAGCTGTTAAGCTGATGTAATAATATGAGTATAGCTGTATATTACCATCCCAAATCTGCCTGGTCGATTGGAAGCCAGGGTCTGTGACTCTGTGTCCTTAGGTTGTCCTATAATTTCAAGGACTCAGGATATCCCAAAAACGAATGTCCTCTTATTATTTGCTGGATAATTAGGGAGCAGACTGTATCCCAGATATTCTTAGGTCCAGACGATTTTGGAGGATCATCGATGGGAGAATGGACTCGTCACTTGGTAGATGGAAGATGATGGTTTAAAACAGCATTTTTCTCAAAGGCTCAACGCGTTTCCCCGGAATCTCCGGCTTCATCAGGAGCAGATATGTCTGTTTGCAGGCTCAGGCACGGTTTTTATACCTGGTGGTTAATTACCTAGGTGAATTCACCTGTGCGCTCATTGCTGTCTAAAAACATTCAATTTTATGAGAACCGTGTATGAAATATAATAATATTCTAATTTATTCTATATAGGAGGCAATACTATACATTGTAATATATTTTGATAAAGATAAATGTAGAAATCAAATAAAAGTATGAATGAACTCGTTCATATAGGTCACATGACCCGGAAGTGATTATCCACCATTGAAGGGAAAACTATTAAAGTGAGAATATAAGTATGTAAATACAGATATATAGAGGGTAGCGTAGCGGTTAACCAAGCCACACACTAGCAACACCAGGTGCGCCCCACCGCCGAAGGCCGATTGCCGGTATCGGCACTGTCAGAGGCGGTACACATCCCGTGCACTGTGTGTGTCTGTCGCGTTGCCAGGCAACGGACGCGGTACGTGATGTCACGTGACCCGCGCCGTGTCTGGCAGCTGAGTGTGCGTCCCCTGCACGATCCGCCCGTCGGAGGATGACGTAAACACGTCTCCATGTCGCGTATCACGTGACAGGCTCCGGCTGGAATGGACAATACAAGGGGAAGCTCACTGCGTTGTCATGGCAACGCCCGAATGCCGGGTCTCCCTATGAGGAGACTCGGTCCTGGCAACACATTAATTACAAAAGGCAAGAAACAACAAAGCGTAGGACATTCATTAAATTAAAGTATAAATAAATTGATTAAATTAAGAAAACATTTCCGCAATAGTTGTCTTTATAAAACGGGGACCAATAATTTCTTCACTTATTGAAGGATGATTTTAGTTTTTTTCAAAAAAGTACATCTCAATAGCAATATATCACAATGTAGATGTATCACAATAGCTTCATCATGAATCTTTATACATTGATGTTAAGGAGGTATTTTACAGAAAAGAAGAAGGGAGAGGTGAACCATGCAGAATATATATATACACATATTATAATGGGTAAGGGAAATAGGGATTATATCGGTTAGAGTACTGTGTTGAGTTCAATTGTCTCATTTAATCCGTCCGGATGCAATGAGTTAAATTTCAGGGTCCAATATATTTCTCTTTTACACAGTAAGTTAAATCTGTCTCCACCTCGTGAAGTACATAAAACATGTTCTAAACCCACTATAGACAGACATGCTGGGTTGGAGTTGTGTGAAGTTTTATAATGTCTGGAGACACTATGTTTCTCAAAAACTTTTAAAATGTTTTGCCTATGTTCCATGAATCTAGTCCGCAAACATCTTGTTGTTCTCCCGATATAGGGGAGGTTACAACCACATTTTAGGAGGTAGATTATATATGAAGATTCATCCAGGAGCGGATTGGCCCACCGAGAGACCGGGCCATTTCCCGGTGGGCAGGTACTGATTTGGTTGCTTTTTCCCTGTCTGGGCCGCCGCTTTTCCCTGGCTGGGCCACAGGCCTCGGACTGCGCTACCACAGCGGTTACTGCCCGCAGCCACCAACTGCCTAGTGCCCACAGTCAATATGGCCGCCGGTCGCACCCGGGACTGATGTTCCGTTTCCAAGAACAATTGACATGCGGGCTAGAGCAGTTGTCATACCACCATTGTTTCACACCACAAGCAGCAATGGTCATTCCACCATGATTTTGCACCACCAGGAGCAATTGTCATACCATCATGATGTCAAAATACTAAGGGCAACTGTTATACCAAGAGCAATTGTCTTACAGAACAAATGTCACACCACCAAGACCAATTACCATACCAACATGTCGCACAACCAAAGGTAACATTCATACAACAATGGTGTCACACCACCAAGAGCAAGTATCATACCCCCAAGGGTAATCGTCATACTACCATGGTGTCAAACTACCAAGGGTAATTTTTATACCACATAGGGTCATACCACTAAGAGCAATTATCACACCACCAAGAGCAATTGTCACAGCACCAAGTGCAATTGCCATACCTTCATGGTGTCACACTACCAATGTTAATTATCTTACCACCATGGTGCTACGGGACCAAGAATGATTGTCACACCTCCCAGAGCAATACTGTGGTATCACACTATTAAGGGCAACTGGTACACCACCAAGAGCAATTGTCATACTACCATGAGTAATTCCAATGCAACACCACATGGGGTCACACCACCAAGAACATTTTTAATGCCACCATGATATCACAGCACCAAGAGCAATTCTCACACCACTATGATGTCATGTCACACCACCAGAAACAATTGCACCACCTTTTTTCATACCCCTACTATCCAACTACGCATGGAGTAGATTTTATATAGTGTGGCGAGCGCAGCGAGCCACCGTGCCCGAAGCGTGGCGAGCGCACGCGGTGTCATAAGAAAAACGGGAGACCAGATATTACATAAGTACCCAATTGTTTTATCACCATATTGACACACAACCAAAAGCAATTATCACACAACCAAGAGCAATTGTAATACCACCATGCCAACAAGAGCAATTACCAAACCACCTTGGTGTCACACTACTAATCCTAAGGGCGATCATCATACCACTACCATATATATATTAATAAATCCAATAATAAGTACATAAAGTAAATAAGTGACGATGAAGCCAACTGTAATTTAGCTTTCGTGGCTGCAATACTGGCTTCTATAGTGGTTTAGAAAACACAATCCCAAAAGAATTTTACCAGACTAATACCGAGTTTCAATTTGCTTTCCAGCTAACTGTTTTATATTTACCATGCAAGATCCAATTTGTAATCACATTTTCGATTTCCGACCTTCTTTCCAATTCCATTCCCTAATTTTCCATTCACCATTCCAGTTTCCAGTATGTTCTTTTTAAGCTGATCGATCATCAGTAAAATATTTATACAGTAATTGTCCATTTTCTAACATTTATTATAGAAGGATATAAATATTTACGACAACTCTTGGTGGCCGAGCTATTTACTCTATGTATAGTTAAATTAATTCGATTTTGGCAACTATTTGCAATTGTGTTTTACAATAGCGTCAAACATGAACGTAAAATAGTACTTTAGTTAAGGTATTCAACAACGTGCTGGTTAGGGGGGAACATAGGAATGAAGAGCAAGTACAGATAGCGCGAGCGATTGTAAGTTTCAAGGCTGTATGATTCTTGCTCAATTTAGTTAGGTCAGTAAACAGTTAATAGGCTTGAGTCTAGTTGTTCATTTAAATAGTGGGAGTGTTAGGGAGGGGCTAGCGGACATTTTTTCTGATGCAGGAGTATCTAATATCTCTTTTTCTCCTGAATTTCCCCGCCCTCCCTCCCCAAGTCACCTTTTTTCCACAAAAAAAGGGGTTTCTCAACCTATATTTGTGGCAGGAAAGAACGGCAATCACAGTGGCTATTTCGCTGCTGTTTTAGGGTGCGTTCTTTGCCCAATACATTGTATATGCTGGCCCTCCTTACCGAGGGTCATTTGGATTTGGCTGTCTGACCGGCCCTATTGCGATGTATTTGGAAGAGAGTTGGAGACTCTGCATTTGTTGGCATTGCCAATGAATTAAAGAAGGTCATGTCATCAGGGGCACAGGGAGGGCGGAACCGGCGGAGCACGAGCTCCGGATGATGAAAGATCATAGGGTGCCATAGCCGTGCACCGCCGGCTCCCCCGCCCGCTCCCTGCTGTCCCTTCTGAGCTGCCCTGTCTGCCAGCGCCACTATTTTTTATAAAATCTCCCACTGGACCACAAGCAAATAGGCGCTTGTGGTCCAGCAACCAATCAGAAGCAGCATTGGTGGGTGCTGGACCGCGATGCCTATTGGCTAGCGGTCCAGCAGGAGACTTCATTGAAGATAGCGGTGGACAGGGCAGCTCAGTGGGGCACAGCTGGGAGCAGGCGAGGGGTGGGCTGCAGTCCCCCTTGGCAACAAGCTGTTTAGTTCCCCTTGGCAAAGAGCTATTTTAGTCCCCCTTGGCAAAGAGCTATTTTAGTCCTCATTGGCAACGAGCTGTTTAGTCCCCCCTTGGTAACAAGCTATTTCAGTCCCCCTTGGCAACGAGCATGAAGCCCCTTGGCCTCAAGCATGAAGCCCCTTGGCATCGAGCATGAAGTTTCTAGCAATGAGCATGTAGGTAAGTGGCACATATGTTATAATGTGACAAATGTGTAATGGGAATTACAGTGTGTTATATAGTATGTAGTGGTCATCCTGTGTGGCCTTATGTGTAATTGGCATCACGGCATGTGGCTTTATGTGTAATGGGTATTACGGTGTGTACTATAATGTTAGGCTGTGCCCCCCTTTTGCCACGCAAGAGACCCGCCTACTTCAAATTGGGGGGAAATGGGGGAGGGGCGCAAAACATGCCCTTGCTCCGGGCACCGTGTCACCTAGCTACACCACTGCATGTCATGGACATGTGTAGCAGCTTGCAGTCGGAATGTCACTGTTGATCTGGCCGTTCTTTCTTATTTTAAGCATGCTTAGTTTAAGCATTATAGTAAATTACGGTTAAACGATTTAAATGGTACTTTAGTAGTTCGTGTGATTATTTCTAGTTAGGTTATTGGTAAGGTTATTGTGTAATGATGACATACAGTCCACATCTGCCGATAGAAAGTTTACAACAGACACCAGCTAAGTTATCGCCTGTTTTACGGAACTCCAACTGAAAGATGCTTATACGTTATATTTACACATAATCTAACATTGTGCTTCTTATTTCTCTTTGCTGTTAGCAATAAAGATTTCACGATAGTAGTATCCATTGAATTCTTCCTGAATATTAGGGAGAAATTATGTTTTTTTCCTGAAAAGACTCGTTATCTCCCTGTGGACAACCACTTATTATGTACTTTATATTGAAGGGTGGCAATACCTCTGCGGCTATCATGGAGGAAACACTGGGAAAAAAATAAGGTGGACGCGTTCTACAAGAAAATGTCCGCCACTCTAAAGCTGAGTGGGCTGATCTACTGTGTTTGTTCCACTACAGGCAGGGGGGGGGGGCTTTTAGAGAGCAGAGGACTCACATACAGTCTGCATGAGTAGACTGCGAAGGTCTCCAGGAACATAGCGTCCGCACCTTGTTCCGGTCCGGAGACACTTGACCAGATCAGAACGCAGATCAGGGCTCTTTACACAATAATACTGCAGGCCTGAAGTCTGAATCAGACCCTAACGTCTGTCTGAACAGAGAGATCAGCACATTGTCATATGAAATTAGCTACATATGGCGCAGTCTGCCACAGGGCGGGATGTACTAAGAAGAAAATGCAGTAAAATCCCTGTTTTGCCGCATTTTCAAATGTACTAATACCCCACCACCGCCTCATCAGAGGGCAGGGTATCGCCACCTTTGGGCCTATGGGCTTCTATCACCGCCCACTGCCCACCGCAAACTCCTACCCTCTCCCCATCCTCCATGCTGCTCCTCCTCCCCCAGCAGCATGTCACAGCCGGGGATGTTCTTCTGGCTGCAGGGAGGAGGAGACGACAGGGACCCCCGCAGAGCCCAGGAGATATCGCGGGGGGCCTCCGTCACCGCACCGCGATGCTATCCGCATATGTTAGTACATAGGCGCCAGGGACGTGCGTTGAGGTAAATGGCTAAAGAGTCCCTGACTAGTACCAGAGCCAGATTTGCACACACTATACGAGCCATGGGGTACATGCCGGCATTATACACATGTGCAGCAGTATACACTGCTGGAGATTTGCTGAGTTTTGATAAGAGATGTGCAGAAAAGGTAGCCAGGTGAGGCACTGCCTCATCTGCCTCACCTGCCATAGACTTTTTACTCCAGAGTATTGACTATAAAAATTATTAGAATAATAAAAATAAGAATTTTTTTATATATTCTTTGTATTTTTGACATACTTTATCAATTCAAAATGCCGGCATATACGCTAGTATGACAGGAAAAGGCTGTGCCTCTCCTGCCTCACCCCACCGCACGCCACTGGCGCTAACATTGCGGCGGGGGTGGCGATGTATGTTAATACATTCCATGTACAAAATATACTCATACAAAGAGCATAGATTTCAGGCTAAAATCAGGTGTCACACTTGCTAAAAGCCCTGGCTATCAATTAACTGACTGAAACAGTTAGTTAAATGGTGAAAGAGAGGTGCGCCCTTTAAGAGCAGGAGCCCAGCGTCTGCTGACTCAGTTGCCTTACAGACTTCCGCCCCTGATGGCTGGGATTCCTGTGTTTAGTAAGAATGTGCAGATCATGTAGGGGCCTCTGTGTTTTGATAATACAGCTTGGATGTTACGGTGTGCTTTATCTGTACATGCAAACATCCATGTACTGCTGATAGCCTGTCAGGGAGAATAGGTGATGTGATTACTGTCTCACTCTGTATGATCTTATTCTGTACTACTTTATCTTAAGCTTAGGGAGTCCAGGGCTAAGAAGAAGCACAGTATCCAAACAAACTAAAGACTTGCACAGATCCAGTTATTGGACCCTATCATTTGTATCAATGGTGTGTATGAGCCCCAAGCTAAGGATCTGTCTTACTATTCATTCAGATAGCGACAGCTACAAATAAAGCCACCAGCCTTCAATGCCAGCGATACTGAATGTGCAGAGACGGAGTGACAAAAAGTGTATTTTACATGTATTTATAGCAACCATATGTAGTTCCATTTGCAGACGAGTATGATGAGATTGATTCTGGAGACAGCTGCGCAGCTTAGATTACCGGCACCCTGGAACGTAAACCAGCAAAAATGTTTGTATATTGCAAATCTCCAGTTTTCAGCTGCCTTTGATGCTGGAACGACCCTCAAAATCACATTATATGTATGATTGCATACAGAACTTCGCACAGAATGGAATTCAAGGATATGGTGGCTGTCAAAGAAGTTGCATTATTTGTATTCATATATGTTAGGATGGAAGAATATACAGTATTTTCCTACATGTGCTGCTCACTGGCTTATGTAGATGAATGTGTTACTGGGTATAAGGCCTCAGCTTGCACCTGTGTTTATAGAGTTTTAGAATATCTGGCCATTCACATCAGTCCCTGCTCCAGTGGAGCTTACAATCTATATTCCCTACCATATGTACACACGCACACACATTCACTCTAGCGCTAATTTTTTGGGGAGCCAATTAACCTACATATAGTATATTTTTGGGATTGTGCATACCTCACAATTGTCCCCATTATAGTGGAGCAACCCACTATTTGTCCCGCTGTCCCTCCCACGGGTGGCAATGTCCTGCAGGTGTGGCGGGGGCAGTTGGGGTGAGCTGAAGATCACCGCTGCACCACTGAAGAGATGCCGCACCCTTGCGCATGGGAGGGGCCCAGGGGCTGCCCAGCTGCTAGGGGAGCTCTGGACATGCCCCCCCAAAAAAGATGAAAACGGGAGTTGCCGCGATAGGCCTTGTCCCCTCTATTCAAGGCCACACCCGTCCACATTGTAGCTCCACTTCCTTTTTTGTCTAGCTGGTCCCGATTTCACGATGACAAGAGTTGGTAGGTATGGATAGTGGGAGGAAACCGTAGTACCCAGAAGAAACCCACGCAAGTATGGGGAGAATATACAAACTCCACACAGGTAGGACCATGGTGGGAATCAAAACCTTGACTCCTTTGCTGTGAGAGAGTAATGCTAACCACTACACCGTACGCGCTGCTCTAACTAATCTGTCTCCTATGCAGAAGCCTTTACATTGGTCTTCAGAAAAATGTCTGCCACTTGTATAGCTCGGTACCACTGACAACACATTTATGATAAGGGTTAATATACTGTACTTGATAAAACTTTAATTAGCAACTTTCACTAAAATAATGAACGGTACTTGTGTATTATCATGACGCCAGTTACGAAGTCAGCGTAGTGTCCCTGTCAGAAACAGCGTAGTGTTCCCACGGCAAGTGTAGAGGCGTCCCTGTCAGTAGCCGCATTGTGTTCCTGCAGCCAGCGTAGTTAGCCTAGTCAGCGTCCTTGTCAGTATCAGCGTTGTGTTCCCGCAGCCAGCGTAGTCAGTACGTTTGCGGCTAGCCGGAGCTTACGTAGTCAGTCAGCGTTACGCAGTTAGCGTAGTCAGTCAGTGCTTATTACATTGTGTGGGAACCATTGACAATTTTTAACCTGCCTGACATGACAGGTGTGAATGTGTTCCTGAACACCCCCACGTCAGCCCGAAGTGTGGCGAGCGTAGCGAGTCCCGCAAGGGGGCGCGGTACGCGTCCTCCCGATCTGTTCATACCCTAACTATCCACATTGGCGTGGAGTTGATTTTATAAAGTGTGGCGAGTGCAGTGAGCCACCGAGCCTGAAGCGTGGCAAACGGACGGTGGCGTAAATCGGGTGTGCGGGCGGGATGATGCCTGCACGGGGCTGGCAGCTGACGTCACAAGATGCCGGCGCCCACCCATTCAGACACCGACGGCAAAACAAAAGTCAGTTGACTACCATGTAATGATTTCTCTCCCCTTTGGCTACATGTGAGGGGATGTCTTCTCACACACATCCCCTCGCATGGTACCTAGAGGATTCAGCGGTGGGGGCGGGCACTCGGGCGACCGACCGCTGCTTAGCGAGTGGTTCTGAATCAGGGCCAGAATGTGTAGCGGATAAGACTTTGTATATAGACCCCTTATCACTACCCACTTCTCTCTCCAAGCATTATGACGTAGACCCCTTGATGTTTGGGCTCATGAGTTTCGTTTTTGTTTTTTTATTATCCTAAAGGAAATTTCCTGAGACCCAACCATTTCCAACATACACGTTATAATAAATATCCTTTAAATGGACACAATCCTACACCTGGGAGTATTCACAGGGCTCCTAAAACATTTTTTCATTCATCCACCGCCTACCTCCTCCTCAAGCCTGAATGTATATAGTGCGGTGCTTAACCAGTCAGTCAGCGGTTTTCATTTTTCACTCCAGTGTTATGATGGGTGGAACCAAACAACAGGCGTCCCTCCTGGAAGTAAAGATGGTGCATTAAAGACAAGGCCAACGTAAACAATGAGAAATAAACTGTGTATATTTCAAGTAAACCTCACCAAGACAGAACCCAGAGGGTGAACAGTAGCCTGCGGCTTGAGGGTAGGTCTATAGGAGATGGGTAACGCCTTGCTTTAACAGCTCATTAGTCTTCCCAAGGAGGACGAAGACCCGGCCTCTCCAAACGCATATATACATTTATTCTACAAATCTGAGGTTCAAAGAACCTTTTTCGTACTTCCAGCTGGCATGACTGATGACGAAGGGTGTCATTTGTCAAACAACCCATGTGATTATTCATCTAAATTATTACAGAACGGAATTTTCCATCCTTTACTCAGAGATGGATAATGGACAAAAACTATAGGTCTCGTTCCCGTCCCTCCTTGTGTACATTAGGCGATTCTGTTTATCTTTTGCCTAATGCTCATCTTTCTTTATCATTTTCTGGAAATCTCTCGCATGGACGTGTCCTCTTGTTGTTTGCGTGGAGAAATGTACCACCCAGGCACCAGAAGATAGACCAGAAGCGGTTCCAGACCTACAGCGTTCTCAGGATCTCACGTTTCCTTATTAGTTACTGATTTGTAATCTCGTCTGTTTTCCAGAGGCTGAGGCATTCATATTTTTATTTTGAATTATTCTGTTTTTATGTTTTTGTGCTCAGTCTTAGACATGTTCTTGAATGTTCTACTGGAAAATGATTTAGGAAAACCCTATCCTTTCCAATCGGACTGAAGGCAGACACAACGTTCTGGGCTACTGGAAACTTACTGAATAGTTTCTTAATTCACTGGCACCAAAAATGGAGGTTGTGAGTTTTATAGTTGAGCACAATGTTATAGGCATTGTTAATGTTCAGCGCAGTAACGCACACTTTGCCATCCCCGTCCCCTAAACACATTAAGTAATGATGTCACACTTTGGGGATGAGGTCACCAGCTCCAGCCAGTTTGACAGTCTGCAAGGTGCCTGCCTGGAGTGTCCCTTCGTCACTCCAAAGGGTCCCTACAGAAGTGTTTTTTTCAGTTTGTTCCCAGCAAATTCAGCACAGATCATAGTAATCTCAGTGATCTGTACAGTGCTTGACACTCAGTCAGCTACACCCCTGTATACAACAAATGTAACTGTAAGGGAAGGTGGCTCATCTTAGCTCTGGGCCCCATAGCAGCTGCATTTCCTGCACCTATGGTAGCTACACCCTGTATATAACACATGTAACTGTGACAGAGAAGGTGGCCCCTCTCAGCTCTGGGCCTCATAGCAGCTGCACCCCCTGCACCTATGGTAGCTACACCCTGTATATAACATATATAACTGTGACAGGGAAGGTGGCCCCTCTCAGCTCTGGGCCCCATAGCAGCTGCACTCCCTGCACCTATGGTAGCTACACCCTGTATATAACATATATAACTGTGACAGGGAAGGTGGCCCCTCTCAGCTCTGGGCCCCATAGCAGCTGCACTCCCTGCACCTATGGTAGCTACACCCCAGTATACATGTAACTGTGACAGGGAAGGTGGCTCCTCTCAGCTCTGGTCCCCATATCAGCTGCACTCCCTGCACCTATGGTAGCTACACCCCTGTATATAACACATGTAACTGTGACAGGGAAGGTGGCCCCTATCAGTTCTGGGCCCCATAGCAGATGCACCTATGGTAGTTATGCCGCCCTGTATATAACACATGTAACTGTGACAGGGAAGGTGGCTCCTCTCAGCTCTGGGCCCCATAGCAGATGCACCTACTGTATGGTAGTTACACCCTGTATATAATAGATGTAACTGTGACAGGGAAGGTGGCCCCTCTCAGCTCTGGGCCCCATAGCAGCTGCACTCCCTGCACCTATAGTAGCTACACCCTGTATATAACATATATAACTGTGACAGGGAAGGTGGCCCCTCTCAGCTCTGGGCCCCATAGCAGCTGCACTCCCTGCACCTATGGTAGTTACACCCCTGTATATAACACATGTAACTGTGACAGGGAAGGTGGCCCCTCTCAGTTCTGGGTCCCATAGCAGATGCACCTATGGTAGTTACGCCGCCCTGTATATAACACATGTAACTGTGACAGGGAAGGTGGCCCCTCTCAGTTCTGGGCCCCATAGCAGATGCACCTATGGTAGTTGCACCCTGTATATAGCACATGTAACTATGATAGGGAAGGTGGCTCCTCTCAGCTCTGGGCCCCATAGCAGATGCACCTATGGTAGTTACACCCTGTATAGTATATAACACATGTAACTGTGACAGGGAAGGTGGCCCCTCTCAGTTCTGGGCCCCATAGCAGATGCACCTATGGTAGTTACACCCTGTATAAAACAGATGTAACTGTGACAGGGAAGGTGGCTCCTCTCAGCTCTGGGCCCCATAGCACATGCACCTATGGTAGTTACGCCCTGTATATAACACATGTAACTGTGACAGGGAAGGTGGCCCCTCTCAGTTCTGGGCCCCATAGCAGATGCACCTATGGTAGTTACACCCTGTATATAACAGATGTAACTGTGACAGGGAAGGTGGCTCCTCTCAGCTCTGGGCCCCATAGCACATGCACCTATGGTAGTTACGCCCTGTATATAACACATGTAACTGTGACAGGGAAGGTGGCCCCTCTCAGTTCTGGGCCCCATAGCAGATGCACCTATGGTAGTTACACCCTGTACAGTATATAACAGATGTAACTGTGACAGGGAAGGTGGCTCCTCTCAGCTCTGGGCCCCATAGCACATGCACCTATGGTAGTTACGTCCTGTATATAACACATGTAACTGTGACAGGGAAGGTGGCCTCTCTCAGCTCTGGGCACCCTAGCATCTGCCTAACAAATAGTACAATGTATCGGTCACAGCCAAATATAGCTACAATCTGCTTGGACAGGTTATGGGGATCCTTGAGGTCCCTAACTAGTAGAACAACATTAGAACTATTAGAACACTTGACAGTGTTTTACTCATATATATGTACATACCGTACTGTAGTCTGGTCACTTACTTTAAATGTCCTTATCTGCAGATTTGTCCTGCGCCATATGAGGATGAAATGACACCACACAGAAAATCACTTGGCACTTTCTTAAAATGATGGATGTGAAATAAACCATTACTGAGTATACAGTATATTTCCAGACATTAAAGTACAGTTCCAATGATGACTGTGCGAGACCTGAACGCTTACAAATTATTTATTGCAATTTCTGAATAAAACTGTTGTGCGGAGAATTATTTGTTCACACTCCACGAGCCAGTAAGTGTTACGGTAATATTTAGTAGCTGAGAAAGCAAACATCTTGGACTGCTTAATGCTTGGCTCACAGCGGACAGTTTATTCTGTAACCCCTCAATGACCAGAGGGATTCCGTTCCATAATAACCCTAACCAGTTTTATTTTTTTTATGCATCAGGAATACATTTGATATTTGCAATTTTGTTGTATTTTTGTTGAGTTTTGAATTATTAGTTTGTTTTATTATCATTGAGGTAAAATGTACAAAATAAAGAGAATTGAAATCTCTCCGTATTTAGGACCTTATTCTGGTCCACACGCAACGCTGCGAAATTCGCAGCGTTGCGTGTGCATGTAATACCGCCCGCACCATGGCCCTGACTGTGTGGAGTTTGTATATACTCCCCATGCTTGCGTGGGATTCCTCCGGGTACTCTGGTTTCCTCCCACAATCCAAAAAGATACTGGTAGGTTAATTGGCTTCCAACAAAATGAACCCTAGAATGTCTGTGTGTGCATGTACATGTGGTAGGGAACATAGATTGTAAGCTCCACTGGGGCAGGGACTGATGTGAATTTTCAAAATTTCTCTGTAAAGCGCTGCGGAATATGTGTGTGCTATATAAATAACGTAATAAATAAATTGTTGCCAGGCGCGATGGGACCCCAGCGGCAGCAGAGGACAGAGGTGGAACAGAGGGGGTATCTCTGACAGGCCATATTGAGGTGGGGGGGGGACAGGTAATGGGGGACTAAACTTTTTGCAGTGGAGTGCGCGGTAGTTATAGTTCTGCTACTATTTTACGGTTTGTTAGTGGCTGACCTTGGAAACTAACTACGGCCTCACACCAGGGCCGGTGCCACCACTAGGCAAATCTAGGCATTTGCCTAGGGCGCCGGCCACTGGAGGGTGGAATTTCGCCCCCCCTTGCCGCCCGGGTACCTGTCCTGCGGCGTATATGTGCGTAAAAGCTGGCGGCGGCAGCAGCGGGGGGGTCCCAGCAGTCAATAAGAAATAACGAGCGCTATCCGCCGGGCTATGCGGAAGCGCTTCTGTTTTGGAAACACTGGCCGCACGCTGATTGGCTGAGATTCAGCCAATCAGCGTGCGCCGTGCGGCCAGTGTTTCCAAAACAGAAGCGCTTCCGCATAGCCCGGCGGATAGCGCTCGTTATTTCTTATTGACTGCAGGGACCCCCCGCTGCCGCTGCCAGCTTTACAGCGCCGCAGGACAGGTACCTGGGCGGCAGACACCGGGGCGCCCCCGCCCCGACTTGCCTGGGGCGCTCTGGTGCCTTGAACCGGCCCTGCCTAACACTGTTTAATACAGGTCAGGTTTTCAATTTGGGATAATAGAAAATGCACTGAATTATGCTTTATTGCGGGCATTTTCCATAAATCCCATTATATTCATGTTATTACAGTGCACTGATGTCATTAGTGTATTACTCAACGTGTATCATTCGTCAACACATTAATAACTCCATTCTAACACCATCCCGTAATGAATGTTAACTGCTGGAGACCCTGACATCTAATTATTATTTGTCTTCCAAGTATGTAAGCAACCTTTGGCACACTGTGGGCGTTGTAGATCAGCGTCATCCGTCATTCCATGCTACTGGACTCTGGGATGTTTTATATGTCTCAGTTCCCCGATAAATCACGTCTACCAACAGCAGAACCATCCAGGACCCAAGTGCGAGGTCTTGGTATTGTCAAATATGTAGAATTCCTTTCCATGCTTTCAAAACTCTACCCAGCTAAATGACTGCAGATTCCGATCCCCCATTACTGATGGAAGTGTGTTAAAGAGGAATGGCTATGTGTTTTATCTCAAAACATTTTTCAATTCCAAAATAAATTCCAGACTGGTTAACACTTTGGAGGTCATTCAGGTTGACCCGCAAAGCTGCGGAATTGACAGCTTTGCGGGTCCTCTAAACGCCAACCGGCGCCCGCACCTCACACGCCGAGTTGCCCAATACGCATGCCAATAGATGTTTTGCATTAACATCCATTCGCAGCTTGCGTGCCCCTGCCCCCCCCCCCCAGCCACAGTGCTGTGTGTGTGTGAGCGGACGGCAAATAATCAATACACCGTGGGCGCTCCTACCAGACGGCTGCACATAAATGTTTATTCGCAAGAGCAGTGGTGCTACATCGCTCAACATTGCGAATACGCACCGGGTGAGAATAATCCTGAATGAACTTCATTGTGCAGTTGAATACTGTAAGAAAGTGATAGTATTTGTGCCGTAAACTAGCAATGGGGAGCACCGCGTGGAACAGAATATATTATCTCAGGAAAGGATAGTATTTATTTATTTTTTTCTTTGGTAAAAATGTTATCCATGTCATGGGAAATTTGTAATGTTGAAAGTGAGACTCCGTGCCCTACCCCAAGATGGCTACCGAGATCTCAACAGAGCGTGTGCAGGAGCCATCTTGTTTTTTCACTGTGAAATGCAACAAGCCTGGGTCACAGAAGTCTCCTGCTTAGCTCCTATGATAGACCTGGTTATAACCTGATGTAAAGCTGTTCCAGCATACGTACACTACCATCTGTTTGCAGTATGCAGTATGCACTCACTGGTCAGTGGGCTATTGCATATGACTCTTCACTCCATCCATCATCAAAGCACATGTAAAAGTGTGAAGCCATTCACAGCTGTGCACAGGGGCGGCCCTTCAATCAGGGAGGTGGGGAGGGGCCTAACTGATCACAAGGCTGCAATCGATTCTGAATTGGCCCTAATGTACGTTCCACACTACACGTGAACATCACTGCTCGGAGTGTCAAATATATATTATGCTTACCTGCTGGTCTGCATTGGGCAAATACCTCCTTGCTGGACTTTTCCTACAGTATGTGATAATCAGGGGCATATTAAGGATTCCATGTGCAGAATCCTTCTCTACAGTAGAGAAGCAGTGGAGTCTGCACCATTTTCCTGGTGATTTCCACAGGGCTGCCAATGCAACACCCAAAAGTGGCAAGTATCAAACATGGGTGGAGGTTGCGTGGTGGGGCTTTCATATATATACACTGTATGCCACTGATAAGTTGTAACTACAGGTGGAGCCGGCCTCATCATTTCCGCCAGCTCGCCGTGGCGGAGGTTCTGGCGTTACAATTTTCTTCTTGCGCTCCCGTCCGCCAAGGGGCGTTTGCGCACGCCATGCAATACAATCCGCCACCACTGGGTGGCTATTGCTCCATCAATCCAACGTCAGAGTGATATACTGTAATGTGCCAATGGAACCCCACCATTCGCCGAATGGAGCGCGCTTACAATACAGTATGAGACGCTCATGCGTAATGAGATTCTCATGCGTTCATGTATCCGATGCTGAATATTTTGAACATTGGGGCATTAAAGCAGTGTACAGTAGAACATTGGGACATTAGTGTAGTAAGAAAAAAAAGAAAAACCAGGGGAGGCGGGGGTCGACGCGTTCAATACTGTACATTACAGCGCTTTACCTCCAACAGTGCTAATCACAATCGTCTTAGACTCTCATGCGACTAGGGTTTCTCCAACAGCGCTACGGAGCATGTAATCACCCCATGGCAACAGGCATGTAATGACCACATAGAAAACAAATGCTGTAGTAAATCCCCCATGGCAACAAGCATGTACTGTACAGTAATCACCACATTAAAAACAAATAGGAAATCCCTCATGGCAACAAGCAGAAAATACTGTACAGCACCCAATACTGTACAGTACTTACTTCCCCTTAGGGAGTCCAGTAGTTGGGGGTCCCGATGGACCAGGTTGCTCCAGCGGCGCTGCAGGGACCTCACAGTCCTCACTCTCTTGAAGCGCTCCCTGATGGCGAGGCTTTCTCCCTGGTATGCCTCTACAACCTCTATGTTGGAGGCCAGGTGCCTGTCCTGCCATGCTACCAGGATCAGGAGCTCTCCTCTTCCGAAAGGCCTCGCTCTTCTGGGTGCAGCCATAATGCTCACTGTACAGAAGACAATAAAAATGGCGCCCACGTGCGTACTGTGCGGAACCAGCGTTGCATTCTGCGCGCCCGCCAGTGAGTAGTGAAGACCAAAACATTGAGATGCATTAGCGTCCCTGCCATGCACAATCACACATGGAAAGCTACAGTATTGTACTGTACTGTACATTATAAAGGAAAGCAGGATTTTTTAGGGTATGAAATCGAATGGGGCAGATTTATTAAGCTTCATGAGTGATAAAGTCTCTGGTTTTTATCACCGGCCAATCAGCTCCTACAGTAACTGTGACGTTACTGTACTGTACATGCTTGGTTTGAAAAAATGACAGGTACAGTACAGTAATGTACTATACAGTAGGAGCTGATTGACCACTGATAAAAACCAGACACTTTATTACTTCACCGAGCTTACTAAATCTACAGTACAACTGTATACATGACTGTAACTGTACTGTGTGTAAAATTAAAATGAACCCTTTACGAATCAAACTCAGGCAAACTGGACTTTAATGTACTGGACAGTACAGATGCATCCTAGCACCTACACTATTGAACAAAACAATGAGACGCATTAGCGTCCGTGCCACTCCAGTGTAGAGCCTGTGTAGACGCACTAGCATCCGTGCAAATTTAGACGCACGGAAAGCTTTATTGGGAGACCGGTACTTTTTCTTGTTTGTTAAATATACAGTACAGTAACTTACTGTGAATGTCATGAAACCAAAATGTGGCCACCTTTAGAACAATACAATGAGACGCATTAGCATCCGTGCCGCTCCAGAGTAGCGCCTGTGTGGACGCATTAGCGTCCGTGCAAATTCAGACGCGCGGAAAGCATTATTGGGAGGCCGGAATTTTTTGTGTGTGTTAAAACTACAATACTGTACTAACCTACTGTACATGTGTTGAAAAAAAAAGTACTGTACAGTACAGTACTTCAAACTCAGGTTCCACCCAGACTCATCCCAGCACCTTTCGACGAAACCAATGAGACGCATTAGCGTCACATTACAATGTACTGAAACTTGCCCTTACCTGTACCAAGTTATAAAGTAGTGCAATGATACTGTACGCAATTCAATGTAATTTTATTTATTAGTGTGTACACTATCTACAGAACTGTACAGTACAGCTTACTGGACAGGACAATAGTAGCAAAGTACTGTACTTTACTGTAGTTCCTGCGCTTCGTGCACGCGCCGCAGCACACATTTCATACATGGGCAATGAAGATTTCAAAAGTGACATCTGGTGGATGATCACTGGTATTGCACTCATCCGGAGACACCACTGCAATTCGCCAAGCTTTTAAAATGTACAGCCGCCATAGGTAGAATGGATGAGCGGGGCTACATCTGTAATAACGCTCCTTCAAATAGCATTCCACGCACCAGTTGTACTGTAAAGTCATGGTTGCCTACCCTCTCGAAATGGCCCGGAGGGTCTCTGCGTCATTGTAGCCCCACCCTACCCCCGCTTTACAATGCCTGAAATACCGGCATTGCGCGGCAGAGGGCTTGGCCACAAAGCCCCTAAACACGTCATCCCTTTCTAGCACCGCCCTGTCCCGCCCTTTCCTACCCCATCAGCTGCCCCGGCCCCCTGCTGCAAAATAACTGACTGTCCTCTCCCAGAGAGGGCAAACCAAATGTAGGCAAGCCTAAATATGTTCAGAAATATGTTCCCATGTGTGGCAGCCCCGGGTGTCTGGCGGATGTAATATTGCAGTAGTGTTTAGCATACGCTATTATATAAGTACTCCAGTCACTCAGGACTTCGTTAATTTAGTGAAGAGAAACAGGACAATACGCTGTGAAAAGTCTGCAGCAGATGGGAACTGACACTTTAATGAGTCCTAGGATTTTATTTCCGAACATATTTTGCCATCTGTAATGCTGGATTTATAGACTTCCCTAAGCCAATAAATATTGGCTCTTTATTCACCTTTTCTGGTGGATTCTCTGAGCCATCATCAGATTCTGCTGACCGGTAAAATACTCCTCTTTGCAGAATAAACATAAAAAGTTAATTAGCTGTTTAACACAACACATAAATATTCTCCAGTAGAACACCCACTTGTGGGAGGCTGAACTTAATGACCCCCACAACTGATTATCTGCATGCTAATTAGGCCTTCAGTCTTTTCATTAGACAGTAATGGTGATGCTGAACATCTTTGTTCCGTTAACAGGTGAAACATAAGACGTAATACTGGGTACAGATTGCGCACTGTCAGGATGTTACATTTCCTTTCAATATTACAGTAAGAATCTTGTACCCATAAGATTAAACAGATTTAGCCACCTTCATCTGTCCTGTTGGCCCGCCATCCTGGGTTTCTTTTCCTGCCATGAGAAATCTCCCGTAATGGCGCACTGGGTGCCGGACGGGGTCCCGACAGTCGAGCCCGCAAGGGGCTTTGTTGCGCTCGCCTTGCTGTCTGGGATCCCGACTGTCGGACCCCTGTACCACACCCGGCGCACTAAGGAGTACTATGGCAAAAGCATTTGCAGCTGGCTGTCGATTGCTCCACTAATGAAAAGTACAGTACCATACCTCCCAACTTTCCATGGTGGTCTACGCTGCGTACCTGAAATTTAGGGGCGTGGCCTCATGGCGAGGGGGTGTGGTCTTCAAATTGCATCACTCTCACGAGGCCACTCCCCGGTTTTTCCCTGCTGCTTCCTCTCTGGCCAGCAGGTGGCTGTGGGGATGGGCAATTGCTGTCTGACCTGGTATGCGGTCTCCTGCTGCAAGAAAATAAAGACCAAAGACTCCATGTATGTGCTTCTTTATCAAATTATTTATTCTTTACTTTTGCACATACTTTGGTTTCCCACGGAGCACCTTCTACTGTATGCATGAGGACTCTGCTACTCCATCTCCATAGCTGTACTCCTGCCCCCAGACTTTAAACTCTATGCTTAACCACTCTCAGCATTGGACACTACACCACTAGTTGACCGCGTAGTGCGCTGCAATGTCCTGCAGCAAGATGCAAACGGGTGGATCAGAAACTGGTCACGAAACCTCATTTCAGTAGAAGAGACGCTACTGTTTAGCAAAACGATTCACACAGTAAGCTCAGTACAGAGCTGACTTCAATCCCCCCACTCCCTGGAAGCACACTGCATCTCCCCCGTCCTTCAGTCAGTCTCCACTTATTCATTGTCGCTTCTAAGGCCGGTAAATGCCGCTGGCACTCAAGGCTATGATCAGGATTTGTCACAATGTAGGCAATATCTACTGTATGAAACCAAAAGTTTGTCCTTCTGTCTGTCTATATATACAAAGCCAAGATCATGACATTTTACATATGAGCGTAAGTAGGGTTGCTTCTAACTATCTATCTCTCTATGCTAATATATAAAAGTGAAAATTTGTCAGTCATGTCTTTCTATACAAATCCAAGGCAAGATCGTATAGCGAGCGTATTAAAACACAGCCGAGGTAACTAAAAAAATTCATAAAAAACACAATTTTCCCTGTACACTCATATGTATGTTCCAGCATAACTCCGGAATGACTGCAGCAATTTACACTAAACTTGGTATACATATTACTTACAGTGTAAGAACAACATTAGCATGGCTATATCTGTATGTTATTTCTAAAACACTACTGTTGACTGCTACAGATCGCCTTGTTGGAAGATGGTAAGTGGTGGAACAACCAACAAGGCATTCGGAGGCATGGTCTTCATGCACCGCCCACTAGGAACCCTGCCACAGCTGCAGCAACCGCCTATCGAACCGTAGAAAACAATATGGGGTCAGCACCTTAATAAAGCTGGTGTTAGTCTAGGGAAACGCGTCGGTGGTGTCTGTCTTGTTCCAGATCCAGAGAGAACGTTGGAATACTTACCTGCTCATTCTTCTGACCACGGGTCCCTAATTATTGGAAGTCTTCAGCTTATTTCTTGTTTCATTGGATACAGAGGGGGAAGATTCTCTAAGCTAAAAATGCGTTAAAAACCACGTTATCTGGGTTTTTACCGTATTTTGCGATGCTGAAAAATCTGGTGATGCACCATAGAAGCCTATGGGCTTCTACCACAACCCTCTGCCGCCCCGCACCGACCCACCGCCGCCCCGCACCGACCCACCGCCACCCCGCATCGCCCCCCCCCCCTCTCACCTGTGTCTGGGCAGCACAGAGCTGTGCTGCCCGGACCTGTGACCTCCTCCTCCATGCACTAATCCTCTTCCAGGTGCAGGGAGGAGGAGAGCCAGCCCCCACGCAGCAGCAGCAGCGCCGGGTAAGGGAGGGAGGGGAGAGCCGCCGGGACCCCATGGGACCCGCTGACTCTATCGCAAAGGACAGCTCTTAACGCAAGAGCTGCCCTTTGCCATAATTATCGCATATGTTAGTGCATATGCGATAATTATGAATGTAAAGTGCGGCGATAGGGGGCGGAGCTGGGGTGCGGATGTTAGAGCATCCCCCCCAAAGTGCCACGAGGTTGAAGGTAGACTCTCAACATCAGCAACTCTCTCAGTGGGCATACAGGACTACTAACATTTGGACTCCATCCATTTGGGACTACTACATTGTGGACAGTGCAGGTCATACTCTCACCCCGATTTGGGGTTCACCTCTCCACGTGAGATCTGGTTACAAAGTCAATTAGTATTTTTAACTGAGTGTTTTATGCAGTGTTACACATTTATGTGATACATGTTATGCAACTGAATGCAATTTTTAAAGTGTCCTATGAAATTCAATTTATAATATTAAATATATAAACTGTTTTAATAATTGATTTACCCATTATTAAGCTTGAGCGCTGCTTCCTTTTTTGTTTTTATTTTGCCTATTGAACCGTACCTGAATGACAACACGGAAGGAAAGTGCATTTGCCGAAGGAGGTCGCAGCCCTTTGAGCCGCTCTGGTTACTGGAGGTAACATTGGCACCACAGGGTGCGCTGCCAACAGTCTAAATGTGGCTATCCTTCCATCCTTCCTCTTTAGTGACCCCTGACAGCTGGGGTCCAGAATCCAACGCATCCATTTCTTGGCACTGTACATGGGCCATATAGAAGAATGGCAAGGGTGCCATTGCTCCAGTGGGGGTGCTCAACAGGCATGGCACTATGCTAACTTAAGGGGGGGGGGGACCAGCTAAATTCTCCCTATGCTAAGAAACTGGTCAGGACTGGCTCTGTCATTAAGTGTTACCAAGCATTATCCTGTAACTCAGAGATCCACTAATATAGTATCTGAGCATATTATATTTTGTAATTTGCTTATGGGTCAAAAATATATCAGTGCACAGCCCTGATCCAACTGGAGCGAGAAAAGGGAAATGGCAGCCAACCTTCAAAGTAGAATTTTAGAAAGTTGTTCTTGAAGAAAAGTCTGGCAGTCCACTTCTAAGACCCCTCGTTTCATCCAGGTAACAAGACCTCTATTCTTATCTGTAAAGTGTCTCTCCTGACTGTCACTGTGCACCAGGTATGGATATCTTCAGCGCTGTTTGCATGCAGCCCACAGCCCAGCTTCCATCACAGTCTCTCCAGAGGTCACCTGATGCTGCACCAATCCCTGCCTGTCATGTTTACCTGTCAGCGCCAGTCGCCTGTGGCTTCCATGCTGCCGCCATTATCATAGGCCACAACCATGTGCTGTACAAACACTGTTTGCCACCATCCTTGGACATGGGAGCAGACATGTCCATTCCAGTCACCTGTTTGTTAACAGCCAATCCTGAGAGTTCTCCTGTCGTGCTAATTGCCCAGCCAATCACTGCACACTGGCTGCTACAAGGATGCTGGGTAAGAATACCAACCTGCCAGTTCAATGATGCAGCCTAGCTGCTACCTATGCAATCCTTCCTTCTAAAGACTTTGGCTATTTGCATCCAGCTGCACAGGCTGGCTCCTTCCAGTGTTGCTGGAATTAACTCCTTCCGCTCCAGCTGATTCATTGCGCTCCTGTTCCCCCCCCCCTTCCCCCCTCCAGCTCCTGCTCCAGTGGACTCCTCCAAGGACCTGTGTATATTCAAGCATGCAGCTCACCTTGCACTATTGGTGTTTTGCCATTGATATCAGGGATATTGGGTGGGATGTTCTAACATCCACAGCCCAGCTCCGCCCCCCATCGACTACATAATTATCGCATATGCTCTAACATATGCGATAATTATGGCAAAGGACAGCTCTTGCGTTAAGAGCTGTCCTTTGTGAGTCTGGGGGTCCCGGCGGCTCCCCCCTCCTTCCCTTACCCGGCGCTGCTGCTGCTGCGCCGGGCTCTCCTCCATCTCTGTACTGCCCGAACACAGGTGAGGGGTGGTCGGTGCGGGGAGGCGGGGTGGCAGTGGATCGCGGTAGAAGCCCATAGGCTTCTATGGGGCATCGCCAGCTTTTTCTAGAGAAGCCCCCCGTCGCGATAACCCGGCGGGGATGTTTAGAGCATCCCAAAATGCTGTAAAGACTTGATAATGGGGTTTTTACAGCAATTTTTAGTTTAGAGAATCTCCAACTGCCGCTGCTGTTCCTACATCCTGGTGCATAATAAACACCAGTTATTATTTATTCATCTGTTGTGGTAATGACTCCGATTTAACTTCAAGGGTGTACCCGGTAATACACAGCCACCTCATCAAGGCACCCAGGTTTCCCTCAAGTCAGCCCCTATGCCTGTGGTTACTTGTAGCCAGAGTTAGATCACAGGCATAACAATAATTATATAACAATGGGGCAGATGTATTAAGCCTTAACAAGTGATAAATCCAAGGGTGATAAAGAGAGATAAACATTCAGCCAATCAGCTCCTTACTGACTTTTTTAAAACACAGGCTGTAACATGGCTGTTAGGATGTGATTGGCTAGACGTTTATCTCTCCTTATCACCCTTGGATTTATATCTTGTTAAAGCTTAATACATCTGCCCCACTATGAGGGAGCAAACTTTCTAAGGAGAGCAAGTGATGTTTCCCACAGCAACTAGTCTGTTACAAAGCGGCCACCTACACCTTCCTGCTCTCCTACACCTTCCTGCTCTCCTACACCTTCCTGCTCTCCTTCCTGCTCTCCTCCACCTTCCTACTCTCCTCCACCTTCCTGCTCTCCTCCACCTTCCTGCTCTCCTCCACCTTCCTGCTCTTCTCCACCTTCCTGCTCTTCTCCACCTTCCTGCTCTCCTCCACCTTCCTGCTCTCCTACACCTTCCTGCTCTCCTACACCTTCCTGCTCTCCTACACCTTCCTGCTCTCCTACACCTTCCTGCTCTCCTACACCTTCCTGCTCTCCTTCACCTTCCTGCTCTCCTACACCTTCCTGCTCTCCTACACCTTCCTGCTCTCCTACACCTTCCTGCTTTTCTACACCTTCCTACTCTCCTACACCTTCCTACTCTCCTACACCTTTCTACTCGATGGTTCCGATTCACAGGCTTCCAATAGTATTCCCAGCCATGCACACGGGTGGTGGGGACTCTGTTTACCTAATCGCTGGGCTGCCAAGGTTTGCAGCCCGGCGACCAGGTCTGAATCAGGCCTTTAGAGCATCTGACGAATGTTCTCATACATGGATAGGGTGCGGCTCGGAACAGACTCGTCATGTGACCATGATGAGGGTTATTCTGGTTGACTTGTTCGGATGCAAATTCACACCCTTGCGAGTCAACCAAACCCTGCCTTGCGAATGGAGGCCGGCCACCACCCATTCGCAAGGTGGATTCGCATGCAGGGCTTGCGAACCGATGTTACCCAGTAACATCCATTCGCCTTCTTGTGGTATCCGCCCCTATTATTCCATGGTCGCCGACCATAAAATAATGCCGTAGGGGCACGCAATATAAAAGTGACTCTAAAGTCACTTATTATATGTGTGGACACTTGGTGGGAAGTGGGCGGGTATCTGACATCCTGTGATGTCAGCTGACCCCCCCCCCCCCCCCCGCGTCATTGGCTATTAGCATGAGAACACCTAGTGTTCTCATGGGAACACCCATGAATCGCTGGGCATTCCCATGTGCTAATGGCCCAGACCGCCACCCCATGCCCCCCCCCTGCCCTCCACGTCACCGTGGATGCACACACCCAGCACATGCACAGAAATGTGCGTGCGCAATAGAAAAACATCGGTCCCCGTGCGAACGAGCTGCCACAGCGAACAGACCTGAATAAGGTCCT
This sequence comes from Crinia signifera, assembly GCF_055691185.1. Lineage (NCBI taxonomy): Eukaryota > Metazoa > Chordata > Amphibia > Anura > Myobatrachidae > Crinia > Crinia signifera. The sequence continues at coordinate 270,516,698 of NC_139222.1, forward strand.
TTATTTGCCAGCAATTTTATAAAACATTGGGGTCCGGATGTACTAGGACATTACTGATTGGCTGGTACTTTATCACTCTCCATTTTATCACTTTTCAAGCTTAGTACATCTGGCCCTGAGGAAGATGTATTAAGGCCTGTTGAAATGTTAAAGAGGAAGGTCATAAAGCACCGGCCAATCAGATCCTAACAGTCATTTTTCAAATCCAACCAGTGACTTGGCAGTTAGGAGCTGATTGGCTGGTGCATTATCACCTTCCGCTTCATCACTTCACCAGGCTTAATACATCTGCCCCAGTATCCGAAAACGCCAGGTACACCAGCATGGATTATGGGTATGTAAGTGGCAGTTGATTCTGGTCGGAGGAAAGTCGAGCGATGCTAATGGGTTAAATAGTGGAACCTTTGTGCAAAAGAGAGAACATTAATTGACATAATCTTTAAATACCAGTTTGTCCTCACTATTCACCCTGCTAATCTGCTTATTCAGGGAGAATGGCACCCATCCAAAGCTTATACCACCATCGTTTCCAAAAAACTCTTTGCAATGGGTTCTCTGTGGATCTATTCTTATCCATCCCTGTTCGCCCTCATTCTGTGCCTTTGGATGCCTGTCTGCCTCACAGTCTGGGGGCCCGTGTTTTGCTAATTTGTCCCATTCCCATGTGAAAAGGGTACTGACTGCTAGGAAAAGCAGATAGGCTCAGACACGCACTGCAGCCCAGCATTATTCACTGCGAGAGGAAATTAACTCATTGATGCTCTTTATTCAAATCCAGGTCAAACAGGGAAAGAAAAGGGCAATTACTTGTGAATTGCAGCATATAAGAGGGTCTTCCAGCCCGGTGAACCTTTTTTTTTTCATAGTACTCGTCTGTGCGCTGCTACAAATTCTAACAAAGCCACCCAGATGGGCTGTATTATATTACCTAGGAAGCTATATACAAACAAATGCGAACAGTCTACGTTCATTTGCATATGAACGCTTTACCTCAATAGGTACAGACGGAGCAACACTGACTAAGCTATTTGGAGGCCCGGGAGATTATGGCACAGCCCTTGGTCACGTCACAATATTCCCTGCCACATTCAGGATACAGTTTTCAAAATAGCCAATCCTTTTGATGATATAAACACAGGGCTGGAATGCTCAGGAAGACTCCGTTGTGCAAAATAATGTAGGTAAAGTTTCAGGAGGGCTTATATAGGGCAGAAAAAGGCACCTGTACCTCGAAAACATCTTTATTTAAAAAAAAATAAATAAAAATAAACTCATACTTGCCTATTTTTGAAAACTAGTTTCAGGGAGATTAGATTTGGTATTAGAATTTTGCATGGCGACCCCTTGAGGGGGCATGTCCTGCACCACCCAAAAGGTGTGTCTAGTTCCATATATGGACCAGAGTCAGATTTATATCCCTTTTACACCAGAAAATGCAGGGATTTACCAGGGTTGGCCCCTTTCACATTGGCCTAGTCCCTGCATTTTCTGGTGTGAGGGGGGGCAGCGGCGTCCAGACTGTGGGGATACGGGCAGCATCAGCCGGACACTGATTCGATGAGAGTGTCCAACCAGTCTTTTCAGTATGTTTTCAAATCCAGCAGTGCTTCCCGCCCCGCTGCCCAGCAAATAGCGCTACAAGCGCCCAGCCGCCGCTACCCGGATCCCCGCAGTCTGGGTAAATTCCTTTCACACCGGCCAGTAACCCGAACTGGTCGCGGGAGCAACCCTGCTAACTAGCAAGGTTGAAATCCTGTCAAATTTTCCCAGGAATTTGGCCCGGGAACCTTTCACACCAGCGCTAGTCGCGAGTTGTTCCTGGGGCCAACCAGGGCATTTTGGCTGGTGTGAAAGGGGTATAAGTGGGGGTCCCAGGGTGTCAGTGCCTCCTGCCTTAGGTGGCCATTTGGCCGGAGTAATACTAATAAATGTGATGCCTATGAGATAACATCCAAATAAAATTTAACCATACTTACCTAGTTTTGAGAAAGTTTTTCATGGACATTGTAAAGCAGGCACCAGAATTGGGGGGCCTTGGGCAGGCCCTGGAAGTTAACACCTAGAAATGCGAATTTGCACTAAAACAACTGAAAGGTGGGTCATAAAATTACTTACATCCAAATGCAGATGAGCCCCAAAGCAGTAAGTAAGATCTACTGTACTTGTTGTAGAATAGACACTGATATGTGTCAGGACTTGTCCATGTATTGTGTCTTACACGTGGTGCCATATAAGTGGCCACGAGAAACCTTATTTAAGATATGAGTAGCCATAGGG